>NC_143213.1:14990750-15590750 GCF_030267445.1 Bombyx mandarina
CATTTGAGGTTATGTTGCGTTCAGAAATATTTGTTAAAAAAACGAGTGCTCAGGTGATGTGGCTTTGGCGAGTGGCAACATCAATTGAGCAATCGATGTATTTCGCTAAAAGAAAAAATACATATAACTAAACTTATCAAAATCCCAAAGAAACCAAATCATGCTAAATAAAGTATTTTCGTGTAGGTACCTTATTGTTCACATAAAGTATAGACTACGATTACCTGAAACAACGTACAATACTTTATTATAAAGTACGGGTGGCAACCCTAGGAGTCGTAGACATGATTAAAAACAGTTTCACGGTGTAGTCTTTCTTCATTCAACTTATCGTATCCGACTTTTGTACGACTTTACACTCTCCGATTTCACGGAAGAATAACCTTATGACTGTTTTTTAATTAATATCGTATCCGTTTTGTTTGGTTTTCAATTGCTAATGGAAGTTGTTTGTCGCTAGTGGAGCAATGTACAATGTATGATGTGTTATCATACATAATTTATGTTTATTTGTTTATTTTTTGTTTTTATGTTGTCGCCTAGTAGGCGAGTTTTATTCCTTAAACAAAATGCTAAGGAGCGTTGGTTTTCTAGGTTGGTAATATTTTGACAGTTTTGTGATTGCTATTCCGGCATTTTTCTAAAAGCTTTGACATGTCAAAGCCCTGACTTTTAGTTGATTGACTGTCTCGAAAGCACATTTCCGATGTAGTCAGCTCGCTACCCTCATATGTTGATTCCACCTCAAATTCTGGAGCTTGTAATTCCTTTAAGCTTTACTTAAAGCCTCATGTCGCGACGGGATCCATTGATCAGAGCCATCTTTCAGTCTTCCCATTGGTAATTTCAATTCTTCAGGCACGCTTCCAATGAAAAAAAATAATAATATACTTACTTTCAAACAAATCGACGCCTTCAGAACTGATGAATAGTTTGATGTGTTACATTTTATTGTAGACCCATTATTTTCTGCTTTCATTCTAAATTAATATACGCTTTTGGCTAAAGTTCACTTAAGGTCACCTTGAACGAAGGCCGAAAGCCATTTCACTAGAACGTGGTTTGTTTATCAACTTGTCAATGGATTTCAAACTGAAATCCAACATGTATCATGCCATAAGTATTTTCAATCATAAATCTACCGCGTGTACTAGTTACCTTTCTCCGCAGGGAGACAGATGAAGAAAGCGAAAGCGTTATTCCGGGCGGAGCCGACGACGAAAGCAAAGAGACGAAACGCGAATCAACAGACAGACAGACAACCGGCATCAAGAGAAAAACTGAAAAGTAAGTTCTTAGCATAACAGTCAGTTCATGTTTAATATATTGGTTTTGATACTTTACAGATACACGACCCGTTCTTTTTTTATTGCCCTCGTGGGTAGACGATCATACGGCCCACCTGATGATGAGTGGTTAACGTCGCCCGTGGACGTCAGCAATGCCGGGGGAAGAGCCAATCCCCCGTACGTTCAAAATAATGCTGAACGGTGCGAGTTATAAATTTCAAAGGGCACAACAATGTAACAATAACGATTAGTATTATATGGAGAAACAGTAAATTTAGAGAAATTAATTATTATTTTTTTGCAAACCGTACTGTCGACAGCACTGAAATGACCATAATACTACGTAGTCACCTGTCTTTATATTCCTGCGTAGCTTGTTATGCAGGAAAAAAATACTTTTCTGCGTGTTGAGTATATTTGTTAGTGGTCGGGCAACCCATTGAGTTTGTCGTCGGAACTTCTTAGTGGATCGCGATTCAGATCCGGCGGTAGATTTTACGAAGCACCGCCTTCGCTAGAATCAGTTTTAGCTAATTCTCTCAGGTTAAGCTCAGCCAGTGTGTAGCTGGAATAGTCCCTTAGCCTCCCAGCCACTAGGTAGGGGAAGAAAGAGGAGGGGGCGCTCGAGTAAGTACCCTCTACGGCTACGCAGCCGACTTGACGTTTGGGACAACCGTTACACAATGAAATTGAGACTACGACCTCATGCCTCAAAAGTGGGTGGCGCTGGGATATCTATAGGCTCCGACAGTCACTTTACTTGTCTTTACTGGCGTCTTGAATTCATTCGTCCGTCTAAGCAAAAAAAAACACCACTTTCCTTCCTTCCTAATAGTAATTCTAGGTTATAATTTCAAATGTTTTTGTTTTGTCTGTGTTATAATGTAAACATATCGGAAAGAAAATAAAAGGGCCCTGATTCTGCCGATATTTTATCAGTGGCCGAACTACCGATTCCGAATGGGCGGTAAAGTCACGAGAAACTCTCCGTAAAGCCTCTGTGTTGAGAGGTGATAAGGTTGTGTTTTGAGTGTTTTATATTTTACACTGGCAAATATATTTAAAATAGTAGAAACATGGCAGTAACTGGCCGTAAGGCTATACATGCAAAGAGTATTATTATGATGCTATACAAATAAATCGAACACTCTTTACACTTGAAAACAGAAATATTGTATGTGGTTTTTTTTTTAAAACCTAATTCAGGTTAATAATGAACGATATAGTGAAAAGTCACTCGCAGGACAACATTAACAGGAGACTGAAACAGGACGTGAACATGAGGTGAAATTGCGTTTGGAGTTCGTTGACATTAATAAGGCGTGGTGTTGTTTGAGTGCTTCCTTCGTTATTTGCTTGATGGTTGGTTTATAACGAGAATTAACATATTTGTGAATCGAAATTTGTATGATACGTGAACAGAAGTGTTCGCTCAGCAAGTGTTGGCGCTGAAGCTATTGTTGAATTGTGTACTACTATTGAATTAAAGTTGATTTATTATGCAAATATGCGTGTGTGTGTTGCGTGCCCGCGTCAGAAGTTACACTTCTGTGAATGAATATTATTTATTTATGATACAAGAATATTTTGTAATTCGTACATACAAATATTTACCCCCATATTTTGCGTTCGTTGCAAGTTACCATTCTTTCTACCGAGCTAAACATTACACTTCAAAGAGGAACATTGCAAATATAACAAAATTGCGTATGCATGCAACATAATAAGCTTAGTTAGAGGTTAAACTTCTATAACCGAAAATAGTTCGGAAGGCTAAAGTATTAAACTCGAATCTTATAACTCCAGTTTCTCTTCATTATTTTAGGTTAAAACGTTTCTTCGGGAGCACGATGAAGAAAACCGTGGACGCGGCCAAGTCGTTGGCGCAGGAGGTGTCGCACGCGCGGCACAAGGAGGACGTGGCGGACATAGCGGACGACGTCCGCGGCGAGCACAACATCAAGCTGAAGGCCTCCAACTCGCACAAGGGACCCTACGACTTCGACGGCTGCGTGCGTCATGTACAGGTACGTGCCTCTACCCCAGCCGCCCAGCGAGCCATGGAAATGGTAGTGCGAGGTACAGGAGGAAGAGGTCGACCGAAGAAGACATGGATGGAGTGTGTGAATGACGATATGAGAGAGAGAGAGAGGAATGAGTGTTGAGATGACGGCTGATAGAAGAGAATGAAATAAAAAAATCCCCTGTACCGACCTTAACTTTTTTAAATTTTTTTTATTGCTTCGATGGGTGGACGATATCACAGCCCACCTGGTGTTAAGTGGTTACTGGAGCCCATAGACATCTACGACGTAAATGCGCCATCCCTCATGAGATAGAAGGTCTCAGTATAGTTACAACGGCTGCCCCACCCTTTAAACCGAAACCCATTATTGCCTCACGGCAGAAATAGCTGGGGTAGAAATAGGAATGGTGCCTACCCGTGCGTACTCACAAGAGGTCCTACCACCAGTAAATACGCAAATTATAATTTTGCGGGTTTGATATTTATTACACGATGTTATTCCTTCACCGTGGAAGTCAATCGTGAACATTTGTTGAATACGTATTTCATTAGAAAAATTGGTACCCGCCTGCGGAATTCGAACACCGGTGCATCGCTACATACGAATGCACCAGACGTCTTAACCTTTAGGCCACGACGACTATACGATAGGTCAATACATTGCAACCTCACTCCACATGCATGATAAGCTAACCTCAGCCGGCACGTGACTTGTTTGTTGATGTCGCGGTTCCCGGTGAGCCGCGGACAAGTAGAATGAGTTGTGGGTACTTGTCGGCGCGCGCAGGAGATGGGGTCGGGGCACTGCGGCGCGGTGTGGTGCTGCAAGTTCAGCGTGTGCGGGCGCCTGCTGGCCACGGCCGGCCAGGACCGCCTGCTGCGCGTGTGGGCCACCAGGGACGCGCACCACATGTTCCAGGTCTCCAACCCCCACCCACCACACACCACATTATATTCAATATTATCAAAATTTATAATAAAACTTTAAAAAGTAAAAATGGAAAGTCATTGACTAGCATGATGAATAATTGCTTTTGCTTCTTAGGACTTTTTGGCGGGAACGCGAGGAGTGAAGTTGTGTGATTTGTTTTATTTTGTCTATTTAGTGTTTCTTCAGGTCTCAATCTGTAATAACGGTGGTTTATTAACTGTTCAATCGTGTAATTATCTGTGAAAGTGCACAAATTTGGGAAAATGAAACAAAGCCGCGTGTGTGAAAATAAATTGCGCATTGTGGGAAAATGAAACAAGGACGTCACTTCTCGGGATCCTCCAAAAAATCCACTGAAAAAATCTCAGTAAATGACCACCATTTTACTGAGATTATATTTTCATCCCATATAATTTCATCTCATTTCATTTAATTTCATCCCAGTTGATTAATGTCTCAAATTAATCATCTTCATTTTATTTCACTCCATATTATCTATTTTCATAAAAATAAGAATAAAAATTAAAATAAGACATAACTTAAAGGTCTTAGTTACCAGGTCATAAAATCCCTTAAAAAAAGTTTGTTTCTTAATTGTGTTTTAAAAAAATTACTAGATACGAGATTCATTAATTTGCTATAAAGTATCGAATGCCAAATTATAAATAGCACATTAATTTGAAGCAGAATAATATTGGTAAGCAGGACATGCGGACGAAATACAACGCGGAACAGAAGTCGTCCCCCACCCCCTCGCAAGAGTCCCTGGCGTCTTTGGCCCCCCTAGCGCCGCCCCCCGCCCCCGAGGACGCCCCCCTTGGCCCCTCCGCCCCTTTCTGTCCCAAACCGTTCTGCGTCTACTCCGGTCACACCTCCGACCTGCTGGACGTGTCCTGGTCGAAGAACTACTTCATCCTGTCCAGCTCCATGGACAAGACGGTCAGGCTGTGGCACATCTCCCGGGGGGAGTGCCTGTGCTGCTTCCAGCACATTGACTTCGTCACGGCAATTGTGTTCCATCCCAGAGACGACAGGTACTTCCTGTCGGGCAGTCTGGACGGGAAGCTGAGGCTGTGGGATATACCTGATAAAAAGGTTTGTTCTTATGTATTTTTCCCAATGTTTTTGAATTATTTTAAAACCTCTGAAGTGTTAGGTCAAATTAAACCACCCGCACAGTTTTTAAAAACACTTTCAGTTTTATAGTCTTATATTATATTAAAGAACAAACACATAGAAGGGGAAGAGGAAACAAATAAACAGACTTCAACTATAAGCTAAAATTAAAGTTAAGCAAGACTATGCGCAAGCACTGCGAAGCGGGTTAGCGGGTAAAATCATACGAGTATCCGACGGCAAGACAGTTTACGGACTGCTGGTGAAGTGCGCGCGCGGGGGCCACCCGTAGCGCTTGCGCACGGTGCGTCATTGCTGACTATATACAAAGAATGTTTGTCCCAAAAAACAGACAATATTAAAAATCAATATAATTTTTACATATAATAATTCTACATCTAATATAATTTGAAAATTATTATAAACAAAGTCAAACTTATAATATAGTAATACATAGTTACACTACACCTCCCTTTCTCTTTGTTTTTGTACCGTATGTTCCATGGGGAGTGCCCTGAGGAATTGTTTGAGATGATCCCTTCATCTCCTTTTTATCATCGCACCTCCCGCCATCGGAGCAGAGTTCATGCATATTATCTGGAACCGCTGCGTTCATCGACAGTGCATTTCCAGAGGTCTTTTTTGCCACGCACCATCCGGCTGTGGAATGAGTTCCCCTCCACGGTGTTTCCCGAGCACTATGACATGTCCTTCTTCAAAAACGGCTTGCGGAGAGTGGTAGATAGCGGCTTGGTTCTGCCCCTGGCATTGCTGAAGTCCATGGGCGATTGTAATCACTCACCATCAGGTGGGCCGTAAGCTCGTCTGCCTACAAGGGAAAAAAAAGTTCACTTTGTTTCCTTTAATTAGCAACGTCAGATAGAGTTATGAGACCAGTTAAAAGTCAGTCATATAACATTGGTGCCCGGGGCAGGTGGCGGTCTGGAACGAGGTGGACGGCAAGACGAAGCTCATCACGGCCGCCAACTTCTGCCAGAACGGCAAGTTCGCCGTCGTGGGCACGTACGACGGCCGCTGCATCTTCTACACCACCGACCAGCTCAAGTACCACACGCAGATCGACGTGCGCTCGACCAGGGGCAAGAACTCCACCGGCCGCAAGATCAGCGGCATCGAGCCCATGCCCAACGACGACAAGATCCTCGTCACGTCCAACGACAGCAGGATCCGGCTGTACGACCTGCGCGACCTCAACCTCTCGTGCAAGTACAAGGGCTACGTGAACGTGTCGAGCCAGATCAAGGCGTCGTTCTCGCACGACGGCAAGTACATCGTGAGCGGCTCGGAGAACCAGTGCATCTACATCTGGAAGACGCACCACGACTACTCCAAGTTCACGTCGGTGCGGCGCGACCGGAACGACTTCTGGGAGGGGATCAAGGCTCACAACGCGGTGGTCACGTGCGCCGTGTTCGCGCCCAACCCCGACCACATGATCCGCATGATCAACGAGCGGGAGCACGAGCTCAGGCTGGCCGGCGACGCGCCCGACCAGGAGGACGACCGTCTGGTGAGTACTCGTGAGCCTGCCCTGCGTTTCTGTATCTCGATAGGAAACGACAGTC
Organism: Bombyx mandarina; assembly: GCF_030267445.1. Lineage (NCBI taxonomy): Eukaryota > Metazoa > Arthropoda > Insecta > Lepidoptera > Bombycidae > Bombyx > Bombyx mandarina. The sequence goes on from NC_143213.1 coordinate 14,997,699, forward strand.
TATTAAATTTTCATTGGTCTGTAAGGTCTTATAAAAGTAAAGACAACAGAACGATGTCTTAACTCGAAATCTCAAAAACGGCCATTCTTCCAACACAATTGAAACTTTGTTTGTTATTGTTATTTCATAACACTTTCAGCCATATAACAGCTGTCTCGCTCTTTGAACCGTTCGACGGCAAACAGCGCCCCTAGCGGCAAATGCAGGCAAACGTCCCAACTCCATATAAACTTGAGTTAACTTTTAAGCTATCGAGAACGTTAAAAAACTCGCACTAATCACACCGGTTCCCCTTCGTTTCTGAGAGCGCGTGTGTTTGCGTCCCGCAGAAGGGGCGCGAGACGGGGCTGGTGTCGTCCTCGCAGCCGGGCCACGTGCTGGTGAGCGCGGACTTCAACGGCTGCATCAAAGTGTTCGTGCACAAGGCCAAGCCCAAGCACAGCTCCCTCCCAGCCTCCGCGCTCGCGTGAGTACCCGCTGTCTGCTGTACCACAACCAGACCAGCAACTACTTCCAAACGACACTCGTGTCGTGGCGTGCTACCTCTTAGACAGGACATAATAATAGGACCTACAACGACTGTACATAGACCAAGACAGTGACTCGACAGGGATTCGAAAACAAATGGAACGAGGGCGGACCTGTCTGGTGACAGGCAGTGTTCCCAATGCCTTCCTAAAACACGTACGAACCGGATAGACAAACGAACAAACCGTTCAAATTGGATTTGTATTAACTACATCCTGTAGATGTGTTGAAAGTGTCGATGTTAAATGCAACAACATAATATCGATGGGGAAAAGCTATTTGGTTTAAGCGAAGTTTTTGCAACTATACACGAGAACCATTTAAAGATTAAATTTTGGAAGAAAATATCATAACCTTAACTAATACAGATAATATAATTCTTGATACTAATACCAAATAAAACGGACCTTTAATCTATACTATATATATATGTATATTTATTTATTTTTTGCTTGGACGCGCTAATCTCAGGAAGTACTGGTCCGATTTGAAAAATTCTTTCAGTGTTAGATAGCCCATTTATCGAGGAAGGCTATAGGCTATATAATATCACGCTAAGACCAATACAAGCGGAGCACCAATAAAGAATGTTTCAGAATTGGGGTTTTTTCCCTTTTCAGAGCTTCCGCTGCCTGCGCTGCAGAAACGATTAAAGTTTCGCTAAAATAGTGTATGACAGAATTGTTCCCCTTTAAAAGATCTAAAAAAAAGTCCGCCACAGCGTATGTCTATATGTTAAGGTTGGCTCGCTATAACGTTTTTTATGCTGACCAAAATAAAGCATTATTTATTGACGAAGTCGCGGGCAAAAGCTAGTTACAAAAATAAATGTCGCGTGTTATGCAAAATGACGCTTAAACCAAATAGCATTTTATACCACGATATATTTCACAATTCCTTAGCGTGTAATTTGATTACACTTACAACTTCAATAAAACATCATTTTCTTTATTTAGAAATGGAAAGTCGAGCAGTCGAGCCAGTTGAAGACTCCAGTAAGTATCACACAACACAACACCCTGTATAACTAAACAACGGGAATTCAAGAAGGATCTACTCTTTGGGCTTTGACATAAGGTTGAAATTACGAACGTGGGATTTTTTTAAATGCAACTGTACGCATCATCGAGAAGCAGATCAATATATCGGTAACCTCCAAGTATTAAGATACTGTAGTACCGTGAATGTCAGCTAAAGATTATTTATATGTATATACATGTCCTACAAACATGTAATGTTACAAAAACAGTCAGTTCTGAGTCTGGGCCTTATGTACTGACGACAGAACAGTGAGCTTAGTGCGATTTTTTTTACTTTTCGATCGCGTTATAGTTAACTCAAATTTGTATGGAGTTGGACAGCGTTCCTACGTTTGCCGCTAGGGACGCTGTTCCAACTGTGGCCGCTCGGTATACACGATGTACTACAATAAATATTTATATGCTTTAACATGCTCTAACTCTCTTAAACACCTACTAACGTCTATCGGAAATAAGCAATCACGATCGTCAATATCCCGAGCGTCAACATCGACGCGTCCTTCCCCCAACCCGCCCGGCCTCCCCCTCGCTCCCCCCGCACGCGCTGCATACACACATCTCAGATACTTTTGGCAGTTTATGTGAAAACAAAAAAAATGCGCGTGCAACTTGGTGCACGTGAATGAAGTGAAACTTCTTTTTCGATGTGTAGTATTGTGGTTTTTTTTATTTTTCGTCCTTAAATCAACTTGCTATTGTAATAGGGAATGCTGTGTACAAGAGATGCGACATCTTCAACATTTGTATGTTATATATATTTTAAATTATAGATAGAAAAATACATATATGTATTATTAATATACATATATTATTATTATATTTATTTAAATACTTCATTAAAATATTGGTCGCTACTCGTTGCTATCGCACGCGCTGGCCTGTAACAGGTATACTAGGCGCGTGCGTTCGAGTGCCACGCATTCACTCTCGCTCTGTCTCTTTCTATCCCCCCTCCCCAGGTGCGTTGAACATTGAACGCAACCTTGTTGGAAGTCGCATTAGAAGTTTCACTTCAAAATATTTCAATTTTTTCTAGAATGTTTATATATCTTTTACAGCTTCAACTTATTAGTTGCATAACGTTGTGTTCGGTTTATATTTTAATGGAGTATTATATAATTTACACGTAATTTCGAGAATTTTTCATTATTCTATTGATAATTGCGAAAACAAAATCAGTTTCGCGTGTGGTACGTTTGGGATGACTTGTGACAGTCATTTTTATGACCCATAAAATAAACCCTTACTAGCCAGTATGCGATAAGTTTGTCGGAGCTTAAAGAGGACACATACACACATACAAAGCTGAAGTATCAAATGTACTATAGCATTAATTAACTACGCCGATACATTATCATTCTTGGTTTAACGTCACGTAAAGATGGTCGATAGAATTGGCTTCGTTTATAATGTTATAAAAGTATGGAAATTATTTGTTTTGTTATGTCTTTTATTATTATTATTATTATTTAGGTATTTGTATAAATTACTTAAACGCAAGGAAATATTAAATTTTGTTTTTCTAATTAAGTTTGAACTTTAAATACATTTATTTGATTAATGAAATCGAAAGAATCCATTAAATATTTTTGTACAGATTAGATAATAGTTACGAAACATCACATCATTATGAATAGAAAGCTTAGTTATATATGGAATAATGGATGTTACACTGAGCCGTTTTATTACTAAGAGCCATTATTAATTATTACCGCATTCACTTTTTGTTTTAACTTTAGAAAGTTTGATAAGTTTTCAACTTTTGTTCGTGCAGCCGTGTTGTTGAAAGCGATCCGATTCGTTTATTACGTCAATGTGAATTTTTACATTGAAGAGTTTAGTCGGTGAGGTCAGGGTCGACGACAGCGCGCAATGGTCAGCGTTGCCCACTGAGTTTCTCGCCGGATCTTCTCAGTGGGTCGCGTTTCCGACCCGGTGGTAGATTCTGCGAAGCGCGGCTCTTGCTAGGGCCAGTGTTAGCAACGTCGTCAGGTTTGAGCCCCGTGAGCTCACCTACTAGTTAAGGTTACTCTGAAGTAGCCTCTCAAAGCTATGAGTTTAGGTAGGAAATAAAAAATAAATAAAAATGCTTAGCGCTCGTGGCAGACGTACAGTTGCGTCCGTATGCATCGTGTATGTTTCATTTACAATTAGTTTCAAACACAAACGCAAAGAAAAAAGTCAGATACTAGAATCCGAATGGTATTTTAGACTGTTTTCTGTTAGTTTTTTTATTGCTTAGGTGGGTGGTCGAGCTCACAGCCCACCTGGTGTTAAGTGGTTACTCGAGCCCATAGACATCTACAACGTAAAAGCGCCACCCACCTTGAGATGTAAGTTCTAAGGTCTCAGTATAGTTACAACGGCTGCCCCACCCTTCAAACCGAAACGCATTACTGCTTCACGGCAGAAACAGGCAGGGTGGTGGTACCTACCCGCGCGGACTCACAAGAGGTCCTACCACCAGTAAAAAGTAGTTCTTTTATTTGAGCATTTTCCCTAGAGTTGTGTAGTTCGTGATCACGCGAAGATCTTGGCGCGGTTCGGCATTATACCGCTCTCTCGATCTTGGCATTAACTTCGGCGAGGCTCTCGAAAGCAACTTATAATTTCATTTTCACCATAAACCATTATCCATTATATCCATTTAAACATAATAATGAACATCACACTGTATACACGTTATAAAAGAATATAAGTTTTAACTATAAGTATTAGTTCAATATAATAATATGTATTTGTTATTAACAATTGTGCAATCATTCGTAATGGTAGGTACCTTAAAATTTTATATACAATAATGTAAAAGTTTCAAACAATAGAGCTTGAACTATTATTTTTTCGTAATATTATTAGAAGAACAGATTATGATCTATACAGGGTGTACGGAAATAGTCTTCAAAATCGAAATACACAAGTGTAAGTGTCGGTAATGCCTAGTGCAATGGTTTTAAAAATCTTCATCGAACATAGCATTACTAAGGTCGCATGTCACGTAATACAATTCGTAGGGTCGTGGGAAATGAAATGTTTTTCAAAATATATATGCTGGCAAAATCAATGCCAAAGGCGTTGAAGCCAAATTTATTTATAATAGTACATTGTGCACCAAGGGAGAAAAGTAGGACATTTCCTCCCGCGTGTAAAAACGCGGGATGAGATGTCCTTTTTTTTCCCGCGGTGCACATACTATTTTTTCTCCTACTAGGCCGAAAGTTCGTGGAGTACCGAGCCCAGGGGCGAAGCCCTGGCAGGGGGTAGGGGGCGGAGCCCCCCATACTCATAAAAAAACCATTTAACTGGTTTTTAATTTTTAAATAAACTACTACTAATTGAATAAGAACTGTCTGATGAACTCATCTTTGTTTAATACTTCACTATTAAATTTTATTACCTTTTGTTTATTTCACTTTTACACTAAACATAATATTGCAAATTACCCGAGCACAACAATGGCGGAGAATTTTAGGTGCGTGAGAGCAGACGTAGACACTAACGCGCATATGCGCACTTGTCAGTACCCAGGGAGGAAAAGTTACACCTTCTTCCCTGTACAGCGGGAGGAAAAGTTACACCTTCTTCCGTGTACAGCGGGAAGAAAAGTTACACCTTCTTCCCTGTACAGCGGGAGGAAAAGTTACACCTTCTTCCGTGTACAGCGGGAGGAAAAGTTACACCTTCTTCCGTGTACAGCGGGAGGAAAAGTTACACCTTCTTCCGTGTACAGCGGGAAGAAAAGTTACACCTTCTTCCGTGTACAGCGGGAGGAAAAGTTACACCTTCTTCCCTGTACAGCGGGAGGAAAAGTTACACCTTCTTCCCTGTACAGCGGGAGGAAAAATTACACCTTCTTCCCTGTACAGCGGGAGGAAAAGTTACACCTTCTTCCCTGTACAGCGGGAGGAAAAGTTACACCTTCTTCCCTGTACAGCGGGAGGAAAACCGAACTTTCGGCGTAGGTAGGAGAAAAAATATATATGTGAACTCATTAAAATGAGAAGGTTTATATAAAAATTAGAGGCTTAAGCAATATTGCTTCTATCGAGTTTTAACAGACGACCGTTTCCATTATTAATAGAAGTTTAGTGATATATAAATAGACGTAATTTACCGGAATCCGAATATAAAAAAGTTTGCATATTGAGTTCGTTTAAAAAAGACATTTGCGACGAGCAGATCCGACGCCAGCCATATACACTTTTAAATCTCGCGAAGAACAATATTTGTTCGTTTATGTTAGAATAACAGTTTATACTGCACTATGACTACTTGAACCACACCCTGTATAGTGAGTCGGGTCACTGTCCTCTGTGGTGGTCAGCGCGAGGGTCCGCGTGGGGCGGCTGAGTCAACAGATTCTCGGGTCTGACCCGTGTACTGATGACCTGGATCAGCTTACTTCTACACCACTGGTGCTCGTGACCGCAAGCTGTGTTTTCATTAATATTTACTTATGTATTGTTATTTGGCACGTGTAATATTTAATGTATAGTAATTAATGTAATATATGTGGATTGTTATTTTATTTTTTTTGTGTAAATTGTCTTCTTTTATACTCCTGCCGGAGTTAGTTTGGATTGTATAAAGTATTTAGCTAAGTGATCTAAAAGATGCCATTGTAATCATGTTGAAAATATATTTTTATTTCGCATTTAATCTTAATAAATAGTTATTTTTTATCGATATTGTTTTTTATTTGTTCATATTTAAATACCAATCTGTTGGTCGTATTTGTGTGACTGCTTAGATAAGTGGTCGGCAACCCGCGACTCTTTGACTCTTTGGCTAAGACTGCAAAATGTTTATGTTCACGCACGGAATATTATTTTGCCTACCTACTTATTATCTTGCCTCGTAAGAGACTAGTAAACATTTTCGAAACGCAAGGATATAAAAATGTGTTTAAAAAATAACTTTGAATAAATTTAAATTGTGTGTTATCTTTAATTGGCTTTTTTGAATGCAAGTCTTGCGGACCACTGTCTTAGCTTAAGAGTTGGGAGTGGAGAATGTTTGTGAAAATTTAACGTATTTTGTATAATATTTATAAACTTCAAAGACACATCTGTAGAACGTCGGTTAAAGACAGCTGTGATGTGGTTATCAGTTGTTCTGCCCGAGATTTGAGGATCATCAAATATTTATGGGGACGTCAAAATATTTGTATATACATACATGCAAAATAAGGGTACCAAATGTTGCATTACATCAACACCGCTACAGAGAATTATTCCGAAAACTTTTTTTTAATATTATTAAAAAAAAAAAAAACGAAACTTTCACATTTTTTTCTTAATTACCAACTACAAAATTTAACCCGATGAAATATTCAGTGTGTAATAATTGAGTTAACAACACTGAAATTTACTTCGCATAAAAGAAGCATGATACAAATTTTTCCAAGATAAAAATTTCAAGCGATGGCTTTTGGTAGTGTTTGATGGCCGTGGTAAGGTCACCAGTGCCGGGCGGCATAATAACGAGTCCGTAATTGGATGTACAGTTTATTTCCAATCACAGATAGTATAGCAATATTTAGAAGGAGAAATTACGGAGTACAGAAGGCACAGATAAAGCAGTAGCAACTTCAAACACAATAATATAAAATAGACGAAAGCAATAAATCGTAACGAAGCAAAAGAGTACGCGTAAGTCGAGGAGTGACACAGTCTTAGCGTAGCGTTGATCAAACCCGACTGTGTGCGAGCGGCGGCCGAGTCGTGGCGCAGGCGACGACCAGTACGTACGCAGCTATACATAGTCGGGGTCTTTGCCGCATACTAGCGGTTGCGCCCGACTATGCTTGTGTAAATAATATAATTTTGAGTAGTGTTGTGAATGTATGATTGTTTGGCGTATTTATGTACTGTATGAGAGTGTGTTATAGAATACGTAATTAAATATGATATAATATTAAATATTGAGTAGGTATGCAACGTAAATTAATAAATAATATGAACTAATATACATAAATATAGTAGAAACACCTACAGGCTTAATGTTATCGAAACATCGGGAATATAATGACGTGACGCGGTGAAAATGAAAATGAACTTCAAAATAATCCAAGTCATATTTAAAAAATATATATTTTATCCAATAACAACTTACAAACAACGCTGCGTCGGGAATGTAATCGCATAACAGTACAGCTAATACAAAAACATAAATATATATATTTATATCTTAATTTTTACATTTATTTACATTAACACACAAAAGTATATGAATATCAAAAAACTATTTCTGTGAGTGTCGGCGGGTGATCCGTATGTAACAGAATCGTAAACAAAGTGTGTCCATGTATGATCGCTCCCCACCATGTTGCGAGTTAACTTCAATTTGACATTTAGTTTTATTTAAAGAAATTCCTTACTAGTTAATTGACTTTAGTAACTATTTATTAACTAGTCGATTTATCAAAAAGTTTGTGCGATGAATATCAATTGTGTTGACAACCGTTTAACATATGGCATTCGAACACTGACGTCACTGTACAATCAATGAGAGTGTAGTGGCAGTCACGCCTTCCAGGGGGGCTTACTCCCGAGGCATCGCTTGGCGCTCCTGTCCCTCCTGTCGAGGCGCTCCGGGCGGTCGCTGGTGGGCTGCTCCTCGTCCGCGGGAGGCGCGGGGGGCGGCGCCTCCTCTGCACTCGGAGGTTTCACCAACAACTGGAATATTCGAACAATTTTTTTTTATGATTGAGGGATCATTGTTGGTCTGGAGGCCTTTCCAGTTTCACCAGGACAGGTGGGTGATACCTGAGCGCCTCCACAAGAGACCTAACAACTCAAAAGCAGCTGCTTCGCGAATGCATCTACTACCAAATCGGAACCCCCTGAGAAGATCTGGCGAGTAACTCGGCAAAGAGTTCGACGAGTATGTCTATATTGGACGACGGTCAGGTGAAGAGTCTGGTTCGAGCATTCTCCGGGTGCTATCAGTCATCATCGGGCGCTAGAACTGACTGATTGCCCTTTTAAAGCGAACTCAGACGCAATCTGAAGCCCGTCATTGGCTATGACGCAACTATGAGTTTCGTGTAATAAGTCCGAAGTTTTTTTACGTTCTCGATAGCGTAAAAGTTAACCCAAATTTGTATGGAGTTGCAACGTTTGCCTACGTTTGCCGCTAAGGGCGCTGTTACAACTCCATACAAATTTTAAATTCAGTTTAACTTTTTGACTTATAAAAACTAAACTCACCATTTTGATGTAATGTTGAAGTTCCTCTTCACTGAGTCCTTCGAAGTTGAACTCGTCTGAGTGTTTCCTTGTGGGTGGGTCCTTCTGTCGCGCGAGGCCGCGGTCCGTCACGGAGGACATCGACAGCGGAGGGACAACGTCCTGTGGTAGCGGTGTTGATGCTAAAACAAATTATTATTATTATTGTTGTTAAGGTTGGTTTTTTTTCCTTCCTATGCTGATAGCCTTGAGAGACTATATCATTTTCTCGCATTAAAACTGCATAATCTCAAAACTTACTAATTTTACAAGAGAGTGCTTTAAAGGTTTAACACGTAATATTTTTAATATTAATCATCTTTGCAACATTGATTTTTTATTTTTACCAGTTACATTATCTGTCTTTTAAAGTAAGATAAAATTATGTATTAATTTTGTTAATAGTAGTCAAAACATAGGTAAACGAAAAAAAAAACTAAAACTAAACTACGCTCTTTTGACAGTATTTATGAGAAAAATATACTAGTTATACCAAATGATTCCGCATGTTAACTCAATTTCGAATATTTTAGGAAATTGTTACAAGTATAATGCGAAAAGACGATATCAGTTTCGCCCTAACGTGTGTAAGTGAGCTCCCGGGGCTCAAACCGGAGTGTTGCTAACACTGACCCTAGCAAGAGCAGTGCTTCGCTGAATCTATCACCGGATCGGAAAGGCGGCCCAATGAGAAGATCCGCCGAGAAACTTAGTGGGCTGTGTCTATGGGTTAGTTCGCTCGTCGAGCCCTTCGTCGCAAGCGACGGGTTCGACGAGGACGGTGACCGGTGCTTGTCGTACCTAAAAGCACCAATAAACTTGTACAGATTTACATTGTTATTAGTAAAATCGATCACGCTTCACTGTGTGTGCGTCGACCGCAACTCTATCAAGTTCGGATCGGATCAACGATTCAGGAATAAATACCGAACAAATATCGGATTACATTTAATTATATCGAAGGGTGAAAGGTTATTTGGTTTAACCGACATTTCGCTAACACGCGAAGGTAAACGTCGCGTGTTAGCGTCGTGCGACGAGTTTTACATTATTTACAATTTAAATTTATTAAAATTTATTTTCTATTTTTTAGTGAATTTTATATAAAGCGTGTTTTTTTAGATTCTTTCAAGTATTACTTATTTTTCATTTTTTGGTTGAATTTTAATTTTTTATTTTTTTTATTAAATGTTGGATTGTCATCGGTCCTCGATAAATCTACAAAGTTTGAATCGTTTAAAGTGGGTCAAAGTCGCGTGTCTAAAGGAGTCAGTTACAAACATACATACAAGTGAAGCTAATATAAAGCGTGTAAAAACTCCTAGAGATCGTATCACTTGTGTTCGGAGACATTGCTAAGTGTGGGGGCTGCGTGGGAAGGTGTACCGAGGTCGTGGTGCGGGGCGGCCAGTATGCGGAGCGCGTGCCTCCAGTGCGCCTGCAGGGCGGCGTGCAGACGGGCCGCCGTCTCGCCGCGCCGCCGCCGCTGACACTCCACCTTACTCTGCGACAACAAGCGACGCCGTGAGGGCGGTAGTCTCTCTTGTGAGTCCGCGCGGGTAGGTACCACCACCCTGCCTATTTCTGCCGTGAAGCAGTAAGTAATGCATTCCGGTTTGAAGGGTGGGGCAGCCGTTGTAACTATACTTAGACCTTAGAACTTATATCTTAAGGTGGGTGGCGCATTTACGTTGTAGATATCTATGGGCTCCGGTAACCATTTAACACCAGGTGAGCTGTGAGCTCGTCCACCCATCTAAGAAAAGAAAAAAAAACGTGTGGCACTCGGGTACTGCCGCGGTAAAGCTATTTATTGCAAAGCATTTTTTATCAACTTATGCAATTAAACAATAATAATTGAATATTAAAACAATAATAAAAATAAGACCACGCTATATTTATAAACATTAACAAAAGCAAAACATTAACTATCCCCTTCACACTCATAAGCTAGACCGCGTGAGAGAGAGATGGGCAGACTTTTCATGATGCGCATGCAGTGTGACGTCACGCCGCGCGCTTATTCACAAACACTACACAAGCGCAACATGTGAATGTGTTGAACGCAAGCTACATGGTAGGCGGAGTGGGGGTGTCAGGTTATTTTCGTTACGGAATTTCTTGATTCAGTCGCTGCGCTCAAGGCCCGCGATAGAAGCTATGCAATAGCTTAAAACAGCATCCTGTGCGTAGTGCGATAGTTCTACTGTGAGGACTACTGTATCCTGATCTAGGGGATGGCTTTTTTGCTAACGATACGGTCTACCGGTATAGTTTAACAGACTAGCATGAGGTCGCACTACCTCTCGACCCTCGGCGGGTTGCCGCAGCAGATATCAGCAGGACAAAGCTCTAGTAAAGATAACAATTGATACGAAACCTCTAACAACCCTAGTTTCTCCGCGGCCTGCGCCAGTTGCAGACGGTACAATTTGATCTCCTCTCTCTGCTTCTCTTCTAAGACGTTGATCTCCAATTTATGCCTGAAAAAAACATCTGCACGTTGACGAGAAAAACCTTTTTAATACGCTTTTACTAGCTTCATGCCGGCCACTCACATGCGCGCGAACGTTACATAGATGCTAACGTTGGACAGATGCCATAGCGGGACACATGCTCATATTTTCAGCATGATTGCAGATTAAATACAAATGAGTATATTTGAAATTTCCGTAAAAGATAAGTTAATTAGTTGTCCACGTGCACAGCGAGTGAAAAGACGTCAACTGTTTAATGATGCGCAATTATGAGGATGTGGGGCTTCGAGTTGGAAGATTCACTTGTGTAATGAACATGGTAGAAAAGCTGCCATATTTCTTAGGTAATTTAATAAAATATGACATTCTATTAGTTTTTCCAACATTAGAACACTTACTAGATGGGCCAAGCTATCTTTAATGTAAAGATTTTTTTTATTGCCGTATAGGCAGACGAGCATACGGCCCACCTGATGGTGAGTGGTTAACGTCGCTCATGGACGTCAGCAATGCCAGAGGCAGAGCCAAGCCGCTGCCTAGCTAGATACAGTCAGCATTAGTGAATGGCAAATTTCCCAAAAACATCACCACATATATGCATGGCTATAAATAAATCTATATATTAATAGGTACATGAAGCAAAAACTTTGTATCCCTTTTTACGAAAATTGCACAGGAGTATGAAATTTCCCAGACTTATAGAGAATTTAGTGAGTGCAGAATGCCAATATTTTTTTAATTATGCATTAATAATACATTAAATCAATAAAATAAAAACATTACACACACTACCTTGCATTTGACACACACACACATATGTTTACTTTATTGTCAAGCTTTTGTTGCATAGTCTGTGGTCAAATTGAGAATAGGTTATTATTATTAATTATTAAAGTTCATACTTATAATTTCAATTAATTATAGTCGAATTTCGACTACTGCGGGAACACTATAGTAGAATTATTTTGTCCGTGCAGTTTGGGTCATAAAAAATCGGAGCGGTGAAGCGAGTATTTCGCTCTCTCGTCCACTCACGAGCCTTATGGACGGGCATAGTGATACGCATTATTGTTGTCGATAAGCGTTATCGATAGTGTATTTAGTTTTGTCATTTTGTGGGCTAGTGATAAAAATCAAAGAAAAATCACTAATCGAACACTTACACCACATATCAGCAAGTTAACGAGAACGGCAAAAATTAACACTTTGTAACTTTTCGGGATCTTTTCTTATTTCAGTGAAAAATTTTAACACATTGTTGATAACAACACGTGCAAATATTATTTTGAATAAATTCTGCCGTTTGAGTAGCCATTGTGTCACTAAAGAAATTCAAAGAACGAATGCATAAAAACACATTTCTCTTCGACATAATATACTATAATTTGCAGGTAACTACAAATGACTCATAACATAACAATGTCTCAGCACTCTTCGTATACCACCCCGCTGTACCTGCCTTCGATGACTCGTTTGTTTTTATCGATAATGGCGTTGCGCCCGCGCAACATGCTCACCGCCCTAGCCGGGCTATGTTTTATGACCCAAACTGCACGGACAAAATAATTCTACTATAGTATATTTAAATACACAATAACACTACAAGGCATAAGCCACTACTATAGCTAGGGATCATTTAATTTACTCACTGCTCTTCTATCCTTAATATTTGCTTGTTAAAACTATCCACAATGTTGTTCTCCTTTAGCCTCGCATCGTTCTCCATCTCCCTCTCTGCTCGGTCGAGCTGCTCTTGAAACTCCTGCAGCTTGGCCAGCACGGCGTCTTCAAGCTGCTTCTGGTAATGACATTTCAGCTCGTTCTTTTGCAGTTCTAAATGCTGGCGTAACGTTTTCACCTCGTTGTCTAAAAAATCCTGAAAGTGTAATTTTGTTTTAAAATATGTTTAGAAGACAAGAGAGATCCTCAGAAGATGAAATCATATAGGACTATAGGTTACTTAAGTATAACATTATTAAGGTAAGATTGTGTACTTATGGACTTTTTGGCGGGAACGCGAGGAGTGAAGTTGTGTGATTTTGTCTATTTAGTGTTTCTTCAGGTTTAAATGTGTAATAATGGTGGTTTATTAACTGTTTAATATCTGTGAAAGTGCACAAATGTGGGAAAATAAAACAAAGCCACCGGACGTAACTTTTCGGGATCCTCCAAAAAGTCCACTGAAAAAATCTTAGTAAATGACCACCATTTTACTGAGATTATATTTCATCCCATATCATCTCAATTCATTTCATTTAATTTCATCCCAGTTGATTGGTGTCTCAAATTAATCATCTTCATTTCATTTCACTCCATAATATCATTTTTTATAAAAATATGAATAATATAAACTAAAATCAGACATGACTTAAAGGTCTCAGTTACCAGGTAATAAAATATCTTTAAAAAAAAATGTGTACTTATGTAATAAAGTTATATACAGGGTCATGTCGGAATGAAGACTGCGAAGTATTAAAATAATTTGCGGTTCATAATTATATTTTTAGATAATCTTTTAAAAATATATCTAATATATATATTTATAAGAAGATTGAAATTAAATCTTGAATTAGTTAAGTACTTACACACTTCTTCAAAACTTCACTGCACTGGTTCTGTTTCTCACAGAGCTGCTGCTCGATCACTGCACAGCGTGATCTCTCTTCGTTCACTTTGCTTTTGAGCAGATCTCGTTCTTGAGCTAGTAGCAATGTCTCATCATTGACACTCTGTATTCGTTTGTTGAGTTCTGTTATGTTTGATTTTGTGGAGTCATGGGCTAATTTTTCCTGTAAAAAAAGTCAACAACAATAATAGTCACTCGACACCTTTTTTCCACGCAATAATGGCCATTATGCCACATCCATGCAACACTGGTTATCAACATTTATCACTGGTGGTAGGACCTCTTGAGAGACCCGCACGGGTAGGTACCACCACCCCGCCTATTTCCGCCGTGAAGCAGTAATGCGTTTCGGTTCGAAGGGTGGGGTAGCCATTGTAACTATACTGAGACCTTAGAAGTTATGTCTCCGGGTGGGTGGCGCATTTATGTTGTGAATGTCTATGGGCTCCAGTAACCACTTAACATCAGGTGGGCTGTGAGCTCGTCACTCCATCTAAGCAAAAAAAAAAACAGAAAATTAATAATATTACACCTCAAGTATCCACATTAAAACAGTTATTATTCCCTGCACATAAATACTAAAATAGTGTATACCTTCTCCAAAGCTTCCTCTAAATTCTTAACACAATCCGTCAACTGCTTGTTTAGTCTCATGACAGTATCATAATTCTCCTTCAAGACGTCAATTTCTTTATCCTTATTGCCGAGCATGACATTCATGTTATCTAGCTCAGTGTTGAGTTGTTCTTCTAGAGACTTCTTTTCGTTTTGGAGCTGTTTACATTTATCTTGATAGTCATGTGCTAAGTCTAATGTTTTGTATAACTCTGATTCAAAATGTGATGTTTTCTGGAAGTTATGACTGTTAACTTAGTTTTTTTTTGTAACAAATTTAAGATTTAGTTTCAGAGTTATGTAATGTGTGCTCATAAATTCTCACTACTGGCAGCTTGTTGGCAGCATTTGAAGGGCATAGACAATGGCTGCATTAGCGTAAGCTAGCTGCATATCACTGGTGATAGTGGTACTGGTGGTAGGACCTCTTGTGAGTCCGCACGGGTAGGTATCACCACCCTGCCTATTTCTGCCGTGAAGCAGTAATGCGTTTCGGTTCGAAGGGTGGGGGCAGCCTATGTAACTATACTGAGACCTTAGAACTTATATCTCAAGGTGGGTAGCGCGTTCACGTTGTAGATGTCTATGAGCTCCATTAACCACTTGACACCAGGTGGGCTGTGAGATAGTCCACCCGATCAGTCAGCATTAAAAAATCGATATTATTACATTTATAGCCAAATATTATCATTATCTAATTCTGACCTTTTGAGCATCATCAGCAACGACTCTAAAATTTTCTACTTCACAGATCATCTTTTCTAACGCTTTCCGGTGTCTGTCCTCAGCTCTGTCAAGGCTGTTGGTTAGTCGGATCCAGGCCTCACGTAATTTAGATATAGCAGCATCTTTTGCACGATCCACTTTCATTGCCACTGCTAATTTTTCTTGCTGATCGAGTAGTTTCTTCTGTAACTGTTGAATCATTGCTTCACAGTGCTGAGGAAGATTGAAATAAATAAATTATATCTGTCCTCCATTTATTATTTTTTACATGTTTGGGATTAGCTGGACCCATGCTGATTTTAATAAAAGAATTATATATTATGTCCAGTAACCACTTAGACCAATTTCATTATTTTATTGTAAAAGTACTCAAAATAATTACTTGAAATTCCCAACAGAAGAGAGAGAGAGAGATGTCTATTGTAAAATCTCACCAATGGCCTGGCCACCAGGTTTTTTTATTTTGTGTTTTATTATTATAAAAATTTACAGTAAAATTTTGATTTTCAAATTGTTTATTTTTTATTGCCCTCGTTGGCAGATGAGCATACGGCCCAACTGATGGTGAGTGGTTACCGTCGTCCATGGTATTCAGCAATGCCAGAGGCAGAGCCAAGCTGCTACCTACTACCTAGAATTACTGTACTCATCCACATTTTTTGCACATACCAAAAACACATACAGGGTAATGTGTTTCAAAATTCACTAAGTTCACAATGCAAATGAAGTTCCCTATACATGAGCTTCATTTTCATTAATGACAAAAGAACGAACCGACTATCCATCTAAGTTCATTTTTTTGTCATATATTTTATGTACATATTAGAACGGTCAATTTATTCCTAGTCATCTAGTTCGTGTCCATCTTTTAGGAAGGCATTAAAAGTACTGCTACATTCCATTTCTCTCTTTGTTTCTTTTTGAATTCTTGTCAAATCTCTGCTTTAGTCTGTGTCTAATGGTTGTAGGTCTTATGTCCTGTCAAAGACGTTGCACACCACGGTATTAACAAAGTGCTTTTAACAGAATGAATAGAATCACCTACCTCCCTTTTTAGTCTTTCTTCTTCCAGCTTTATAATATCCACTTTATCACCTCTGTTGTACCCTGTAGTCCTTTCTGCCTTATCACCCCACAACTCACTCAAACTCAACAAATCTGAGTCGATGGTATCAATATATTTATTCTGTATGAACTTTAAGCTTTCTCTGTTTTCTCCAAAAGGTCTCATTTCAGGTAATTTGAGCTCCTGGTTTGAAGATGCGGAGTAGCTATCTGTAGCACCTGGTTTATTTTTACTGTAACTTGCCTTATATTGTTCTAAGACTCTTGATGCTCTGTCATATATTTTATTGGAGGAAGGCTGAAAACTATTGTATGTCGTTTGCTGCTTGTTTGGTGTTGATGTAGGCTGAAACTCTTTGTCGAAATTTAATTTCCGTGCACTAGGTGACTTTGTCTGGACAGTATTTGAGACTTCATTACTAGTGTTGGAGTTCTCATAGCTTTTGACTGTGTTTTTTGAACTTGAAGGTGACTGTTCGGAATTAGTTGGCAAGTTGTTTTTAACCAAATAAATATATTTATCTAAAACACTACTGGAGACCACGCGTCCGCTGGGCAGTTTGATTTCTTCATTTGAATCTAGTTTTTGTGAAAGGTAATCACTTGTAGCTTTTATCACATTTTCAGTGCACAAAGTCATTTCATGACTCTTGTATTTGGACTCGGGACTTTCATATGATTCTACTTTTGTTAAAAACTCGTCAATTTCATTGAGTAATAGTTTATCATTGGTTTTACTAGGAGTTGATACAATACTACTGATATCCCCATCCATGCTTTGAATTTCGTGGATGTCGAGATATTTGACATCAGGAGTAGATTCTGTCGTTAATTTTAAAGGTGGCACGTTTCTTCCTGCGGTATTAATTGAGTCTAAACTAGTCAAAGATCGCTCTCTTTGCCTACCACGTTTAGGTACTTTTCGTCGCCGCCGACGAGGGAAAGTGAAGCAATTTCTGTTTAAGCTACGACTATCAAAGCTGTCTGTACTTATCCAGGTTGTGTTTCGTCTTGAACGAGACTCAATTGTAGAAATATCACTGCTAATTTCCAAGTTTTCTAACCGTGATTCCAAAGTGTGAACTTGTGTAACTAATTTGTCGAGAACCTGTGCTGTACACGATAAAGGTTTATGTACGACCGTTCTAGAAGATTTCAGGAGGGAATCTTCGGATTCTGAACTCTCAACGAGGAAGAAATTCGGCGGTATCAATAAAAGTACGTCCGTGTCGTCAGTATCACTCATTACAGAAAATGGACGGGTCTCTGTCGTACGAAATAGAAGCCATAATACGTGTATTGTACTGTGTTATAAAGATAAGTTCAAATAAGTAAACACTAAATTGAGTTTTACTCCGAAACAATCAGATTCAAACCGTTGCTATGTTTGGATTTATATCATGTCACATATCAACATTGAACAACTGTCAACATTTTTATCGTATTTTTCCACCTAGACAAGCAAAGGGGCATATTTCATAAGCTATAAAATGATTATTATATTTATTTTATATTTATTTATAATTATTAAATATATCTGTGTATCGTATCGTATATATATAGTATATTTATGTGACACCGGATTCTCTCCATTTCATTTAAAAATTTAATCTCTCTCTCTTCCCAGCTATTTATCCCACATGGTGGTGGGGTCAGCTTTCCTGACTTTACTCCCCCACTTCGCTCTGTCTTCGACATCCTCGTCAGTAACATTGCATTCTCTCTTGTCCTTCAGCACTACGTCCCTCCACCTTGTCTTGGGTCTGCCTCTAGGTCTCCGACCGGGGAGATCGAGCAGTAGCGCCAAATTTCCGACGTAGTCAGGTGGCTTCCTTATCACGTGACCATACCATCTCAGCCTACTCTCCTGCATCTTGTCGGCGATGTCCCGTACACCTAGACTTCCACGCACGTACTCGTTGCGGATTTTATCGAGCCTAGTCACGCCGCACATCCACCTCAGCATTTTCATTTCAGCAACTTGAATGGTATGTACGTTCCTTTTGATTGCCGCCCATGTTTCGCTGCCATACATAAGAACAGGCCTTATTATGGTCTTATAGATCATACCCTTGAGCTTAACGAGCATCCTCCTATCGCAGGTGACACCACTTACTTCTCGCCATTTTAGCCACGCTGCGGCTATTCGGTGTTGAATGTTGCATTTTAAAATTTCCAGACCTGTGCATCATAGTACCCAGATACTTGTATTGATCGCACATGTTTACAAGTTGACCGTCAATGGAAATCGGACTGTTGTCACCTGGATCTGGGTCATTAAAATACATGTAATGTGTCTTCGCAACACTCAATATTAGGCCACCGGCTTGTAACTGCTGTTTCCACAACAGGAGTGCCTCTCGTAGCTCTGTGCGGCTCTCGGTGCAGATAGCAACGTCGTCTGCATAGATGAAAGTCCACGAGGCTGAGGACTGCGCCACCTCAGTGAGTGAGTCTATAACCATGCCGAACAGAAAGGGACTCAGTACTGAACTTTGATGCAGACCTTCTGCAACTGCTATTGGTTTTGTCTGACCCACTACTGTCCGCACCATTGACCTCGCATCCCTGTACATGTCAATTATGACGTTAACATAATGTTCGGGTACATTCTTCTAGCGAAGTCTCCACCAGATCGTATCTCTTGGCACACGGTCAAATGCCTTTTCCATGTCTAAGAATGCGACATACAATGGCCGAAGTTTCTCACGATACTCCTCAGCGATCGTATTTAGAGCAAACATAGGGTCGGTGGTAGATAAGCCCTGTACAAAACCATAGTGATTTTTGGATAGTGAACACTCTGATCTTAGGCGGCTGTCAATCATTCTTTCATACAGTTTCATAGTATGGCTTAACAGCTTGATCCCGCGATAGTTGTTACATTCGTACTTACTGCCCTTCCCCTTATAAATAGGAACTATGGTGCTCAATCTCCACACCGCTGGCATTTTGGAAGAGCGCAACACACAGTTGAAAAGTTTGGTGAGCGTTTCGATTCCGTGCTCACGAAGGCACTTCCAAGCTTCCACTGGAATACCGTCCGGTCCCGTGGCTTTCTTATTGACCATCTTTTCTAACGCCATTTTGACCTCATTTGGACGTATTGGAGGTATAAGTCCAATGTTCCTGCCCACTTTTGTTAACTGTATAGCAGCTTGAGTAGGGTTTAGTAGCTGTTCATAATATTGATGCCAAGCTGATAGTACATCACTATCCCTATACAGAAGCTCACCATTTGGATCTTTAACAGCCCGACATCTAGTGGGATCCCTCGTGCTCCAACAACGCTGTTTAGCGAGCTTAAATATACATTTTTGACCTTCTTTTGTTTCCAGTTGCTCATACATGGTCTTTAGGGCAACTGCGCGCTCCACTGCCACTATTTTCTTAGTCTCCTTCTTTATTTTTGTCTTTGATTTAAAAATTTAATGAATTGTCGATTTTAAGCTTGAGACAGGATGAGATTTTTCACTGGGCATAACTTCTAATAAAGGGATAGCTTCTCGAGACGAACTTTCGCTATGTCATCTAAATTTTTATGACGTTACTTAGCTTTAGGTCTCCTCTTGATTGGCGGGGCGGTAAAGACCGTTTTTTCCGGGATCCGACACCACACAATTATACGCTGTGGCGAGTTACACAAATAATGTCTTAGATTGTAAGCGTGAGTGCGAGGTGCGCTGTTGCAGGTTCCCGCGCCATGGCGCCAGACCGATATATTATCATAAGCACTAGATGTAAACAGACCGCGAAGCTCACACTTTAGAATGTATTAACCAGTACATTACCGTTACGTACCTAATATATTAATCTGTGATAGTAACTATTATGTTAATCTGTGGCTACTGGCAGTGGATAAACCACTGAGCAAGTAATCACTACGTTTTAAACCATAAAATTAATAAAATAATTAATAAAACCATGGGATAAACCATCTTGATTTTACTTTACTGAGATTTTAATTCATACCATATCATCTCATCTCGTTTCATTTCATTTCATATTATCATTTTTCATATAAAAAAGTTTTCACTAAAATTAAAATAAGACTTGACTTTAAAGGTCTTAGTAACCAGGTCATAAAATCCCTTTAAAAAAAAATACATAGTACATACCTATTTTTTTATTGCTTGGGTGGGTGAACGATCTCACTGTCCGTCTGGTGTTAAATGGTTACCGGAGCCCATAGATTATACACTTAATATATTAGAGATAGATGCGCAACTCTCATTTTTATTTTTGCTTTAGTTAAAGCCCGGTCCAGCAGGCGTCGCTACGGTCGATTATTAGTCTCCCTACCCCCCACCAGGTGGCTTTTTTAGTAATTTTAATATTTTTTATAATTAACTCTCTTTATGAAAAAATCTTATCGTTTAGAATCGCTGAAATTCCCGGTAGTACTTATGAGTTATTAAGGAATGTTTGATTGTGTTCAGCATTCTAATCGATAAGATCTTTTCATACAGAGAGAAAACAGTTTTTTAAAATAAAAAGCTGTAATTCTCTGTAAGCTATTTAATTTCCCTATATTACAAACAATTTTCTGTTAAAAGATTGTATGAACGTACAATTGTATAAAATTTCGAATAACAATAACTCCTCTAGATTAATCCTACTAGCGTACTTATTAACATTAAATCGAAAGTTATCTAAAAGTTAATTAAGTCTAGATAATCAAATCATTCAATGTCAATTAAGTCATTTGTGCGAAATATAAACATGTCAGCTTTCCATTACAAACATAGTAGACAATTTGAATTAAATTTAATAAATTTGTTTCTTAACGATAGCAGTTCTTGCTTAAAGTTGATCGTGACAGATCATGACCTTGTATGAAAATATTACATCTATAAACACTACCTATGCTTCGTCATACAATAATTGTCATTTAAACTAGCATTGTAGAGATAATACACACACTAAAGTGAATACTAAATTATTCTTAGCATTCTTATAAACATTTAGAAATTTAAGAAACGATTAACCCACAATCATGTTCATAACATGTGACATTTTGTTCTGCACAAACGTTTTGTTACATGATTTGAAAAACAAAAAAAAAACAAAAAATGTTTAAAAAATGTAAAGATGATTTAAAGTACTCTTAAATATTGATAGTTTGTACTTAATGACGCTTATAGTAATCTTAGACATGATTACAATAGTTATACTTTTATTCTCTATCTAAATTATTTCTATTCTGACGTTTCTGATGCTTTAGCTTTGGTAATACTAGATAAAACAAACAGCAGATTGAAAGAAAATCATCTTAAAGTTAATTACATTCATTACAAACCATTAGTTTGCATTTTGTTACAAAAGAAACTGATGTTCATCACATGCAAATGAATTATAAACATACACATGCAAACATAAAATGTAAATTTATCTTTTAATCCAAATTAAATGTACATTAATATTACATCTAAATAATAGAAAGGGTTTCGAAAATTTTTATTGCACTCAACAGCAGACCAGCATGCAACCCGGCTCATGATAAGTGGTCACCAGTGCTTATAAACTTCAGCAGTGCCATAGGGGTTGCTGTCTATAAATTAAGTTTTAATAAATTATTAATATACTCAAGTCACAAGCATATTGATTTCACATAATGAAAATGTAAGAAACATAATCATGTTTGGGCATTTTCATTTATATCTGCTCATACAGAAAACACAACTTAGCAAATATATTCCACAGTTAATCTAAATAATTGCAAATAATGCTTTTGAAGACCATTGACTTTTGATCATTAATTAAAATCATCTTCTCGTAGAATTTACAAAAGGTTATTTACAAAAATTTATATCAGTATTTTCATATATTACTAACTTACTAATTACAGCTATTCAAACATAATACTATAACTATAAGAACTAAACAACCTATTTTAAAACAAAATTGGCATCAATTTAGTTCTTATGAACTATTTCAATTATTAATTTATAAATTATAAACATATTTAAAAAAATTAAGATCCCTTGTGAGTTCACGTTCCTTGATGAATCAGTTTCTCTTCTGAAACGGAGAAACAAAGTATCTTAAGTATGTAACAAATATTGAAAAAATACGACCAGGAAAAATTTTGTGTTAATGTAATCATACTTACAAATTAATATATTACATAACACGTTCTGGTTCAAATATAGTGCATCAATCTTTTCATGTTTCAGACATTTTAGTGCTCCTTATAATTTTTCCATAAAATTTTGTCATTATCAAACCTTTGTCTACAAAAATAAAAACATTATTTTATATTGGGTAGAAGGATGAACGTGGTCACAGGCCACTTGGTGTAACTTGGTTATCAAACACCAGGAAACAAAACGTGAATGCCATCATCTAACTTTGGATGTTAGATCAATTGTGCTGTATTTTATTTAAACAGGAAATCATGACTGATTGATCATTCCAAAAAACTAGCTCGGGCCCACTTGACAATAAGCATATAATACGCTGAGTTGCAAAACATAAATACTGCCACCCACTCGGGACAATTTTATTATCTGAGGTGTGTGTGTGATAGTACGAGACTTAATACCGACTGTTTTGATCAAAACTTAACATATATGATAGCTAGGCAGCAGAAATAGGAAGGACCATTAGTTGGTGCTAATTCATTTAATTATATTATGAATAATAATTCTGTTAGCAAATAATATACCGGAAAAATAGTGTAAACTCACCGTTATCAAGGCATCCGAAATAGCATTTCATTTTCGATCTTGAGGCATGCTGATTTTTAATAATAAACTTTCTGAAATGAAAATAGTTACACTGGCTTACGAAACGCTAACGAAGAAAAAAGTATTGGAGCCAAGTTATGTCTAAAGAGAATTCAAAACAGAGTTTCTCAATGTCTAATCGTCTAATATTCTCACAAAGCTAAAAGTTGCTCTAAATTAATACTACAACGTAAAATAACTCAAAACAAAACAAAAAAAAAACGATTTAAAAAATTAAAGCGTTATGTACGACATTTTGAAAACTTTTTTTTTTTTTTGAGATTGTTTTATTGGCCCTGGAATTTTGAAAACTTCAAAGCAGTGTTTCCACTTACGTTTTTTTACCACATTTTACCCTAGTTTCTTTTGAATTTATCCCTAAAATTTCCTAAACAACTTTCATAAATCCTTTATATAGAAAGCATAAATAAAATACAGAAAATAAACCACAGCATATTATTTAATGTAGGTATATATAATCTAAACGCCCCCAGAAGATCATAGATCTATAGGATTAGAATTTTCAAGGAAGTCGACGCATTGCTTTTATATTCTTTTGCTGCACGCAACCTAACACTGTTCGGTTCTAAAATTAAGCAATTGTTTGCTGGCATTCCCAACTTTCTATGAAGCAAGTCGTTCAGGGTTTCGTTAGAAAGCCTGTTTCTTTTGTCAGTTTTTACATTTGAGAACACTGAATAATCTTTCTACCTCAGTCTTTGAAGAAGGAACTGCTAGCAAAAGCGAAATGACAATTACAAGGTTTTCGTAAATGAAATTACCATGATAATCTTTCATGGTACATGAAGTACCTGTATATTACAATACAAGTAAGTTCTGGTGACATCAACGAAAATAGGTAAATAAAAATTTGGTGGATTATACTTATTGGGATTCTGGGGAATCCCTAAGAAAAAAGCAGTGGCTTAATCTATGATTTACTTTACTAGAGGGTTACTGTTGAATCAAACCTTCTTTATAGTTTTTATACACAACTCTGTTTTATTCTTTTACTTGTCAACTCGACTTAATGTCATTCTCTCCATAAAATAAAATGTTCATTGTTTTACTTTAATTATCGTTTATTTTAAAATTCACAACAGTTACTAGTATAGGCTTTGCTTTTTACCCCGAAATATCCTAAATCCTGGTATTTTTAAAATTGTCTTTATCATCCAAAATATCAGCTATTTTTCCCTAAAAAAGGGAGAATTCCCTAAAAGTGGAAGCACTGCTTCAAAGTACGCTAACATTTTTATTGAGTCAGAACTCGTATCTGCCATCTAGTGAGTTTATTAGTTCATTAAGGCCAAAACGTTTCAAAAATGACCTCGCCGGTTCCTAAAGATGACGCTAGTTGAATGTTCTTTTCCTTTGTATGGGAGTTGCACCCAGGTGAATGAAGTTAGCCCCTCAAAAATTTTTTTTTTTCCTATTTTATACTTATTTTCTATTAATTCGTTTGTTCATCATTTGTTTATGATTGTTCACTGTTAATAATTGTTTGTTCTGCATTTATTTATTTAAAAAAAATATTTAAAAATATACCTACAAGTTAGCCCCTCTAATGCAATTATTAATATTTTTTCATCCTTAATGACTCGTAAATATTCATTTTCGATTGTTCTTATATAAAACACGTTTGTTCTCTTTCGAAATTACTCGTTTTTTGTTTAATTTACTATTTTTATTAGTTGAATAAATGTATGCAAAATATGTGTACTGCGCATGCGTCAACTATAATGCCTAAACTTTCTACGCGGTTTTAATCGTGAAAAAAAAAAACAAATATAAATCCTGAAGGAGCAATTAATTGGTATACAGTTTAATTAAAAAAATTAAAAAATAAATAAATGAAATAATGTGCATTGGCGTTAAGTTAGACCAAATACATTTTTTCCATCCTCTTACCTATCGTATTAAAATGTTATTTTACTAATGTTAGGAATATAATTTCGACTGTGTAAAAAAGTTATTATAATGTATACCTATATTATCTCTTGAAAGATAAATAATGAACATATTTACTTATTTGTTTATATTACCTATGTGAACTCCCTATCTTTTTTATACCTTCATAACGATAAGTAGGAGGATGGAAAAAATGTATTTGGTCTAACTTAACGCCAATGCACATTATTTAATTTATTTATTTTTTAATTTTTTTAATTAAAATGTATACCAATTAATTGCTCCTTCAGGATTTATATTTGCTTTTTTTTTCACGATTAAAACCGCGTAGAAAGTTTAGGCATTATAGTTGACGCATGCGCAGTACACATATTTTGCATACATTTATTCAACTAATAAAAATAGTAAATTAAACAAAAAACGAGTAATTTCGAAAGAGAACAAACGTGTTTTATATAAGAACAATCGAAAATGAATATTTACGAGTCATTAAGGATGAAAAAATATTAAAAATTGCATTAGAGGGGCTAACTTGTAGGTTTATTTTTAAATATTTTTTTTTAAATAAATAACTACAGAACAAACAATTATTAACAGTGAACAATCATGAACAAATGATGAACAAACGAATTAATAGAAAATAAGTATAAAATAGGAAAAAAAAATTTTTTTGAGGGGCTAACTTCATTCACCTGTTGCACCCCCCTGCCGGAGCCCATAGACGTCTACAATGTAAATGCCGCCACCAACTTTGACATATGAGTTCTAAGGTCTCAGCTATGGTCTCAGTATAGTTACAACGGCTGCTCCACCCTTCAAACCGAAACGCATTACTGCTTCATGGCAGAAATAAGCAGGGTGGTGCCTTCCCGTGCGGACTCACAAGACGTCCCACCACCAGTAATATTATTATATTCAGGATCCTAAAAAAAAAACTAAAATAAACACCATTATTCCAATTAGGTTAATTTAAGTTTTTCTTTAAATTGCATTGACTTGTTCCAAATGTAATATAATTTTAAGATTATAATAAACACAATGTTCTCGATATTCTGTTTATAAGTGACAAATATGTTAAGGTAGGCAGCGGCTCAGTTCTTCCACTGGAATTGTCCATGGGCGACGGTAACCACTCATCATCAGGTGGACCGCATGCTCGTCTGCAACGGCTGTCTACAAGGGCAAAAAAACCAATATGGACCATGCGACCCTGGCTTAGGTTTAAGGGACCCTTATCAATGTGCATTAAGCTTACCTCCGTTCTCCTCTCTCTTCTCCATGCCAAGTAAAATTTCATAAAAACCTACTAGTGCAGCTTTAGATGTTCATTCAAGTATAGAATTTACAGAAGTTTTTGATAAAGCAAGATTTTTTAATAGGTTATAGAGATTTCCAGTCTGGAAGACGAAACACTGATAACCTCAGAGTTTTTAATGTTTTTCTTATGCATCAATCACAATGGTACAATTAGGTGCAGTACTTAGCATTGAGTGAGGCTCGTGTTATTTGTCTTTTGTTTGTGGTCCATACTCTTTGTGCTTTGACTACTGAACAACTTACTGCTTCACATATGACTTCCATTTCATTTGCTGTTATTATAATCATGGGTGACACAAATAAGAGAATTAATAAATGTGAAATTAAGCTGTAAAAGTAGCTCTAATTATATCTAAGACTAGAATAAATTAATTAATATATATACTATTTGGTATCATTTGCTTTCCATTGTCATCATAGAGATAAAAACTAACTGTTCAGTATTATTATGACAATATGTGCTTGAATGGTGTTATTAAAAGTAATGGTGTAGGTAAGCAATAATATAAAAAATGATTTATATTGACGCTTGAAAGGCAAACGTGACCTAGAAATATATATATATATTTTGGCACATTGAATATGGTTATTGCCTATCATTTATGTACAAAGCAGTTATTCTCGCTTAGTCACGTTTGCCTTTCAAGCGACGATATGATAATCCATATAAATAAATAACAGTGTTATTTAATTAACATAATTTATTTTCTCTTAAAATGTAACATTTATCAAGAAGCTCTGACAGTATGAATAGGAGTCTGTTTGATAAACAAATCTAATTTACTTTTAAATAGGTCACTGACAATGGTTTCACCCATTTCACATAACGGATTTCTTATCATATATTTAACATAAATTTCAGCATAAATCTTTTTTAGGAGATCTCGGACGCCCTGTGCTTGGTTGTCTGTATTCATCACAAACTTCAGCCCTGAGGGTGTCTCCAGGCAGTGAAGGGTGTATTTTGAAGTTTTATAATGACTAAATCCATCTTTAGGATCTAAAGGTGAAATTTTTGAAACGAATGATTTTATCGAGAAAAGCATTCCGTACATTAATTTGCCCTCCTGAAAGGAAAATAATTCTTGAAGTTCAGTGTCTGCTTTTTCAAAATTAAATGGTAAATTTTCATAAGCATGTTTTAAAATATTAATTACCTCCTCTATAGACATTCCAGACTGTTTTGAACGATTCCACTCACCATAATACAATAAAGTACCATATCGATCGAATATGTATAAATTGTAAATGGTCATTTTTTATTTTCTCCTTAGAGTACACCGTTTCTAGAACTAAAAAGATTACGAATTTTCATAAAATAAATATCCCTGATTATAAGAACAATAACATCAATATATTCGACTTATTGAATGATTCATATTTCACATTTTGTTACTATATTAATTGCATTCTAGAAGAGAATATCTTTACACATAGTGACACATAATAATAATAATTAATTCAAAACAAAGTAGGTGTACATTCTATTAGGTTTCATACTTCAGTGGCGTAAGCTTAATTTAATATCTATTAAGCAGAATTTTTTAATTTGTTTAAGGGATTTTATGACCTGGTAACTAAGACCTTTAGGTCATGTCTTATTTTAATTTATATTCATATTTTTATGAAAAAAGATTATTATCATTTTTGGAGTGAAATGAAACGAAATGAAGATGATTAATTCGAGACATTAATCAACTGGGATGAAAACAAATGAAATGAGATGAGATGATTATGGTATGAAATATTATAATCTCAGTAAAATGGTAGTCATTTACTGAGATTTTTTTCAGTGGACTTCTTGGAGGATTCCGAGAAGTTATTTCTAGCGGCTTTGTTTCATTTTCCCACATTTGTGCACATTCACAGATATTAAACAGTTAATTAACCACCGTTATTACACATTGTAAAATTAATCATCTTCATTTCGTTTCATTTCACTCCATTATCATTTTTCATAAAAATAAGAATATAAATAAAAATAAGACACGACTTAAGGGTCTTAGTTACCAGTTCATAAAATCCCTTAAAAAAATCTTGCTAGTCTGCGAATTGAACCATAGATTATACACTTAATATATAATCATAGATTATACACTTAATATATTAGAGTATATAATTGAACTGTGAATTGTGAACTAAGCTTAGTTTTTAGAAATGATGACTTTATGTATTAATTAAACCCCCAATTAAAACGTAAAAATAGTGCGAGATCCGTTCTTGTTGCAGGCCTAAAAATAAACAGTCACAAAGTAAGATCGAAATATTCCATCCAATAAAATCATAGTTAAATTTGAGGTTAAATTACATTCTTATCTAACCCTGGTTTTAGTTTGAACTTTGAAAATTAATATATCATGGATGAATATACAAGAGAACCATGCCCGTGGCGTATCCTTGATGACTCTGGCGGTGCGTTTATAATGGGAGCGATCGGTGGTGGACTATTTCATTCGATAAAAGGTTTCAGAAATGCACCACTAGGCTTCAGTAGAAAAATGGTAAAGTATTAATTTTTACTTACTTTGCTTCTCGTGGACTCCAAAAAGATTACCACTTGTATTTAACGCATAATAAACAACTTCAAAATAATGATTGATATTTATTGTACTAGGCCTTGAAAATTTGTTCAAACATTGAAAAATTCAAATAACTTTATATTTATCTTCGAAAATTTCTTCTGTAATGTCATTTTAAAGACAATTTTAAGTTATCATGAACTGAAAAAAACTTTATTATACTTTTACCTAAAAATATCTGTGTGAAAAGGTGTATATATTTTTGATAAGTAATGCTAAATAAATTCCATAGCTTGGCAGTTTGGCTGCAGTAAAGGAGCGCTCTCCAATAGTCGGGGGTAATTTTGCTGTTTGGGGTGGTATGTTCTCTACCATAGACTGCTCACTTGTGTACATGAGGCAAAAGGAAGATCCATGGAATTCCATTATGAGTGGAGCCCTCACGGGGGGTATCCTGGCTGCAAGAAATGGTAAGGAACAGTATATTAGTTTCTATTTTAAGAATACATTTGTTACGAAATAAAATCAATCCTAGCTTAATTGTATATATTAGCTTAATTAAATGCCCATTTTATTGAAAATAAATTAATAACCGACTAAGCCACTAATAAACGATGGCAAATATTACAAGGAAAGCTACATCTGATAGCCCCGTTAAAAGGATTTCGTTGATATGTACCAAGATATTATGGTACATAATAATTATCTATCAAAATATCTATGAATCAGAGATTATAGAAAAAATTATACAAATGACATATTTAGATGATGAAATAAACAAAAACATTTTTACAGGTGTACCGGCAATGGCAGGAAGTGCACTTATTGGAGGAATTCTCTTAGCTCTAATAGAAGGCATTGGTATCATGTTCACAAGATTAACGGCTGAACAGTTCAAACCACAGCAACCAATATTTGAAGATCCTTCCATCTTAGGTCAAAGTCAAGGACAGGCTCAGTCTTACCAATAGATTATGTTGTTTTGGAAATGGACTGTGTGGCTTTACTCTAGAGTAGTATTTTTGAAGTATAAAAAATTAGTAACAAACAAATTGACTTAAACTAAAATTTTAATCTGTTAAAATGCTATATAGTCTATCTGTGTCTGGTTGATAGCTGGAGGTATGCACGAAAGTTTCTTGATGTAATTATTTTAAATCAGGCTTTGTAGACTACAGGAAAATAAATATAAAAACGTTATTTTCTAAATACTTGCTATTCTTAAACAGGCAAAGAGAAACAATATTATAATCTACTTAGTATGTTTCTCTATTATCTTCACTGTTGGTAAGATGGCAGTACCATTCATAATGCCATTTCAACCATAATTGTATATTTGAAATAAGCTTAATAAGTAGTGTTTACTTATTAAGCTTATTAAGCAAGATGTGTATCTTGTTTGAAAAATTTCAACCAAAATGCTGCCCTCCCTACAGGTGTTGCATTAAACTGTTATCTTTCTCTTGAGTATTTTCAGTTTCATCACAACAATTTTTTGGTAGCACAGAAATCACACCTAAACTAAGCCATACAGTCTTACAGAAAATCTCTTGCCTGTTGGCCATTTTAGTTGTAAAAAACATATATGTACATCATTTGCAGTTGATCAGAGTGGATTTATTTGCATCTGTGATAATTACAGTCCCGTACTGTTGTTTATAAGTTCACTCTATTCTCTTAATAATTTTATTCATTGTTCACTGTGTTATGTAATAATCATCATTCATTTGATAATACGAATTTTAACAAAAAACATTTCCACACCTATTGTCTACAGCTTGTGGCTATAAGTATGTACATCATGGCATTATGGTCTAGACTAGAATGTGGTAACAAGCCATACTTGACTGTATACTACTAAATTATCTTTGATTCATTAGTCTCAGATGGAATTACTTCATTACAAAATTCTCTTACTTTAATTTTTATCTCTTATCAACTTTTTATGTACTTACTGTATTGCCATAAGCAGGAATGATACTTTCAACTTAATTATTTGTTCCCATGGTTGAGAGTGACTTTGAAATTGCATGTATGTGGCATTAGTGAAAGTTAAAGTTAGTCATTAAGATTATTATCCTGTCTTGTGATTAACTAGGCTGATGCTGATCTTGTATATTGTTGTTATAATTTATTCATCGATGTAACAGTTGGGATAATGTTTCTTGTAAAAATGAGAGGTAATAAAAGACTAAAGAAACTTGTTTTTATTTTTATTGTTATGTTACAGGTTTTTTCAATCAGTCAAATATTATTTATCAAATTAGTTAAGTTAAAAGTGGTATAAAAATATTGAATTTTATGTATATTGGTTAATCTAACATGAATAAAATACCATTATAAATAATATTATTGAGGTCTATTTGATTTGCTTTGAGATTTGGTTTCTGCAACTTGACAATCATGGGGTTTTAGGTTTTAGGTTATAGGTTTTATTTATTTATTTAGGTATTATTAAATCACACGTGTAAGCATAAACTGGCTTAGTGTAGCAAATACATGTATTTTATTGTATTGCATAATAATATTATGGTTCAGACACAGTTCACAAAGACTACTACTTTTTATTTATAATTTAAGATAAAAATTAAAATTAGGATATTTAAAATTAGTTGAATCTAAATTACTTCTTGACGGAAATAAAGTAAGCTAGTCTTCAAATACATTACAAAATGTAAGAGAATAGACATATTTATTTTTATTTAATTATTGGGGTATTTCATACCTACTTATATTTGGGGCATTAAAGTATGATAAATCTAGTATAGATTTAAAAATCATTCTTGTCATTTGTTTGTTTGGAAATTCGTGATTGTAAATTTCTGATAGTTAGCTTTATCTATGTTTGTAAATTAGATGCTTTTTGAACATTTTCTCCCATTTTTCTGATTTCTTTGATAACGTGAGCCAGAACTTCAGGGTCTACGCCCAACTCGCATAGTCTGATGCAAGTTGACAATGCTTCCACGTCCAGCCCCGTGTTGAGGAGTTGTGATATCTGGTGGATTAATTGAAAGGTTTCCCGCGCTTGGCCTACTTGAGCGTTCCTCTCCGATGTCATGGTAGTTGCTGAAATTTAAATTATGTACCTATATATCGTACAAGATGAAGTGTTAAAAAATGACCGGCTTCTTAGATGTGAAAAATTTATATGTAATTTAAATATGGATTAAAATAAAATGGATAATTAAAATGGTCAATAATTCAAAATTTTTGGTTAATAGCCTTCATAGCTTTGAGTGCTTTATAGAACTGAGAGACATTTTACCACAACTGTAGCGATTGTCTAGTGTAGTGTTTGATACTTTTTGGTAATTGTTCGCTACGTATTTAAATGATTACTTTTTCAAACTTCAGGAATGGATTAACATATTTTTAACGTTCATTCCATACAAACATACTTCTAGTTCTAATAATTTGAAAAAAAAATTGTGTTGACTGTTGACTATTTATTCTATCTTCACCACAAAATATACTTTTATTTGATTCGTGTATCGAAGAGGCAAAAGGAACATAGCTCATATAATCCTAGGAATTCTGATAACAATATTAGGATTCTTGACAGAATGTTACATTTTTCAAACGTATATAAAAAAATAATTATGATGCTTCTTTTAAAATAATTTATTAAGAAAGGAAAAGTTCTTAATTTAGTATAAAAACGCTAAAGAATAAATAACATTAATAAAAATTATGAAGTATGGTAGGTAATCAATAAAGTTTCACCTTAAATTTTGTAAGCTAAGAAAATGATTGTAGATTGGCCATTATGTAATACAAACATAATCAAATCTGTTAAAATCTAGCTTTTGTGTTTATTTACCTGAACTTTATAATCTTTTAATATAATTTTAATTTGTGCCATCTTTTACCTACTACTATCTTCAACGCGGGATTAGTTTTTGGCGGGAATGCGAGGAGTGAAGTTGGGTGATTTGTTTTATTTTGTCTATTTAGTGTTTTTTCAGGTTTAAATATGTAATAACAGTAACTTATTAACTGTTTAATATCTGTGAAAGAACATAAATGTGGGAAAATGAAACAAAATAGCTGGACGTAACTTCTCGGGATCCTCCAAAAAGTGCATTGAAAAAACCTCAGTAAATGACCATCATTTTACTGAGCTTATATTTCATCCCATATCATCTCATTTCATTTAATTTCATCCCAGTTGATTATAAGAAGAATATAAATTAAAATATGACTTATAGGTCCTAGTTACTAGGTCCTTATATCCCTTAAAAAAATCTTCAACGCGGCAAATTCGATTTTCTACGACATCATTATGTGCTGTATTTCTATTTTTACCTAACTGCGTCTGCTTATCCAAAATTAGAACCGTGAAGCTTTGAAAGTCATTCCTCTCATACTTTTGTGTTTTAATTTTCTGTAAGATATTGCAAATTAAACATTGAATTATTGAAAATGGTGAGTGAAACCTTTTAAAGAAAAAACCTATTGGTTTTGTGTGATATGTGTATTGTAGGTTAGTGTCATTTTTAGACATTAGAACCAAAGTAGTCAGATGTCTTGATATCATTGTCAAATATCCACACGACGACGAAGAATGATAGCTGGGTGAATTTTAGTTGTGGAGTTACATATTCATTTATGTGCCAAAATGAATTCTATTTGGTCAAGAGTATGTCGTTTCGACAAATTATGGGTAGGACTTTTTTCACTACAAAATCACGCCTGACTACATAATATATGTTTGCTAGCATCTTTATAAATTCTAGAATGACAAAAAGGATATTATTTATAATTTTTAAATTTTAAATTTAAATTTATTTTAGAAAATTTAATTTTAAATTTATAAATTTAAAATTTATTTGTGGTCTTTCCACGGAATACATAACTTTAAGGTTGGAATAGTAATGTAGCCAGCGCATGCGCGCCATAACTATTATGATTCGAAAATCGTAACTCGACCGATTCATTCATTCACCGTGTTTAGTGCCCTACGGACTCCTTCGGCGGACAAAACTCTGTTTTAAAATGCCGTGTTGTGCAATTATAACTTGTCAGACAAAAAGTCAGACCTCAAGTATAGAGCGAGGAGGTATATCTTTCCATCGGTAAGTCGAAAATACCATTTAATTACAATATTATTTGCCAAAAACATAAAAATATACTGATCATTATGAAATTCCAAATATGAACAACATTATTGCAACAAGATAAAAAAAAATATACATTGCGCGATGTGTACACCATCAATCAATGCAACGACCAAGTCCGCTTCCAATGTACTACACGCATTGCGTTCTCTACACTGTTACATTGAAATTTCGGCCTCTGCCCTGATTGGCCGTGACGCACGGAGCTAGTTTATCGATAGTGAGGCACCATGTGGTTAAATAAAATCATCGACAGAATTCTCAACTATATTTACGTTTGACATAGATATTTTTTGTATTATTTTATATTTAATTAATGATACATAGTATATGCTTAGTTAGACGTATTTTGAGTAAATTAAATATTATAAAATAATAATCATTGAATGAATGTTAAGGAATAATATGAAGGGACTTAAAGATCTCTCATCTTCGCGTATTTACTATATTGTCTAAATGTTAAAATCTAAAGAAAATGCAATTTGACTTATGCAATAAATTATAAATTTTAGGTTTCCTAAAGAACCTAACGCCAGGGAAAAATGGATTGACGTGACAGGTAGAGGAAACTGGATGCCGACAAAGACTAGTACTATTTGTTCTAAACATTTTGCGGAAAAAGATTTTATCATAAAAAAATCAGGGTATAGGTATTTAAAACCGGGGGCAATCCCAAGAATAAAAATTGTTCAGATTTGTTCAAGTCCTTTGGTAAGTTTTGTTAAAATGTATTAATACTTTGTAGGAACTAAGTTCCATAATTTGCGGATTGCGGTTGAAGATGATGACTATGATAATGATAATAATAAAGAAGAGGATATTAACGCATTTTTCAATACCATCTCAGATTTTAGCAATCAAGTCATTAGCCGTATTGCAGGATATATGGCGCATACTTTAATTAATAAACTGGATTGCGATATATGGATTGGAGCGCTATTGTTCAATAGTATAAATGGAGAACATTATTCATACTGGCTAAAGATAATGGTGGTTTGTTATATCCGTCAAAAGAATTGATACTGATCTGTAAAATATCAGAATCTGTTATCTTATATCTTTAAACGAGCAATTCTTGTATATGAAGATATATATATTCTGAATCTCGGAAACGGCTCCAACGATTTTCATAAAATTTCGTATACAGGGGATTTCGGGGGCGATAAATCGATCTAACTACGATTTATTTTCAGAAAATGTTGTTTTATTTGTGTTATCAATAATCAACTTTATCGACTTTATCAAACACTAGCGTGTATGAACATTTTTATTCGTTTTTTGCGTGTGTGAGTGTCTATGCTTACGGGAGCTTAAGTTTGCGAACGAATATTTTTTGAGAGGCTATTTCAGCTTCGCCTTAATGTGTACGACGTACGTGAGCTCACGGGCCTCAAACCGAGAGTGTTGCCAGCGCTGGCCTTGGCAAGAGCTCGCAGAATCTACCACCGCGTCGGAAAATCGAACGAATATCTGCCCTGAGATTTATGTATGGATGATATGTTGTGTGCGAAATATTTGTAATCATAGTTTTTATTTATTTATTTTTTATTGCTTAGATGGGTGGACGAGCTCACAGCTCACCTGATGTTAAGTGGTTACTGGAGCCCATAGACATCTACAACGTAAATGCGCCACCCACCTTGAGATATAAGTTGTAAGGTCTCAGTATAGTTACAACGGCTGCCCCACCTTTCAAACCGAAACGCATTACTGCTTCACGGCAATAATAGGCAGGGCGGTGGTACCTACCCGCGCGGACTCACAACAGGTCCTACCACCAGTAATTACGCAAATTATAATTTTGCGGGTTTCACTTTTATTACACGATGTTATTCCTTCACCGTGGAAGTCAATCGTGAACATTTGTTGAGTACGTATTTCATTAGAAAAATTGGTACCCGCTTGCGGGATTTGAACACCGGTGCATCGCTTCAACACTATTGCACCGGACGTCTTATCTTTTTAGGCCACGACGACTCACTACTAACTGGAGTACAAAAACAAGATTAAAATACGAAAAAATAAAGCATGCATACTAGGTATTGTTTTAATTAGATATTGTGTAGCTTCGGTTATCATTGAGTACGTGGAAACAGTGTGCTTAGTGCGAGCTTCTTAAAGTTCTCGATAGTGTAAAAGTTAACCCAATTTTGTATGCAGTTGGACCAGCGCCCCTAGCGGCAAACGTACGCAAACGATCCCATTCCATACAAATATGAGCTAACTTTTACGCTATCGAGAAGGTTAAGGAACTCGCACTAAGCACACAGATCGATCATCGACAACAGAAATACTGTAAGTTTTAACAAAGCACGTCGTTTATATATACATGATATGTAACAGCTAAGTAGGTATGTGGCACGGATATTTGAAAATAGGCCCTGGTTAAGGACTTTTTTTTGGGTCAATAGGAAATCGCCAACCTTCCGCCCTCCACTGGGCATGACGGGTGGGGCATGTCTGAGTCGAACCGAGTAAAACCTCCTGTCGTTCAACAACCCACGTCCGAGCCTCGCATTAGACAGAACTCGTGAAAAGGCAAATGGGGGAGAGTGAAGCGTTTGGTGCGGAGTACGTCTCTCCCTTCACCCTCCCGACCGGACCGGCGGTCGTCGGCGCCACCACCAGCCCTCTCGGTCGGTTACTAAGTACATGTCCAACTAGAAGTGCCATGCAATTTCGTTATCATGATGAAAAACCGCACCCCTTCTGTTTATTAATTCCGGCCGCTTTCTCTCTACTTGCTTTAATCTCATCAGTTGTTCGCAGTAGAGTTCAGAATCGATGGTTCTGCCTGGTGGTAACAGCTCATAATGAATAATGCCCTTCCAATCCCACCACACACACAGCATCACCTTGTTGCGAGTTAACCCGGGTTTCGCATCAGTCTGTGAAGCCTGACCGGCCTTTGACCACGACCTTTTTCACACTTTCTTGTCGTACGTGATCAACTTTTCATCACCGTTTATCAGCTCCTTCAAAAATGGTTCTGTTTCATTACGCCGTAATAAAGAATCACAAATGAGTACACGGTTGATTAGGTTTTTTT
The DNA here is from genome assembly GCF_030267445.1 of Bombyx mandarina. Classification (NCBI taxonomy): domain Eukaryota; kingdom Metazoa; phylum Arthropoda; class Insecta; order Lepidoptera; family Bombycidae; genus Bombyx; species Bombyx mandarina. Next base: position 15,034,646 of record NC_143213.1, read on the forward strand.
CAGTGAGCTCGTGAGGTACCCAAATATCGAACTTTTTAGTGTTCCCAGTTTTTTTCAAATGCGCCAAAACTGTTTTGTGGTCAATTCCCAGTTCTTTAGCTACGTCGTAACTACCGATATGCTGATATTGCTCCACTTTTTCAAAAATGGCATCCATTTTATCCGTAATAAGGCGACCAGAACGACGTGCATCTTTGACATCAAAATTTCCGGATCGAAAATGCTTAAACCAAATTTGTGCTACTCTCACAGACACTGCACTAGGTCCATAAATATCGCAAATTTTTTTCGCGGCTTGCGTTGCATTTTTACCTTTTTGTAGTAAAATTTTAAAATATATCGAATTTCTCCATTAGATTCACTCATCTTGACAGTACGATAAATAAATAAAAACCACACATTTTCCTAATTTGAATTTGGAATTATCTTCTTTAAAATTTAAACTTTTAATGATACCTATCAAAACCAGCCAGATACAAATAGTATAGCCAAAGAGATTTTATTACAAGTTCATACATACTATAACGCGAAAAGACTTTTCCCCAACCTATTATTTGGTTGGGTAGGGCGTTAAAAACATCCTTGGACCCACGGTCTGCTCCCAACATCTGCAGACACTCAAGTTCCACACACCCAGCGCGTGCCCCCTAGGCTCGGACACCTCGTCGAAGGTTCGGCCCCCCTGCCCGAAAAAAGGATACTTTATGAGTAGACAATGCGGAGTGTATGTACATCCATGACTTTGTTATGCACTTGTAATACTAAATGGTAATATAATTATTGTATCAACGTGTTTAATTTGCGCGCTCGCCTACATTCGTTACGTGAAATTAATGCTCGGGCATGCCGCATTCTGGATTTGTGTGTGTCCAACAAATTTCCTATGTGGATCGTGCTAAATCAGGACTAAATGGGTATCGTTCTGATTTAGAAATAAGCTTATTGTTTGCGTAAATGCGTCTCAAATTTCTTATCTGATAAAAAAGAAGATTCTAGATAAATCCATTCGTTAGCGCGTACGCTTCCAAGTCCCTGGAACTGCGATACTTTAAGAAAAAGATTTTTCTTGTACATTCGACATCTTGTAGCGGATGCTCCTAAACTTATACGTTGTTAAAGTTAAGAAATTTAATTATCGTGCAACTAAACAACCAAAATAAAAAACTAATAAATCATACAAGTTTTTATTTGTTATAGACAAATTGATTAAATTTTATCAAATACTGGTTTCTTAACATTTACAAAATCCTTTATTAAAAATAAAATATAGGATAGGTAATAGGTTACTCTCATCTACAAGAGCAATGAGAAACTAATCGAAGCGAAGCCATCTAGTGGCCGACGCCCGTAAACATTTTTGTTGAGTGCTTGAGTTGCTTATCTATTACTAGTTTATGTGTATTATTTATGTACGCTTCTACTGATATATTTTAGGTTTGAGACTGAGCTACTTGAAACATGATCGGTTTTTGTTTTTACCGTGTAGACATAGGGATTTCTTTCATCGTATTATGGTATTCCGAGTACTAAATTTTATCCTAAACTTCAGATTATTTTGGCGTTAGTTTTTACTAAATAAACATGCAATTTTATAGTGATAATTAAATTTAATATTGTAATTAAAATTATTTTAACAACGTTCTTTAGTTTTTTAATCTATGATTTCTCAATACGAAACATTAAATTCTATTGTCTTGTTTCGGTTAATAATACAATTTATGAAACTATATTTATCATCAAATTCATCGTACTAGTGATCCCGCATAGTTACAACGGCTGCCCTGCAAACCGAAATGCATTACTGCTTCACGGCAGAAATAGGCAGGGCGGTGGTACCTATCCGTGCGGACTCACAAGTTAGAAAAATTGGTACCCGCCTGCGGGATTCGAACACCGGTGCATCGTTACATACGAATGCACCGGACGTCTTATCCTTTAGGCCACGGCGACTTCATTTGACCCCAACGTCAAGAACAAAAGTTTGACAATAAACAAATAGTATGCATGCGTGTGTGCGTCAAATACATGGTAGTGTAATGTATGTGTGTAATGTTTTCTTTATTGATTTATTGTACCTGTGAAGCATTATTTAAAATTTTAATTATTTAAAATTAGCATTGTGCACTTCTTCTCTATATTCTCTATAAGTGTGGAAAATTTCATACCCCCTCCGTCCGCGCAATTTTCGTAAAAAGGGATACAAAGTTTTTACTTCACGTATTAATATATAGATTTCAAATGTCAAATGTATTTTTTTTAATCAATGTTCATGTATGTCATTGTTTTTCCAGCTCGCATTACTATTATTCATTACTTCGACATTTAATATCTATGTATTAATTCAGAATAACATGAACATATCTTTTGATGTTTGTTAATTAAGTTCTTTGCCTACCAACGGCTCCGGTTTAGCGTCGTGTGAAAAGCGCGCGAAAGTTGTTGTCGGAATTAATGTATGCTTTGCGAATTTGCGAGACGTATTAGGTTATGTTGATTCAGGATTTAATTATTGGTAAGAAAATAATATTAAATTTGGGCGAGGAAATTATTTTGGAGAATTCTATCGCAAGAGTGTTAGGTTTTTTTTTTTAAATAGCCAGTGTTTTCGTGTATAATGTATTTAATGTAGGTTAAAAAAAGTTAAAAATAATATTCATTTATTGTCAGTATAATATTATTATTTCCGATTTTTCATATACAGTTTTGGCTGGCACGAAACGTTACAAATGATTTAGTGAAAATAAAAACAGCGAGATAAAAACCTTAAAAGTACTTTTAATTATATATGTCCACGATTTGCGCAAACCGAAGAAAATACTAATAATATTCATCTGCTAATATAATGAATAATCATCGTTTTGTTCGTTTAGATAATTGAAATTGAGTTGATTACTTTCAACTCGATTGTTTTTTTGTTGTAGTTCCAGTTTCTGTTTGAGATAGTTAGTATCTTTGATGTTCATGTAATGTTTATTGTTATTGATGGTCAAGTTAGGTTACGGTTCACGTATCGTCAGGTAGGGTGGTGTAGCATACCTCGAGGAAAGAGATCAAAATCTCAAACCTATGCTTTAAGTCTCACACCATAAATAAGAGAAAAAGGGAGTCGCATTTCGATCGATTAAGCTCGTTTCCTTCTCCTTGCGTCGATAATTCTCGATGCTGAGGGTCGTGGCCTCAAAAAGCTATTTTGGAAAAATACAAATGGTTGACCCCGCGTCTTTTCACGGCAGTGTTTTTGGAAGAGATTTACTTCTTCGAGACTGCTGAAGCCTTATTTGGGTCCGGCCATTGACTTAAATACATATATCGCACATACGGTGCTATAAAAACACTTTTGCAATTTTTGTTAACACTTATGAGAAAATACATTTTTTAATAGTTATCAGTGAGATTTTTTACTTTTACTGATGAAATTTAAAGTTTTAGTTTAAATAGGTATTATCATTTTTATTTCTTTAGTCTATAGTTCATAATATAATAAGATGTTGAATTTTCCAGCGTTTCTTCTGAAAAAATAAATAATTTGCGTAAGTCACGTTATCGTACCGTATTTGCGATATATCGATGGGTCCGGCTAATTAACCGCCTCCCGACATTCGGTGGTGACTGTTTTACGGAAAGGTCGAACTCCAATTCAATCCTCCTAATTTCTCATCCATGGCAGAGTTAAAGTTATGCTCGATTTAGAGAAGCTGAATTAGCATTGCCACGACTGGCATACCAAAATATTAATTTTAACATTTGCTGTATAACCTTTTTTCAGTCGGAACCAGAGCAAACTCAGGGTGGTGGGGGTGGTGAGGGTGTAGCACCAGCATTAGCGCCTAGTCAGGAACAACCAACGTTCGTAGCTGTAAAGATTGAAACGGTAAGAGAGATCATTGAAAAAAAAAATGTCGAAATTCTTCTAAAAATTATCATAGCGTAGCAGTATATCCATTTTATTTTGCAATAAATACGTCTATTATTTTCTTTTCTTATAATATCAGTCCTTACGAACTGGAAATCTGTTGTAAGGTGTTTTATTTTATTTTCTAAGAAATCAAACTTCAATATAGCGTCTTAGGTACATTTTATGATATTCGTTAAACAGTTCAAGACATCATAAATCTCTCCTCTAGTTCGAGCCTATCTCAGCTGATGCTGAAACAGAGCAGCCCGAAGGAACAGAGAAGGAAGCCTCAGCAGACAAGCCGGTTGAGAACAATCAAACAGAAACAAAGGCTGGCAACACTGATGACGTCATCGAAAATAACGCACCGGCCATCAAAGTGAGTGGAGCGCACACCGCGTGTGACAGGCGTAGCGCCTATAACGCGGCACTTGTAAAACACGGTTTCAATATAATGCGGGTTTTTTTTGGCCTTTGTAGGCAGACGAGCACACGGCCCACATGATGGTAAGTGGTAACCGTCGCCCATGAACTTCAGCAATGCCAGGGGCAGAGCCAAGCCGCTGCCTACCGCTTAATACTCTCCACAAGCCTCGTTTGAAGAAGGACATGTCATAGCGCTCGGGAAACACCGCGGGAGCTCATTCCATAGCCATCATTCCATACGAATGATCGCGTTATACGAGAAACGCCTGTACTAGAAGACTTTGTTGATTTGTGTTTGTTGAACGCACCAGACCAGCTGTGACCTTAGTGCGAGTTTTTTTAGCTTCTCGATCGCGTAAAAGTTAACTCAACGTCGCTCCAACTCCATACATATTTGAGTTAACTTTTACGCGATCGAGCAGTTAATAAAGTCGTACTAAGCTCAAAGGTCTATTCGCTGTTAGTATAAAGGATTGATCGCCGCAGCGAATATCAAACACGTCTTTACTATTCAAATACTTATTTATTACTGTATTATATCTTATTACACCACACGCCCCACCAAAATAGAAAAAAATTTACATATAATTAATTTTTTTTTATTTTTATTTAACTACAGTTTGGTTCTATTCTTATGTATAACTTCTTCCTTATTATTACGTAAAAGTTTCACATTAGGATCCAAATCTTCCTCCTCCAAAGCTCCTTATTATAAAAATATTAATTTTAAGTTTTATTCGAGGTATAAAGAAAATAAAACTGAAGGTTTCGCAACAACCCACGGTCATTCGGTAACGTGCGAACTTATTGTGGTACACTTCATTCACGGTTGTTTGCTTAAGAGTTAGTGTATTGCGCAAACGAACGCTCTGAGATCGTGTTCATTGAATGATAAAAAAATATGTTATTTTTGTTCGTTATTACAAAGTTAAGTCGTACACTGTGTGCATTATTAATAAAAATCTTACGTTACGGACGTTTTTTCCCGGTGAGGGTACCCCTCCGCATCGTCCCATAAGGAACTTCGTTCCAACAAAATTTGGATACGATCTACCGGGTTGATCACCTCTGTAATAATATAGTATAAGGAAATACACATGTAGGGAATAAACATGTAGTGTGTTTTAAATTTACCAGTAAATCAGACGACTCATAATATGTCAATATTAACAAATCGAACAGAGCGTTCCGTGTCGTCCACAAATTTGATGTGAATCTTGTTTGGGTTAGGTTGAAGGGGACTGGCAGCAAAGGGAGAAGGAGCTCCTCGAGAAGATCAACGCGCTGGAGAAGGTGAAGAGCGACACGGCCGAGGGCGGACTCCGCCTCGAGCTCAAGGTGACCTCGGCACTCCTCATGTACAGCCCTCCCGTGGCACTCAACGAGCATGGGAACTCACATATCAACATTAAAATTTAACATTACAATTACCTCTAATGTAATGTCTGCGGCCACTTTATGATAAAAGATATACCTAGTGGTCGAGGCTCTTAGAAAATTGTTTTTTTGAAACAAAGGTTAGGGTAGGGTAGGGTAGTTTGAAATAAACATAGTTGAGTACAAGGTGGGTGGCGCATTTACGTTTTAGATGTCTATGGGCTCCAGTAACAATTTTGGGCTGTGAGATCGTCCACACATCTAAGTAAAAAAAAACATCACTCATAGTACATAGCCGCCCCCAGCACGAGTCGCGTTCCCCCCTTGGAAGTCACTCATGAACTTAAATTAACGTGTTCGTGTTATGAATGAAACTAGTACCGGTCTGCGGTATTTGAACATTGGCACAGTCGTATCGTGCGTCTTACAAGGCCACGGACGCTTCCAGATGTGACTTAGTGAAACCTTTATTACATCGTCTCAAACTTTTTCGTCTGTGTGTTGCGTGTCGCGTGACGGTCGGCCGCGGAGTAGGGATAAAGTGTAAGGCGCTCGTCAGAGCAGCCGTGGCGGTGCCTATAGTTCGCAGCAGCTGACCGTGTAGTGTATAGACTATCATTTGTGGCAGTGCTCCACGCTATTTTGTTTTTGTTTTTGTCAGTGTTTAATGTAAATGTTGTTTGTCAGAGTTAAATGTCTGTAATGTGAAAAAAAGTTTCACTTTCACTGTGGTTTTTCATAAAACCATACAATCCTTTTATTTGAAATTAGATATTAATTTCCCACCACAATATTTAAATTATTCTTGAAAATAGTTTTTCAGTTCACGAATGTTGTTTATTGGGACAGGTGAAAGAGGAAGAGATAGATTTGCTCAAGGCGAGGGTCAAGAACTTGGAGACGGAGTTGCAGGCGGCTCTGGCCAAGCCCGGGGGGAAAAACCAAGACATCATCAACAGTATCAAACTGCAACACGAGGAGGTACGGGCTGCGGGGACTTGTTGAGGCTACCTTAAGACTTTTTTACATGTGAAAACACTATCTGATCAATATCAACTCATATGAGCACTCGTGAGCACTCATGAACATTAACGTTATGTCAATAAAATTTCAATGTCGTCACAATTGGTATACAACGCATTTAAATTCATAATGTGCTTGGACCTTTTTTTTTATTGCTTAGATTATTGGAGCCCATAGACATCTACAACGTAAATGCCCCCACCCACCTTGAGACATTAGTTCTAAGATCTCAGTATAGTTCAACGGCTGCCCCACCCTTAAAACCGAAACGCATTACTGCTTCACGGCAGAAATAGGCAGGGCAGTGGTACCTACCCGTGCGGACTCACAAGAGGTCCTACCACCAGTAAATTCATCCAGTAAATTCACCCAGAACCATGAGCACACCGCCTTTACTGGGTATTAGATTTGAAATCATTTAAGATATTGCGATTGGTTCTTAAACATTACTATACAATATTTGTGTTCACCCATGAGCACGCTTTAAGTACTAATAAATTATCGATAGCCAATTTTATCTCGGAACTGTTCCCAACCACAGCTCCTGAGCAAAGCGAGAGGCATGATCTTCGACAAGACGAAGCTGGTCAAGAATCAGGAATTGCAGATAGAAGCCCTGACCACGCAAGTAGCGTCGCTGAAGGACATCAACCAGATCACTAAGGATCTGCTGGAGATCAGGAATTCTGAAGTTAAGGCCATGGAGGTGAGTTCTGTCCCTCACCCACTCTACCTTTGAACCTCTGGGTTTTTTTATTACTTAGATAGGTAGACGAGCTCACAGCCCACCCGGTGTTAAATGGTAACTGAAGTCCATAGACATCTACGACGTAAATGCGCACCCACCTTGAGATATAAGTTCTAAGGTCTCAGTATAGTTACAACGGCTGCCCCGCCTTTCAAACCGAAACGCATTACTGCTTCACGGCTAAAATAGGGCGGTGGTACCTACCCGCGCGGACTCACAAGAGGTCCTACCACCAGGGTGCAGAGAGCGTCGTGAGGCCAAGGCCAATGATGTCTTGCCGTATTTAAATATATTCAAAGCTTATTTAGTCGTCATCTCAATACTGAGTCGCCCCCTGACCCTCGACGTGTACTCAGGACCGCTTCCAAGCGATGGAGGCGCGCTACAAGGCGGAGAAGGAGAGGTACGACCTGGTGCTGAAGCGCGCCCAGACCAGCACCACCATCAACGACGACCTCAAGAAGGAGTACGAAACTCAACTCGCTATATTTAAGGTGAGCTTTTGTGAGGGGTCCCCCCGCCCTCCTGGTGCCGCCGGGGTAGCTCGAGCCAGCAATGTACAGCGTACAAAACTAGGCGGTCGTCCGATACCGTACATCATCATCATCATTATCCTGCCCTTCTCCTAGACACCTGGGGTCGGCGTAACATGTTTTCTCCTTCCATACTCTTCTATCATATACCATTTCTTCGCTCACTCCCCTCTTACCCATATCGTCTTTCACACAATCCATCCATTTCTTCTTAGGTTTTCCTCTATATCCTTCCACATTCATAGTTAACATTCTCTTACCAATCTCATTTTCATTTCGTCTCATCACATGTCCATACCATCTTAAACGCGCACTCAGCTTGTCTGTCACAGGTGCCACTTTCAGACTTCCTCTACATATTCATTCCGTATTCTATCCATTCTCGTTACTCCACACATCCATCGCAACACTCGCATCTCTGCTGCATGCAAGCGCCATTCATCAGCATACATTACCGGAAAATGTCAATTAATATTAAATGTGGGTAAAAACATATTAAGTTAATGGTTACTGTTAAAAATGAGCTTTAGTGTTATGTGAATGAGTTCAATGTTACTGATGGTGTGTGAGTCTGCGCGAATCTGCACTACCCTCCCGTCTGGGTCTGGATAGCGGTTAGGCAGGTCCGTGATGTCCGTGGACTCCATTAGCCACTCAACAAACACAAGCGAATTCAAGCAGAACGCTAATAATAAATTCTTCATTCCTAATTCTTAGAAAATATCACACTGAATTTTAAACGGGATTGTTAATTTAAATACGATGAGTTAATGTTTTTTACCTCTCCAGGAATTGAGAGAGAAATACGAACAAAGAGTGAAAGCTCTAGTCGCTGAAAACGAGAGGCTGAAAGCTCCGACTCAGGGCGGAAGCTCGACGTGATCCTGTTACAAAGATTATTTGCAAAGACTGTCTTGTTAGATTGCAGTTTTTATGATTACGATTTTTTTTCTTATAAATGTATCCGATGATTTTATATATTTTTTTAATGAGACAAATAAATTAAATTGAGTATTCGTCGTATTTTTATTTATTATCTGTGTGCTTAGTGTGAGTTTTTTAACGTTGTCGATAGCGTGAAAGTTAACTTACATTTGTATGGAGTTGCAACGTTTGCTTACGTTTGTCGCTAGGGGCGCTATTCTGACTCCATATAAATATGAATTAGCTTTTACGCTTTCGTTTCGTTTACTGTTTGCTTATTATTTTTACTGTTGATTTTTTTTTTTGCTGTTGCTTTTTGTTTGCTTTTAGTTGCTTATAGATTGCTTGTAGAGTACTTATAGATATTACATTGCTTTTTATCGTATTTGTTGTGTGCTCATGTAGAGTTAGTATGTAAAATTCCAAACCTAGGTTACTGTATTGCCATACTAATTGTAAGTGTCTTGGAAGGCTGATCTCCCATCGCCGGCGGCGTCGCAGATCCGTAAATCCATCCCCCCCCCATAGTCCATAGAATAACCGTTAAGACCAATTGTGTAACATTAACATTAATAATAAAATTAAAAACCCTCATTGCTGTGGGACCCAAAATTTTTTTGGATAACCAGCAATGCTAGGGTAAAAAAAAAAAAAAAAAAAAAAAAAAAAAAAAAAAAAAAAAAAAAAAAAAAAAAAAAAAAAAAAAAAAAAAAAAACAAACACAACCTCACGGGTGGGCTGCGGACGGTTGGCGACGGCGGGTGGAGCGGCGGCGGCTGGGGAAGAGGAGGAAGAGGAAGAAGAAGAGGGAAGAAAGAAGAGAACGAAGGTAGGAGGGTCGTCCATCCCTCCCCTGCTTATGGGAGTAGACCCGCCCCATTACCATCATCATCACCATCATCATCATCACCCACAGCATGACCAGTATCATTCACTATGATCATCACCATCATTCCTACATAAAAAAATAAAAAAACCTACGGAATACCATTCATTACCTTGTCATACCAGCTCATCACCTTTTAACTAATTACCAACAGGCAATAAACATCACCTCTGCCTCGTTAGGCAGGGAGTCCAAGCCCGGGCAGAGGGGATTGCCCCGAGGCCCGATCCGTGCCTCCGTAAGGGGACACGAAGACCCAACGACGCTATCGAGAGCGTTAAAAACTCCCACTTAGCACACTGCACACGCAGCACGTGGGGTGATTTTCAGAATATTATCAAAACTAGAAGTCCCACAGTAGTCGAAATTCGACTATAACTAATTGGAATTGTAAGTTTGTACACATACTATAATCACAAATTTCGTCAAGGCTACACTATAAAAAAATATTAATAAAGACAAACAATACATTTTTAATCTATTCTCAATTTGACAACAGACGTCAAGAACAAAAGTTTGACAATAAATAGTATGCATGAGTGTGTGCGTCAAATACATGGTATGTAGTGTGTGTAATGTTTTCTTTATTGATTTAATGTATCTTTTATGCATTATTTAAAAAAAATATTAGCATTGTGCACTTCTTCTCTATATTCTCTATAAGTATGGAAAATTTCATACTCCTCCGTCCGCGCAATTTTCGTAAAAAGGGATACAAAGTTTTTGCTTCACGTATTAATATACCTAGTCAGGTCATAAGTATTGTCACACAGTAAAAACTTTTCTTTTAGAATGCTGGCCACAAAAAAGTTTATTGAATTCGAATTTCGAATTGTTCATGAAAATAAAAATGTATACTTTTAGAATTTTTACTCATTTTTAAATATGGAGTGGACGCTTAAAGAAGACCGTGTTGCAGTTATTGCGTTGCATCGTTGCGATTACGCGCCAATTAAAATGTTTAACCTGCTGAAAAATTTGAACATAACCAAAAGATTCGTTTATCGTACCATCAAACGATACAATGAAGACTCTAGTATAGATGACAGGTCAAGAAGTGGTCGCCCTCGGTCTGTTAGGACTCCAGCAGTGATAAAAGCTGTGAAGGCGCGAATTCAAAGAAATCCCAAACGTAAGCAGAAACTGTTGGCCCTTCAGATGGGGTTAAGCAGAACCACGGTGAAAAGGGTGTTAAATGAAGACTTAGGGCTTCGGGCATATCGAAGAAAAACAGGACATCGTTTGAATGCTCGTCTAATGGACCTGAGACTGAAGAGATGCCGCGCTTTGTTGAAGCGGTACGCGGGAAAAAAATATCTTGAAATTCTTTTTTCGGATGAAAAAATTTTTACCGTAGAAGAGAGCTACAACAAACAAAATGATAAGGTGTACGCACACAGTAGTGAAGAAGCGAGCAACCGTATTCCGCGTGTCCAACGAGGTCATTTTCCATCCTCGCTCATGGTATGGTTGGGAGTTTCTTATTGGGGCTTAACAGAGGTACATTTTGTGAGAAAGGTGTAACAACGAATGCAGTTGTGTATCAAAATACAGTCCTGACGAACCTTGTGGAACCTGTTTCTCATACCATGTTCAATAGGTAGGGGGTCAGGCACTGGGTATTCCAATAAGATTCGGCGCCAGTTCATAGAGCAAAGAGCACACAAGACTGGCTGGCGGCGCGTGAAATCGACTTCATCCGGCACGAAGACTGGCCCTCCTCCAGTCCAGATTTGAATCCGTTAGATTACAAGATATGGCAAAACTTGGAGGAAAAGGCGTGCTCAAAGCCTCATCCCAATTTGGAGTCACTCAAGACATCTTTGATTAAGGCAGCCGCCGATATTGACATGGACCTCGTTCGTGCTGCGATAGACGACTGGCCGCGCAGATTGAAGGCCTGTATTCAAATTCACGGATTTCATTTTGAATAAACTTTAGTATCATAAGAATCTATGTTTTGTTAAGTTCATTTTGGTATATGAATGGTTACATAATGAATAAACTTGTTTCAATTATTTTACATTAAACATGTGACAGAATTTATGACCTGACTAGGTATAGATAACTCTTCTATTCACATCTGTTCATAAAATATTTATAACTAGGTACTGATACCATGCACCACATGGTTTTTTTTACAATAAAATTATTTTTTCTTACACTATTGTTAATTCAATTTTATTAAAATCATTTTTTTATTTTTTAGTTGGTCTATCTATAAAAGCGTATTTTGTTAGTTTTTTTAAACTATTATTTATTTAATCTTTCCACTTGGTACTATGGTGCCAACTTAAATGGCTCCTTTTTAGCGGACACTTTCAATACACTGAGATTTACCATTTACCTCTGCAATGTAATTGCCGTTACACAAAAATAGAAGTTGAAAGAAAATTAATAAAACGTTCCTTTTCGTAACACCATCACTCGCGTCTTCTTCCTCAACAACACTGAAATGAAAATGAAATACGAGTGAAGGTAAATTGTCTCGGATTTCGCGCGTAAATTCGTTGACATAATTTACTGTTATTCGTCGAAATCTGGCAAGACTAAGTGTCGATGAAATAACTCCTTAGTCGTCCGCGACCACGAAACCTGTAAAATATTCGAAGCGTCAGAAATAAAATAATGACAACAACAAACGCGAGATGAAACCATATACATACCTAGGTTTCATACTTCAGTGGATGAAACCGTAAAAGTAGTTTTACTTGTGAGTCTGGGAAAATAAATAAAAAGGTTTTGTGTACTTATGTGATATATTTGTTTGATATGTTATAATATTTATATAAGTAATAAATTGTGAAAAGTAAATGTGTGTGCATGGAATGTGGGATAAGTCCACAGTTTTATTTTTTGATAGAAACATAACGACATGTTTTGATGAAATTTTTATTTTTTTATTTTTTTGTTGCTTAGATGGATGGACAAGCTCACAGGCCACCTGGTATTAAGTGGTTATTGGAGCCCATAGACATCTACAATGTAAATGCCGCTACACACCATGAGATAAGAGTTTTAAGATCTCAGAATAGTTACAACGGCTGCCCTACCCTTCAAACCGAAACGCATTACTGTTTCACGGCAGAAATAGGCGGGTTGATGGTACCTACCCGTGCGGATTCACAGAGGTCCGTAATACGTAATTATGGGGTAGAATTGTGAGTCAACATGGAAATACCATACTGGCTATCTTTACCACGGAGTAGTATCGTATTCCAGTTTGAACGGTAGCGCAGTCGGTATAAAACAAATAAGACTTCGATCTCAACTGGTCTTGAGTTTCTTTGACTATCTAGAGCAACAAAAAAGTCAAACTCAAAACGACAACTCATACCGGCGTTTCTCTATTCCGCCATTTCATGCGACCGCGTGGTAGCCATTTTGGAAACGCAACAAGGTGAATATTATTTATGACTTCCGTTTGATACGCATTGTCCCGCGAGCGCGCCCGTAGTGATTAATAGTTGTGAAACAGCAGTTTTTATGCTTACACGATAATAAATTTCGAATACCACCTTTTTTTTGAATTATTGTTTTATTTTTCCGAACTTTGTAATGTGTCTATTGTTACTCGTCTATTGATAATTTAAAAAACTTTTATTACTTTGAAATTCAGTAGCTCGATACGCGTATCTATCGGGTTTTGATGTTTAATGTCGTACTATTCGTTTTTCTCAATAGATATGTAATTTTAAGAAAAACTATCGCGTCATATGACTACGATTTGACAATGTATTTTATTCAATTTTGTTTGGCTATTTAAGCTCGTTTACATCTGAAATTCAGGAGCCAGGAGTAATAAAGTTTCAACTGAATTACTCATGTTTGGCAGCTAGTGGTATCTCTTAGTGCGTCATTTAATACACAGCCCAGTATTCATTAGACGGCATACGCATATTTATATGTAGGGTATTTATGGACCTACATACGAAAAAAATCAGTCTACGCGCCCTTATTCACCTCGATCTAATTATGTCGAGATCCTCAGGCCGTGAGCCCAGACCTAGTCAAATTAACCGTTTTAATTCAACCTAACCGGCGAGGCGGGGCTTTATTGAAATATTCTGTACGTGAGTTTAATTTGCGGTCTAGTTAACGAATACACGATTTTATGGAGCCGCCTGAGGGATTCGGGAAAATTTGCGAAATTCTCTATGATCTTTTGACGATCGAACCATTCATTAAGTGAAATATGTGAAGCGATCTAGTACGTGATACGAGTTTAATTTATATCTGAGCATTCGTTAATGGAGATATTTAACAAAATGCACTTTGGAATACTAAGTTGACACCTGAGTCTTAAATATTATCTATGATGTTTTTTTTTTTTTTAGGTCAGGACGAAATCGCCGGACTTCCGCCCTTTTCTGGGGATACTGGGCGGGGTATGTCAGAGTCGAACTGACTAAAACCTCCTGTCGCTCAACAACCAACGTCCAAACCTCGCATGAGACAGAACTCATGACAAGGCAAAGGGGGGAAAGTGAAGCGTTTAGTGCGGAGCACATCTCTCCCATCACCCTCCCCCTCGGGACGCCGGACTGGCGGTCGTCGGCGCCTCGACCACTAGCCCTCTCGGTCGGCAGACTGTCCGAAGCCCGCCTAGATGGCGTCGGTTAGAGTGGATTACCCTACGGAATACCCCGCTGGGCCAGAACCAGCGTGGGTCGAGGATAGCCGGCCTTCCATCACCCGGATGCTTTTGCGTAAAACGCGTGCAGAGCAGCTTGCACGTCGTCTTCTTAGGCCCCCCTCGCCGGTCCCCAGACCGATATATGAGGGGGACCCGAAACACTTAGAGGGCCAGGGCTTGGGCGGCATCCGCCTCCCTGGCCCCCGATCGGCGGCGGCGGGATTGTGCGTCTCTCACGCGCCCCGCCGCCTCCTTCTCCGAGATGGTGCACTCGCAGAAGTCGAGCATCGCCTTCCACGACTTGTCGTCGCCGAGCATCGATGCCACAACACTCGGCAACGACAAGTCGGTTCCTATTTTTGCGACGAGGACACGGCGCTACCCCTCCCATGCGGAGCAGGCGACGAGCGTATGCTCTGCCGTGTCCAAGTCGCAACCACAATGGTGGCACTCTGCCGTCGGCTCGGCTGTGATCCGGTGCAGGAACTCACCGAAACAACCATGCCCAGTGAGCACCTGCGTGAACCGGAAAGTGAGGCGTCCTCTGTCACGATTCACCCAATCTACAAGGACCGGGCGAATCGCTTCGACGGTCCTACGACCAGCCGAAGGATCCCTAAGCTGATAGCCTTGAGAGGCTATTTCAGCGTAACCTTAACTAAGAGGTGAGCTCACGGGGCTCAAACCAGAGTTTTTTTTTTTTCCTACCTAAGCTGATAGCCTTAGGGGCTATTTCAGCGTAACCGTGGCTAGTAGGTGAGCTCACGGGGCTCAAACCTGATGACGTTGCTAACACGAACCCTAGCAAGAGCCGTGCTTCGCAGAATCTACCACCGGATCGGAAACGCGACCCACTGAGAAGATCCGGCGAGAAACTCAGTGGGCTGTGTCTGAGAGTTAATTTACTCGTCGAGCCCTTCCTCGCAAGCGACGGGTTCGACGAGAACGGTGACCGGTCAAACCAGAGTGCTGCTAACATTGGCCCTAGTAAGAGCAGTGCTTCGCAGAATCTACCACCGGATCGGAAACGCGATCCATTGAGAAGATCCGGCAAGAAACTCAGTGGGCTGTGTCTATGGGTTAATTCGCTCGCCGAGCCCATCGTTGCAAGCGACGGGCGACGTCGATTATTTACCATTCGGTCTACAGGATCGGGTATGTAATTCCCAGCGGCCATGACAAGTGGGTTCTCATGTCGTGCCGCCTTCTCAAAGTGGCGCAATGATGCCGACTGTAGATACTTACTGACTGAGTCAAGCTCCAGGTCATCATGGAGATCCACTTCCATAAGAATCATCCGACGGCTATCCTGCAAAAACGGGATTGAATAACTTGAAAGGGTTTCAAGTTGGTGCGGGCTGCGTGAGCGAACAATACACTTGCTTACGTCATGACGGGGCGTATCTAGTTTTGTAGTGTCACTTTATTTCGAAGGGACAATTTGCTTCGCTTGCAAATCAAGACGTCCTAATATGAAGGCGGCACGGTCGCGTACCGTTTTGATGTGGGGACGGAATATCATCCCTCTGTCGAGGGTGACGCCTAGATATTTAATTTTGACCCTAGAGGACCAGGGTATGGGCTCGCCAAAGAGAGTGATGGGGCTAACGGCGGAGGTGATAACGCGTCTATTACGGAGTGGGCTGCTCGAAGTGGTGTTCGGAGGGCGACCCCTTTTGAAGAGCACCGCTGTGCTTTTCGTGGGGTTGATGTCAATGCGCCACTTCCGGAACCACTGTCCCATGGTGGCTACTGCGATCTGGAGTCGCCGATGCAATCGCGAATTCTTCCTACACGAGTAGTAGATAGCCGTGTCATCGGCAAAGAGCACTAGATGGGTCTCTGGAGACCGCGGATATCATTGATATACAAACTAAATAATAACTGGGAGAGCGCGGAGCCTTGCGGGACTCTGGCAGTCAGTTGATGGGGACGAGAGCGAGTTCCCTCAACTCGATATCGAAACGAAGGCTTCGACAAGAAGTCTCGTATGATGAGCTGTTTATTATGCTGTCACGAGTTGACTACTCAACCGAGCGCCACGAAATTTTGCATACACATTTTCAAAGGCACAAAAAAAGATATAGGGTACCCATCACCCAGTAAAAAGTACCATTCCCTTTACATTTTTCTAAAGTAACACTAGCGAAATCACCTAAAAAAATTACTAAAAATGAAATTTCGAATATCATCAAACTATAGTTGATTCCATATTGCTTGTTGAATTTTAAAATAAACACTGTACTTATGTAGAATATTCAATTCTTTCAACTATTCATCGTTACATTTGGGCAAAAAACAAAAAATTTAATAACGAAGAGGTGAAAGCGAATATCACACAGATTAGTTAAGTTTGATGGCTTATCATCTCCAATTTCAAAGTATAAATTCAGTTAATTTAAGGGTTCTGTCTAGTTCACGTAACTTCGTTAATTGGATCACTGCCCGCCGCAGGTTAGACCCTGGATTGGCACAGATTAGTCCTCTATAGTCGAATCTTCAATTTAAATGTGGGACGTTCACCTTATTTTATTTTTGTTTGACTTTAATTAGATTTAGGAAATGAAAAGAAAGATTGCTTGAGGGGGATTTTTTGTTATAATTTGAAGAGAATCTGGTTTGGGTTGTTTATTGGTTTTATAAGAGGAGAAGCTGTTTGCTAAATAATATAGTGACGGGAATTCATTCTCCAGTTATAAAACAAATGAATTACTACATTTAATTGCCAAACTTGAAAATGCAATTAACGTAATTTTGTAGTTTTTTTTTTTCTCTTACCTATGCGCTGTTAGATTAGGGGGCTATCCCAGGTACGTCCGGACGAGTAGGTGAGCTCACAGGGTCAACTTGAGTGAATTTGTTAACACTAGTCCTGGCAGCAGCAGTGCTTCGCAGAATCTACCACCGGATCGGAATCGCAACCCATTGAGAAAATCCGGCGAGAAACTTAGTGGGATAAGAACAATTTAAGGTTATTTCGCGACCACAATGTGTTACAGATATTCTGCAAAAAAAATTGTAAAAGTGGGCGGTGTCAGGTGGGCTTATGTTCGACTGTCTACAAGGGCAAAAAAAAAGCTGTTTTAAAAAAACTTTAAATATCTTAGATTCTATATTTAATTAGGTTCAACTAGTTTTAAGCGGTTAGGTACTGTAGGTTACAATGTCAATGGAAATGTAACTTACTATCTCGATATAACTCTCTGCCTATTCTGCTTAATTGTAATCTAGGCTAGGTCCTTGTGCGTGCTCAGCACCAGTAAAGATTAGGATACTATACAGTTTGCAATAAAACGTTCTGAAAATCCCAATAGTTAGACGAACTCGGCTAATAAAATCTTAATCCCAGGTTCATCTAGGCATCCGATTTCATTATCCGTTTGCACCAAAATGTTTTAATCATACAAGTCACAATCAGAAGCTACAATCATCACGAGTCGTAGATCATTCGTGTTCTAACTGTAATAGAATTTATAACATATATCTCACTCGGACTCAAGTGTTAATGTATTAAATTAACAATTTTACATAACTTAAATAAAATAAAATAAAAAATTTTTTCGCTTATTTTCGTTGTAGTCGAAGTGAATGTTTAGTTGAAATTCAAAATGTTTGTTCACTAACTCGAAATAGAGTGTAACTGGAAATAACATTTTTCTTTATTGATCAAGATCGGAAGGCATGTTCGTGGCCCAATTGATACTGAGCGATTACCAAAGCCCGTAAAATCAAAGACGATTTAGAATCTTGTGCCAGATGGACATAAGGTGGTTCTGAGGGTTTCATTATTGCCGCTTAGCTACGGAGCCCTAAATAGTGAAATTAAACAAATGTAGCTTGTTTAAAAAAAGGAAAATCCTAGATGCCTAAAACGTCGGGCCGACTCGAGTCGTAAACAGAACGAATTTAATTAATTGCTCAATGGAAATCCTTTTGTTTGTTTCGCAGATTACTTAGTAATCAGTTAACTCGACTGTGTATCTTTTAATTAAAATAATAAATTATATTTTACGCGTGTGCTATATCTATATAAAATTTTAATTGGCAGCCAAATTGATCACATAAACGTTGAGTCGAAATATTGATTTATATGTTTTCTAGACACAGTGGTAAGTGACTATTTTAAAGGTTGCGGCGACGTTGGTAGTTTTTTTAAGGGATTTTATGACCTGGTAACTAGACCTTTAAGTCATGTCTTATTTTAATTTATATTCATATTTTTATGAGAAATGATATTATGGAGTGAAATGATATGAAGATGATTAATTTGAGACATTAATCAACTGGGATGAAATTAAATGAAATGAAATGGGATGAAATATAATCTCAGTAAAATGGTGGTACGCTGGTAGTGATTTCTAGAGCCAACAGATACTATAATGTGCAAGAAACACAAATTTGAGACACTAGTTCGAAATGTCATTTGGTGTGGAACAAAATAGATTTAGAATCCACCAAAAAAAGCTTTGCAGAAAATAAGGCATTCCTCGATGACAATACTTTATTCATTACGCATTCATCCGATTAACAACGCATTAATCCTATTAACAATTTATCTTTATCAAACTAAAACATAAAAATATTTACGCCCGGCAACTCAATTAAAAGTTTATTGTTTGTTTATTTTTCATGGCCGGCAGTGTATTGTGTTGTTTTAAACACGTTCGTTACGGAAGTGTAGTTTCGATTTCGCGATTTCGCGTTGGTTCGCTGTTCGATTTATTAATTGCCTCGATGGGCACATGAGGAAAGGGCAGTCCGGTGCCAGGATCTAAATCGCACCCCTGTTTGTCGTGGACCACTCGTTCGCTCGTGAAATAAGTTTGTGGCGTTTAAGAACGCACCTTTTTATGATGCGTAAGCCGGAACGCACGAGAGGTGAAAAAAAGAAGATAGTCTGTGACACGGGACCGTTTTACCGCCGAGGCTTTTTGGCGGGAACGCGAGGCGTGAAGTTGTGTGATTTGTTTTATTTTGTCTATTTAGTGTTTCTTCAGGTTTAAATGTGTAATAATGGTGGTTTATTAACTTTTTAATATCTGTGAAAGTGCACAAATGTGGGAAAATGAAACAAAGCCGCTGGACGTATTTCTCGAGATCCTTCAAAAAGTCCACTGAAAAAAATCTTAGTAAATGACCACCATTTTACTGAGATATATATTCCGTCCCATATCATCTCATTTAATTTCATCCCAGTTGATTAATGTCTCAAATTAATCAGCTTCATTTCATTTCACTCCATAATATCATTTTTCATAAAAATATGAATATAAAATAAAATAAGACATGACTTAAAGGTCTTAGTTACCAGGTCATAAAATCCCTTAAAAAATACCGCCGAAAATACAAAACGAAAAATAAAATATAATGTTTATAATAAATAATCTAGTACCGTAAAATGGGGCGATTAGGGACAAATTCCAACTTTATGAGCCATTTTAAGGTAGTTGTTGATGTATATAATGCTATATCAGGATCAAAATGATTGAGTCTTGGGGGCATCTTTGTTGTGTAATTTAAAATTATGCAACTAGCATTCCAGTTTAAGCAAAAAATGCAAAAATAGGTGTAATCCCTATTTACCCGAAAATTGCGGTTAATTGGGACGAAATGAGAAATTTGCTAGGGCTGGCACTACTTTTATTTTTATATATAGTTTTAATTTATTTATTTATTTAGTTGCACCAACAAAGTGATAATCAATAAAAAAAATTGAAAAACTGACAAAAGTACATGGCAGACATCACCTCAATTATAGGTGCAATCGACAGTGCATTAACAAAATATATATATATATATATATATATATATATATAGTGGGCTTTCTTAGAAACGGTTTATATTTCTCCGTTCTTGGTAAGTACTTAGGGGCTGATATTTCTATCTGGGTTAAGAGATTAGGTGATTAGGTAGGTAGATTAGGTTATTCCATGGATTAATCAGATGAATACCCCCACTCTGAACAAATATTAAATATTGTATTATGTATTACTTAGACATTTTTGTCCACCTTGAGATTTCATTGATCTTATTACATGTCTCTGCAAAATCGACTTACTTATATTAAATTGCTTATCTATTTCAATTAAAGACTTATTCCCAATTTCACTTCGAATAAACCAGATTTTTACCAACAAATTTAAAAAATATTGTTATAACTACATAGACAACCCTACAAACCTGTACCTATTTATACTTAGCTCGTTTCCATTTCACGTATTCTCATCCCAATTGACCCCTTTTTCGTTGTTATTTGTACCTAAGACGTCCCCAATATCCCCAAAAACAACAGATTTTTACATGTATTTTTATTTAATCAAATACATTAAAACCAATAACAACTGAGACTTTCCTTTAATATATATGCTGGTTCAAACACTAAATAACGTTTATAAATCATAGTCGTCTTCTATTATTATCAAATAAATAAAAGAGATCAAAGTTTCTAGCACTAAAATAATTACCACCACAGGAAGTTAATTTGAAACGCGATTTTTTATAAGTTAGCAGCTATTATCATGCATATTCAGAGTTGTTTTGTGAACTTTCAACATTCTACTATTAAACTACAAAAAATGGAAGATTTTGCAACGAATATAAAACTTATATTGAGCGTCGAAAGATTTTCCCGGTTTTTTCCCGATTCGCCTCTCAATCCCTAATCGCCCCATTTTACCGGTATCTAGTCTCGCTAAAACTCGAGAACGGCTGGACCGATTTGGCTAATTTTGATCTTGAATTATTTGTGGAAGTCCAGAGAAAGTTTAAAAGGTAGATAAATATGAAAATGTTGGGAATGAAATAAACATAACAATTTTGTTTTTCCTTTGATTTTGTTTGTTTTAAGTTTATTTTATACAAAAATTTAGGTCTTTTATTTATCGATTGAGGCACTACGAAGTTTGCCGGGTCAGCTAGTAAATAATATAATAACTTAGAATTGTTTATGCCGCTACAACAATAAAACTCCTATTGTTTCAACTGTGGTGTTAATTACATAAAACACGATTTTACGGCGAAATAAAGAAGGTACTCTATATGGACTCTCTCAAGTTTTTTGATTTATTTTTCGATCGATTCACCAGTTTTTACGAACGAACTAAAATGCAAAGTAACAAAAAAAAATATTCAGAGAATTTTGGGGCTACGAACACAACAGCAGTATTTATTATTGTAGCGCCAATATTTTTACCTCGTTTTTATTACCTCGCTTTGAACAATCTTATTCTGGTGGACTTTTGAATTTGTTTTTCAAACTTACTTCTCGGCTTGGGCTCCGTACCTACTTTATGCTTTCGACAAAGTTCAGAATTTGATAATAATGCAAGAATATAAAATAAAACGGGGAAAGAGAGGGAAGAAAAAATACTTTTTATTTAAATGTGAACGTGTTTAAGAAAATAAGACAGTAATGTCGTTTTTTTGAATGTCGTGTTTCGTTAAAATATTGAAATGATCTTCGTGTGAGTGTGTTGAAATGATCGCACAAAATTTAAAATATAATTCAATATCGGATATAAAAATAAACGGAGAAAGAAGAATGATAATAATGTATCAATATATATTTAACAAACAATAAACCTACATATAAATGTGAACGCCACTGCTTAGTTAGGTACCAATGTTTCCAATTAAACTCAAGCTAATCAATCATCTTTTTGGCGGGTATTTTCAAAGTATGTTTAAAAAATTAGGTATCAATCTAGTTAATTAGTCTATCCAATAAAAAGAAACGGATGATTGTATGTCTTACCTGATATACATATATTATTATAAATTGATTTAACAAAGATGAGAAGTGTGTGGGAATTGCACGTACGGATGTGTAAATAAATATACATATTATAGAAGAAAACAAAATGTTTTAATTAACTTTGGTTCATTTTCACAGATCATATCGTTACTTAATTATTTGTTTGTCAATAACATCTTCCCGATGCCCGAGTATTTGTATTGTAGCTTCAAAATGGATATTTATCCTGATAAAATTATATAGTACTAGGCGTACTCGCCCGCATAGCTGGGCATTTTAAATTAACATTATTATTTATTGTCATTAATATTAGGGAGTCTAAAACTTAGATAAATATTAGCCTATCCATTAAGTTCATGTATTTTCTACATGGATACTAAGTTTCAAGTCAATCGGATGCATGGTTCAGTTGTTATAACGGAACATCCGTAAAAACAATGTAGATATATATTAGTATAGATAAGAGCACGTTTTTTTTTATTGCTTTGATGAGTGGACGAGTTCACAGCCCACCTGGTGTTAAGTGGTTACTGGAGCCCATGGACATCTACAACGTAAATGCGCCACCCACCTTGAGATATAAGTTCTAAGGTCTCAGTATAGTTACAACGGCTCCCCCACCCTTCAAACTGAAACGCATTACTGCTTCACGGCAGAAACGGGCAGGGCGGTGGTACCTACCCGTGCAGACTCACAAGAAATCCTACCACCAGTAAAAAAATATTAATTAATTTGATTGCTTTAGACAATATTTGCGTTGGCCGTACTAGTCCCAAGACGAGATTATAGCAGCGCATCGGAACGTGTGGCGCCGACTGAGAGAAATGGTCTTATCGTTTGTACGTCACACAAAGGATCAGAGAACGTGAAAAGTTCAAGACGTGTGCTATTGGAAAAATACATATAAATCGGAAAATTACCTCCTAACGTTACGCTGAAGGCTGAGCAATGCAATTTTACCGGCAAGCTGTCTATTGACTGAGTCGTTGCAGTATTTAGCGGTTCTGTTACGCCGAGGGTCGTGGATTCGATTCCCACATCGGGCAAACATGTGATGAATGTTTCCTCATTGTCTGGGAGCTTTTTCTTTGTGTTGCTTAGATGGGCGGACGAGCTCACAGCCCACAGTAAAATGTTAGTAAAATGTTTGTAAAATATAATATTGAAGTTCAGAATTAAGAACCAGACGAGCATAAGTTACAATATGCCTAGTAATATCACAATCTTACGTGCGTGGTACCAGTGTTCTGCTCTGTCAATCCATATCCTAACATTTTGTAGGACATTTGATATAAAACAGGCAGTAGAAAAACATGACAAATCCATGTTTGGTCAGAGGAAGAAGGATATTGTTTGTTTTTTTGTTAGGAAATTTTCTCAAACATGAAAGTTACCGTAAAATTTTACGTAATACATACACACGGACGCGACAATGTCCAGTGGACTGAAGCGGAAAGGGTTGAGCTGAGCAGGACGTTTCCTTTGAGTTTTTAGTTCAATAGATTTTCTTATTATCTCTGTCCGAGCGCCTCGACAAACCATTAATAGAATATCGGCCTGTTTATATTGTGGGTACAATATACTCCTCCGCACGGAGACCCCGAGGATTACATTTTCTCCCTGACAAAGGTTTCGCGGGACATTTGATCCCGAAAGTTTTTATGAAAGTCGTAAATAAAATACAATTCTGGACGGAATAGAATCGGACAGGATCGATCAGGGTTTAGTTTTTGTTGATGCGTTGCTTGACGAATTTTGGCGTGAAAAAGGGAATCTGTTTTTTTTTGTGTAGGTCGGTCGAGGTCACAGCCCGCGTGTTGTTGAGAAGCTACTGGAGCCCATAACGCACGGTGAGTCACGAGGTCTCAATTATATTGTATAATGGCCGTTTTATCCTTCAAACTGGAATACATCACTGCTTAGCGGTAAAAATAGGCAGGATGTTCGTAACGGTATAAAAATACACGCTTCCACGATTAATTGTGCTAATTTATAAATTTAGATAGCTTGATTTTGCTAGAAGATCTTCTACTTATAAAATCTGATACCTGTTTTACCTTCTAATCGAGATGCGCAACTGACTGATGCTTTATGCAGACGAGGCACAATTGCACTTAAGTACATAAGTAATACAGAATGCATGTTTTCTAAAACTACACTACGACTGCTCGTGTGGTTTAAGTTCTACTATTTCTCTGTATATTCTAGTATCAATGTGTGAAGTATTTTGAATGTGGATTAATTGGTATGCTATGTTGTGTTCACTGGAAAGTACCCATCATATTAGGCGCAATCAATGCAACAAATGATTAATGTTCTTATTGTAGGAAGCGATACAGACTTGGCGCCGTGAGAAAAGTTTAAGGACTTATGGTTTACTGAGAATACAAAAATATCTTGAAGGTGGAATTTGTTTATGAGCCTTCAAATTGAATTGAATCAGTCCGCGCGCGGGTGGTCGTAATTACGATTCGTTGTTGAGGTTTCTTTTTGGATTTTTATTTCGCGATGTTTTATTTCTTAATCGCAAAAGTCCTTTGTGAACGTAATGTGTAAGTACATATTTAATTAAAAGAAATGGTGGCTGCCTGCGAGACATTTGTATACCTTTGAACAACGGTATAGTACCATCGTTTGAAATTTGTTTAGAAATGTGGACGCAAGTTCTCTACTATTTATAAATACAATTATTTGGCATATAAGCGAAGTAATTTAATTGAAACAAGCCTTTGTGAGTTCACTTGACTGAATCACTTTATTTGAATCCAAGGTAAATGTTCATAAAACCAAATTAGGCATCGTTCATATCATCTGTTTCATTATTTTATTTTAATGACTGATCCAGCCAGGATTCCCTTCTCCTCCGCTAAACGAGCTTTAAGCTTCAATTGTCTTTGAACTTTAATATTAAATTTTAATATTCTTTAATAATAAATAACTGATTCAGTATTCGCAGGCAAAGGTCAGTTCAGATCGTACAAACAACATCGGTATTATCAAATGATGAAAAATGTAGATTGGTTTTTCGTTATTTCAAGATAAAACAAAAAATTTTTTTTTAAAGTATTAAACAAAACGATCTCTATTTTAATTTTATGTTTGGAACTATGTGAAAATCCAAAACGAAGATTATACTTTTTAAGGCAAAAAATCCGTGGAAACTTTAAAACGCGATTCTCCGTAATAGAACCTTTTAGAACTTTAAGAATGTTTTTTATCTTTTAACACAGTTGAAACAGTTTCAAAATTAATGAATTTAAACAAACATATTCTAAACGTAAACGAGTCCAAAGAGGTGGCCATTACAAACGATTTATATTGTTATGAAGTTTTAAAAGCAATTTTCTATGATGTTGCACTCACTCTCTTCGCTAAGGATGCTGATTCGTGGCAATTTTCTTGGCAAAACATCGAGGTGGTGGAAAGTGTTGTCACGATAACTTATTTAGTTCAACTATACGAAGTCTTAATTGTACTATATGACGGCGAAGCGAAGGATAGCGGTTTAGTCCTCTCTCCCGTTGTTAGGTTAGTTAGGATTAGGCGTGGTCAACTTAGTAAATTAGTTATAAGAAAACACGCATATTGGACATCCCTTTTCTTGACATCGTATAAATTTGGTAATTCTCGGTACGGTTCGGAAAGTTCACCTGCGGCTATATTCAGACTCGCCAAGCTACGTCGGTCGTATTGTGATGAGCGATTTAGTGGGCAATTTCATTCTGTTAATTTTGTGTCACGGTGCGCGCGCATCGTAAAATTTCACACTCATCATTTTTTCATAACGCGCCTAAAGAAGTATAACTTCAAAAACAGAGGGAACGCCCTTTCTCCAGCGTGAAAGAAGAAAGAAAGAAGAACTGTTGTTTGTTATTTGTTGTTCGTATTCGCGGGATATTTTACTCCGAACATATAAAAGTCAAACACATCATTTCAACAACAACTATAATGTGTACAATATTAAAATATAAATTTAAAAGTAAAGTACACAACGCTAGGCACTAGAAGATACGAATTAAAACTAAAATAACGTTTTTACAATCAACTTAAATCG
The DNA here is from genome assembly GCF_030267445.1 of Bombyx mandarina. Lineage (NCBI taxonomy): Eukaryota > Metazoa > Arthropoda > Insecta > Lepidoptera > Bombycidae > Bombyx > Bombyx mandarina. The sequence continues at coordinate 15,060,901 of NC_143213.1, forward strand.
ACGCGCGCGAATCTCGTAGCATGACGTCACGGGACACCTGCGCGTTCGGGAGCTCCGATCGCATCCGATGACGCCCGAGTGCGACCAAATGTTGCACGCTACAGAACTAAAGAGACGACAGAAAATGGCTACGCCAGCTAATACTGAAAGTCCAGCAAGCACATCACCCATGCTTTGTTAGGCATGGAGCCTACATCCCGGTAATGAGGATTACACTAAGGCCCGATCCACATCTCCGTAACCCGACGGCGTTATAATGGCAGTCCAAGATTGACTGCAATGGGAGATCACAATACGTTCTACTAAAAATACGGACCACCTATGAAAATTGATTCAAACTTATACTTACATTTACTAAGTGAATTGACAGTTGCGGATAATAAATAGCATGTACATTCTTGAATAGAATATTGACAATTAATAAATAGTTATGTACTTTATTTGTGTAACATCGTGCAATAAAAATCAAACCCGCAAAAATTATAATTTGTTTAAGGACTGGTGGTAGAACGTATTGTGAGTCCGCACGGGTAGGTACGACTGCCCTGCCTATATCTGCCGTGAAGCAGTAATGGGTTTCGGTTTGAGGGGTGGGGCAGCCGTTTTACTGTAAAAACTCATATCTCTAAGTGGGTGGCGGCATTTACGTTGTAGATGTCTATGGGCTCAAGTAACCACTTAACATCAGGTGGGCCGTACGCTCGTCAACCCACCCAATAAATTAATAAAAAAACCGAATAACTTCAATATTACGAGCAGCCCTATAATAAAGTTGTTGTACTGACGCGAAACTCCAAGGCCCCAGGGAGGCGTGGAAACTTTAACTGTAGTTCAAATTACTCGTGCACTCAGTCTAAGAATAATGTTCTCGGGATGGGGTCTCAACAAGGCTTGCTTTACTTAGATTCCAAATTGGTGAGTAGTTTATATTTATAATAGGTTCTTCTATGAGATGGGCAGGTGAGTAAATCGCTCATATTGAGGGTGAAAGGTGATTTATTTGCTTTAAGAGACATTTTTGCAACTTTACAGGAGAGCCATTTAAAGATTAAAATTTGAATAAAATATCGTAACAGAATCTTCAGCTATTTCAATAAAGTAAACTTAATTGAAGTTCGACGACGGTTCAAGCGACGGATTCGACGAGAACGGTGCTTGCGGTACCTAAAAGCACCGCTAGTGGATCGGGAGGATCCGAAATGACGTGTTTTGGGTGATCTCGACTGCTTTCCATTCTGTCCGCAGGATCGGGAATGTCAACGTCTACTACGGTGGCACGCGCTTATATACATATGTGAACCAAAGATGTTAAGATGCAGCGCATGCCAAGCGCGGTTCGCAAAACTTGTTAAGATGCAGTGCATGCCAAGCGCGGGTCGCAATAAAATTATGCATAACATAATACTGTGTTACACTGGTATATTCCACCATCCCATTGTTTAATTTTGTAATTTGTTATACGGTTAGGGAGGTGGTATAATTTTAAAATACAACTGTCGCTTCCAGACTCGTGTCCGGTACATACACGGTAGGACGGTAGGCTTGTATGTCAGCTCGTTCGGGGTAATTTTTTTTTTATTACTAGATGGGTGGATGAGCTCACAGCCTACCTGATATTAAGTGGTTACTGGGACCCATAGACATCTACAACGTAAATGCGCCACCCACCTTGAGATATAAGTTCTAAGATCTCAGTATAGTTACAACGGCTGCCCCACCCTTCAAACCGAAACGCATTACTGCTTCACGGCAGAAATAGGCGGGGTGGTGTTACCTACCCGTGCGGTCTCACAAGAGGTCCTACCACCCGTAAAAAACACGTTGAAATCTCAAAGGTCGCTGTAGGAGTGGCCTTATAACCTTAAACTCACGACTCTTCCGTGAATATAACTAAATACTAATCTAAGCCAAGATAACAAACACAATCTTATCACGTGTTCGTGTATTGTATTCAGCCCTTCGGAGCTTAATCAATTTCTGTTCTTGACGTTCTCTTAGTTGCGCGTAGCGAATCTCCTTGGAACGGGATCGTGTGACTCGAATCACGAGGCGTCACGTGCAAGTACAAGGACTATCTTAATAGTAGGGACGACTAGCTTAGAATTATCTTTGTTGTTTTTTTTTTATTGCTTAGATGTGTAGACGAGCTTACAGCCCACCTGGTGTTAAGTGGTTACTGGGGCCGATAGACATCTACAACGTAAATGCGCCACACACCTTGAGATAAGTTCGAAGGTCTCAGTATGTTACAACGGCTGCCCCACCCTTCAAACCGCATTACTGCTTCACGGCAGAAATAGGCGGGGCGGTGGTACCTACCCGTGCGGACTCGCAAGAGGACCTACCACCAGTAACTTTCTTTGAAAAAAATTAAAAAAATCTTTGGTGAGTGCGATTATTGTTTTTGGTTTTCAGTTATGTTTGCATCCCGGCGGATGAATGGCGATTGCATGCAGCAGAAATGCGAATGTTGCGATGGATGTGTGGAGTAACGAGAATAGATAGAATACGGAATGAATATGTTAGAGGAAGTCTGAAAGTGGCACCTGTGACAGAGAAGCTGAGAAGTGCGCGTTTGGGATGGTATGGACATGTGATGAGATGAAATTAAAAGGAGGTTGGTAAAAGAATGTTAACTATGAATGTGGAAGGATATAGAGGAAGAGGTAGACCTAAGAAGAAATGGATGGATTGTGTGAAAGACGATATGGGTAGGAGGGGAGTGAGCGAAGAAATGGTATATGATAGAAGAGTATGGAAGGAAAAAACATGTTGCGCCGACCCCAGGTGACTGGGAGAAGGGCAGGATAATGATTATGAGTTATGTTTGCGTCCTATCTTGTTTAGCTCGACGATATTTGATTTGACTTCGATTTAGGCAAATCTGAGAATTTTATGAATATTTCATTGAAATCGGTCTGGACGTTTCGGAGTCTATAGTGAACATAGACACATCGATATCCTTTATCTATTTATATAGAAATGAATTGCTCATCGTTAGTCTCGCTAAAAGTCGAGAGCGGCTGGATCGAATTGGCTAATTTTGGTCTTGAATTATTTGTGGAAGTTTAGAGAATGTTTTAAAGGTAGATAAATATGAAAATGCTCAGAATTAAATAAAAACAACAATGTTGTTTTTCCTTTGATGTGTCCCCCGTCGGACGGATTCCTTTTGTTTGTTTTAAGTTTATTTTATACAAAAGTTTAGGTCTTTTATCGATTGAGGCACTATGAAGTCTGCCGGGTCAGCTAGTATATAATATATAAATGTTATTCTGTACTTGATGTAGCCTGATCTAAGATATACTGGCTCTGTGTAGCATTGTTACTAAGTGCAAGTTGTTTTACTGCCGGCTATTTTTTGGACAACTTTTGTAATTTATTTATTTAGTTGCACCAAGTGGTCATCAATACCATAGACAATATACTTAATATTTAAGAATCAATTTAAAACATTCACAAATTGGTAATAAGTACATGACAGATGTCACTTCAATTTTAGAGGTGCAATCGGCAGTAAAATAGTTGCCAATATCTTGAAATTAGAAAAGTATAAATACAATGTGTCATTTAAAGAAATGTGAAATCCAGAATAATACTTATTATTGGAAACATCTGAGGAATAATTACTTTTTGGGACATATTTGGGGGAAAATATTTGTGCGAATTTTTGATATCGGGGATCCGAGTACCGTGCAATATATTAAATAAAAATAAACGAATTTTTTGCCTTAAACAATATATATTCTCTATTTCAAGTTGTTCCACAAACTCATCGACTAGTTACTATCACTTCACTATTCTAGTGCCTTCTGTGAAACCTGCTGTAATAATAGGTTGGGCAAAAAGTATTTTCGCATTATAGTATGTATGGATTTGTAATAAAATCTTTTTGCGTATACTATTTGTATCTGGCTGGCACACATCTTTAGTCACTCAGGAAAAATTAAGAGAGCTTGGCTGGGAGGTGTTAATGCATCCGCCGTATAGACTTTCAGATTTCCACCGGTTTCGGTTTCTTCAGAATTCTTTAGGCAGTGTCAGGTTAACATCACGACAGGAATGCCAAAACCAATTGTCGTAGTATATTGATCAGAAGCCCCAAAATTTCTATAGCAATGGGATCATGTCCCCCTACCTACAAGATGGCAAAAAATTATATGATAAAATGATACCTACATACTTTAGTTAAATGTTAATAAGTTATATTAAAAAATGTTGTGAATTTTCTTAAAAAAATGCGAAGAAACTTTTTCCCCAACCTTATAGAACTCGAGCTCTCAGTAATTGTTCTAGAAATATCGTTCTCTAGTGGAAATATAAAGTACAGTTGATTGAATTTCGTTGAAGTATTCGATTTCCGACAAGAACCATTGTTATCAGGTTGTGAAAAGCAAAGTTTTGCAAGGCTTGATTTATTTATAAGTAATTAAATTTATTCTATTTTTACACGCTTTATATTAGCTTCACTTGTATGTATGTTTGTAACTGACTCCTTTAGACGCGATTTTGACCCACTTTAAACGGCCAGATTTCATTCAAACTTTGTAGATTCATCGAGGAACGATGACAATTCAACATTAAAAAAAAAAAGATGAAAAAAAATTTTTGAAAAACAAAATTCAAAAAATTGTAATTCAACTAAAAAAGGAAAAAAAAATAGTTTACAAAAACTAAAAAACACGCTTTATATAAAATTGAACTAAAAATTAAAAAACAGAAAATGCAAAAAAAAAATTTAATTTTTTTTTTTTTTTAATAAAATATATTTTTTTACACTTTAACTTTATTAAAACTTATTTTCTATTTTTAAGTTGAATTTTATATAAAGCGTGTTTTTTAGTTTTTTTAAAATATTATTTATTTTTGATTATTTCGTCTGATTTTTACACACATTTTGAAAAGAATTTTAAAAAGTGACCGTAGTCCCTAGCGTTTTCAATGTTCAAGTAGTGTCAGTAGTAGTAGTCAATGTAGCCAATGTAGTTTGGCTTCGTTGCTAATGGTACGCAATTGTTTGAACATCGACAGGGCCGGATTTAAACTTAATGCCGCTCCTGGGCACCGGAAAAAAATCGGCCCCAATACTGGAATTTTACTTAAACTTTAATTTCAAAATTAAAAATAACTAATTTATTGCAGAAACGTTATCATATGTAATATATTCCAAAAATATAAATAAATATTTGTGTTTTTTTTAACAATTATAAATTTTGCACTAAGGGTGACTCATAATTATATTACATAAAAAAAACGAATTAAATTTCTTTAATTACAGAAAATAGAAAAATCGATTATTATTTTAAATGTCCAAGGAAATAAATTGATTAAATCATTTTAATTATTATTTTTTACCAAAAGTGCCAAATTTATAATTCACAAATAATGGATGAATTGAATTTGTTGAATTATCTATTAAACAGAAAATTATTAATTAATAGAATGAATTATTTATATTGAGCAATTTTGATAAAAACTTTTCACTTTCAAAATTTTGCCGCCCTGGGCACTTGCCCCGACTTTCTCTAGTTTAGATCCACCACTGAATATCGAGCCACATAGCTAACGTAATCCAGCCGTTCTAACATTCGCTTCACATTGGTCCTAACTCCTCATTAAGTTCCACCTTTGAAAGCATGATAAAAGTGGTTGGCGGGAAACTCAAAACCGCTTAATGTCGTCATTATGGATGTAAATAGCGCGTGGCGGAGGGGAGTTTTCATAGCCGAGAGCATTCACGGTCGCCTGGTACGACCGCGTGCGTGTGCGTGGCGCGCCTTATCGCGCCCTTTGTGCGTGCCTCATTAACCTTACCCTGCTATATACACTAAACTATTGTAACAAAACAGTGATTTTCGTTTTGTTGCACTTGGTAAAAAACTATAACGATAATAACAAGTCCCACATAGACATTTGGTCCGAAACTAGGATTTAGTTTTCGCCATATTTTTTTTTATTTCTTAGTTGGTGGACGAGCTCACAGCCTTTAACCTGGTGTTAAGTGGTTACCGGAGCCCATAGACATCTACAACGTAAATGCGCTAGCAACCTTGAGATATAAGTTTTAAGGTCTCAGTATGGTTACAACGGCTGCCCCACCCTTTAAACCGAAACGCATTACTGCTTCACGGCAGAAATAGGCAGGGCGGTGGTACCTACCCGTGCGGACTCACAAGAGGTCCTATCACCAGTAATTATGCAAATTATAATTATGCGGGTTTGATTTTTATTGCACGATGTTATTCCTTCACCGTGGAAGTCAATCGTGAACATTTGTTGAGTACGTATTTCATTAGAAAAATTGGTACCCGCCTGCGAGATTCGAACACCGGTGCATCGCTACATACGAATGCACCGGACGTCTTAACCTTTAGGCCACGACGACTTCAAATTTTCAAATACAAAATTTACATAATAATATTATGTATAAGCACAGCTCTGCTCTCAACTCTGGGCCATTTGACTCCATACCGCAGAGGCCATTTCGGATTGTCGATAATCCCATTCACACGGATCTTTGGAACCTCGGTGTTTGTGGAGGGATTTCGGTTCCCCCTGTATTTGTACCAAATGTTCTATGGAGAGTTCTCTGAGCAATTGTTTGAGATAAAATCATCATCAGAATCTGTGCAAACGGTATTCTTAGAAAATTATTATATCTTTAATTCCTTCACACCTCTGCACAAAACTAAAACAACGCACCAGGGTTTACCGTATACACAATAAGGCTTTGTATTTCGTGCGACCGGGCTATATCCCGCGGGATTTCAGGCTCTGATTCTGTTCGAGAACATTCCATCTCTTGTATAAAATATCTCGTATAAAAAGTTCTTTTACATACCCACGTTCTAATTTAAAGACGTCCATTGTCATATTTTTAAATAATATAGTAATACTGAGAAACATCGTGAAATTTGTGTCAACGAAGGCAGATATTGTTGCTGTATGGTATTTCTTAGCTCTACGGTGTTTCCTGTTTCTGATATGTCCATCTTCAAACTAGACTTGTGGAGTGTATTAAACAGTAGGTAGGCGGTGGCTTGAATCTACCCCTGGAATTTCTGACGTCTATGAGCGATGGTAACGACTCGCCATCAGGTGGGCCGTATGCTCGTCTGCCTACAAAAAAATAAACAATTTAAAAATCAAAATTTTGTAGTGTAAATTTTTATAATCTATTTATATAAAAATGTATTGCTGTTCGTTAGTCTCGTTAAAACTCGAGAACGGCTGGACCGTTTGGCTAATTTTGGTCTTGAATTATTTGTGGAAGTCCAGAGAAGGTTTAAAAGGTAGATAATTATGAAAAAGCTCGGAATTAAATATATAAGTTTTTTTTATACAAAAGTTTAGGTCTTTTATTGAGGCACTACGAAGTCTGTCGGGTCAGCTAGTAATAAAATACAAATCATAGTATGTACCGAAAACAGATGAAGTAAAAGACACAAAAATAAAAGAAATAAATGAGTACCTTCCTGTGGCACGTTTCAGTGGAATACTGGAGATAAAATCTTAGCTAAAATTTGCAGTTTTGTGTTAATCGATTGTAACTAGTTACGGAAGGCCACAGAAGATACGTATTGTATAAACGCCACCTTGAAACCGACTTCGACTTATGAGTTGTATTGAATTAAGGACGATATTGCCAACAGGTTAATATGGAACACGCTATCGGTAGGAATGTAACGAAATAAATAGATTGGTGGCATCGAACTGTGTTGATTCACATAACGCCCTAGTCCCTGGTAAATGTCAGTTGGCGTTGTATGGTGTACTTAGATAGCGCGATTGCCCTTACTTCGGTGATAACCTTAATAGCCCTTTGCGACACCCATGGGAAGAGGTGAGGTGTTGCTATTGTATGTAGGTCGACACTACGCACTTAAGTCATGGGCCCCTATTAACTATATAATACCAGTTGGGCATGGAATTCGACTACTTATTCTGTTCAATAACAAAGTCATATCAGGTCATTTAGGTCGCAATGACAAGATTACGTTTACCGATCCATAGAAGTGGTAAATTAAGACATCTAAAATTTGAAAGGGCTCCTGTGGTATCTTCATGTCTACAATCTTAGTTAGGTTATAACAATTACCTATAATGAATGAATCTATATATTATATAAATGTGTATAAAAGACAACATTTGTATTTTCTCTATATGCGTGAAACGACTGGACCGATTTTGGTGAAATTTTCAAGTAATCTTCATATTGGCTCCACTAAGGCAATAACTACTATATATATAACACTACCATGGTTAAGTATCCATGCTAAGTTACTCACTTGTAACGCTGTTGCTTCGTCCAAGTCGCAAGATCGAATGAAAAAATGTCCATAGTTTGATAAGTATAGAGCATGAAATAGGTATTAGTATAAAAATAGCAGAGAGACTAGGTTTCCCTTTTTTATTTTTTTTATTCTGTATTGCGTAGTTGGGAAGTAGATGAGATAGGATAGTCTTATTCCAGACTACGTAGCCATAAAGTTGAATTAAGCAAGATCTATTGTCATTTTATATCATTCTAATCGAGGCCGTCAGCGCAAAAGTGACTTAAGCTTACCATAGTTCGCATGGAGATAATGAGGTTTGAATTTACTGTTACACTGCTTTGTAGGCAAAAACAATACGCGCAAAAATAATATTTACCAATCCATCTGTTAACTATGTGTGAATCTATGGGTAGGCCGGTTTTGCACCAAAATTTATTTATGTTTTAAATAAATTGCAGTATATAGTATAAATACGAATATGAAAATTGCGGGCTGGGCCACTTCTGCGCTGACGGCTTCAATTTTAGTCTTGAGAATTACCTAATCAGCGGTTTTGGGGTACCTGATCGTTGATTTGATTACACAAAAAAACATTACAATAAAGGGCGGAATAGATATATGACAACTAACGTTCTGTTTATTTCAAGCTAATTATTTCTTTAATATCTTAGCTGAATCTGTTTGGCAGCAGACCCGTGGGATATCCATGAATATAAGAACAAGATGATACTATGTTTGCTAACACGAAGAATAGCTATGATATTATAATACTGACGACGTTAATTATTAAAGTCACATACGGCTTTGCAAATACATTTAACTAAGTAAATAGCACATGCTCACGAGCGTCTGCCGTGATTAAGGAATAATAACATCGTATATTAAAAATGAATTCGCAGAGTTTAGACGTAATTACTGAGGGTGCGGTGTTGTGTTAGCTCGGAGGCTAGGTTCTACAGTTCTACCGTCCTTTCTATAAAAAAAAGTGTGTGTGTGTGTGTGCAAGTCACACACGGTAGAAGTGAAACTTATAAATAAGATATAGATATACTGACTATCTCACTACACAGGAGCATACATATTTAGTAGACGATAGTGGGGACGCTACGAAGAGTCGCACAAAGAGGAGACCGAGAACGTCTAATGTGTTCTATCTCATTCTCTCGCCGGCTGAATCCTATACATTTATGTGTTTGTGTCTCTATGGACTTATTTTTTCGTTTCATCGAGTTTGAAATCACAACGATTCTAAAGAAGTTTCACTTCAAATAGCAAACATACTTTCCGGTTCGTGGAGTGGTACAGTCATTTCATAATATTATTGAGACTGACCAGCAACGGTCTGCACTCTTGACTGCTGGACCAAGGGTCTAAGGTTCGATTTCTACTCCACGCTAGCTTTCGTGTGACGAACGGTTTTGTTCGCTACGTCTATTGGGGTTCTCGTGATCCCTTACAGCGTGATCTCGCTGGACAGGGGTGGTGTGATTGCTATTATATAATATATGTTGGCATTATATTATTTTAAAAACTTATTTCGATTTTGCACCATTTCAAATATTTTCCCGTAGATTCCCGCTAGGATTTTGTCGCGTATCATAAAACAAGACCTGAAGCTCGGTGCTTATCGTCGATATACAAGACACGCCCTAAATCAATCTTTACAATTACAATGAGTGGATCGAACAAAACGCCTTCTGTTGCGATTTTCATTTGTAACATAACTTATCGCTGGACTAGACTATGTTGATATGACTGGACTATTAACTATTTAACGGCCGTCTGGTGTAGTGGTAAGTGACATGGTCACTACACAAGGGGGTCGCGGGTTCGAATCCCGCCAAGGGAAGATATTTGTATGATAAATGTATTTTCCAGGGTTATGGATGTATATTAAATATATGTATGTGTATAATAAAAATCTTACATTTATTTCCGTTATCTGGTACCTGTAATACAAGTTCTTTACGAACTTAGTACGGGACCAGTTAATGTGGCGTGATTGTTAGTAAATATTTATTTATTTATTTATGTTGATGTGTCCCGCTGAACACTTAATACCAGGTATGGGTAGTGAGCTAGTTAGATCGACTGAATTTTTCTTTGTACTAGAGGTCCCCTGGTAGTCGAAATTCGGCTATAACTAATGGAAATTAAAAGTTTGTACACTATTATGATTCTATTGTCAAGGACTATTATACTTCTTTAATCACAGATTTCGTCAAGACTACACTTTAGATAAATATTAATAAAGAGAAAACAATATTTAATCTATTCTCAATTTGATAGACTATAACTGACAGACTGTAAAGAAAAGTTTGACAATAACCAAATAGTATGCATGCGTGTGTGTGTCAAATACATGGTAGTGTGTGTAATGTTTTCTTTATTGATTTAATGTATCTTTTATGCATTATTTAAAACAAATATTAACATTGTGCACTTGTTCTCTATATTCTCTATAAGTGTGGAAAATTTCATACTCCTCCGTCCGCGCAATTTTCGTAAAAAGGGATACAAAGTTTTTGCTTCACGTGTTAATATATAGATTATCGCATCTGAGATCAACAACCCTAGTCGTCGTTTCCATGGGCCGCTCGGTGAACAAGAAGTATATTAGTCGATATAAACCTTAGCATAATAGCGTCACCCACAAACCGATCTCGGGAGCAGGTTTAATGGCGTTAATATCGTTAAAGTAGCTCGGTATCGTTAAAGCAGACGTGGGTAATATCAGTGTTAATACGTTACGTAAAATCTCGATGTCACAGGTATAAAGCTACCCACGATTTCAACTCTTGAAATTGAACTTCAATCAATTTACTTTACTGATGGGAAGGAACTCTTGTGAGTCCGCGCGGGTAGGTACCACCACCCTACCTATTTCTGCCGTGAAGCAGTACTGCGTTTCGGTTTGAAGGGCGGGATAACCGTTGTGCTGTACTGTTAAAAGTGAAACCTTAGAACTCATGTCTCAAGGTGGGTGGCGGCATTTACGTTGTAGACGTCTATGGGCTCTGGCACTTAACACCAGGTGGGCCATGAGCTGATCCAACCATCTAAGCAATAAAAAAAGAGCTATTGTTTGGCGGTGTGTCGCACTTCTGACCCGGTAGGCTAGTTCTGGTTCAGCAGACTATTCCAAGACACATTCGGTACCACACGTTCTTACGGATCCATCAGATCCATCCTCTAACACTAGGAGCAGGCTTAGGGAGCCCGGTAACCGTACTCGTCGAACTCGACAAAGAGGTCGACGTGCAACCTAACCCATGCATCAGTCCGCTGAGTTTCTCGCCGGATCTTCTCAGTGGGTCGCGATTCCGATCCGGTAGTAGATTCATTCGCGAAGCAATTTACTCTCCCACCTGTCCTAGTGAAACTGGAAAAGCCTCCGGGCCGCCAGTAATCTTTCAATCACAAAAAAAAGCAATTGGTACAGCTTAGGTCTGCCGTGATGGCCGACGTAGAGTCGTCGACTCGACAATACTGTCGGTCGGTTGGGTGAACACACGGAAATTTAGGAAATTAGAACTGAAGAACGGAAACTAAAAGTTGAACAACATTAACGTAAGTTGATTTTATCATGTCCCAATTTGGTTGTACAATTTATTTTACTTTTTTTTTAATATGATCCGTTTTAGTTTTTAAACTTTTTTACTCTATGGTGTGAAATTGAAATAAATTGAATTTATTTACAGTCAAACCTGGATAAGCGAGAGTTCAAGGGAGCACAATCTCATTCTCGCTTATAGAGGTTTCTCACTAACCCGAATTTCTCGCTAATGCACCCTCTGAATTTCATTTCGCGATTTTCCGGATTCAAACGCATTCACTATTTTAAGTTTATCACTTAATGACAGTACTTTAATTTTCCGTTTTGACATGATGCAGAACAGAACTTTCCTTCGCAATTGATTAACGATAAACTGAGTAAGTTCGACAAACAGGACGGTACACAAGCACACGTGTCCATTCGAAAAGCATACGATAAAATAACAACGTTATTTAGTTCCACGAAATAGAATAGGTTCAATATTGACGAGAAAACAATACAAAAACAATGGTAGGAAATTCCACGAAAGTTAAGAATGAGTTATAAAATAGCAGATGGTAAATTTGTATTTTGTTTTGTCATTTGTTCCTCCTAAATAATATAAATAAATAAAGCTCGACTGTCGCTTATAGAGGTATAGATAAGTAGCAGTCTCACTTAAGGAGGTCCATGAGGGAAAAACGACTCTCTCTTACAGAGGTTTCTGTTTCTCGCTAATAGAGGTTTTGGGAGCTTAAATGACGGGTCCTGGCCATTACTCTCATTTATAGAGTTTTCGCACTTATCCAGTTCTCACTTACCCAGGTTTGACTGTATATGTTTTTAAATTAGCATCACTAATTGGAATTTACTGATATTACGTTGCTAAAATTCGTCATTTATTCTTTTCATTGAGCAACTGTTTATCATCGCCAAAGCAAATCCACGAAGTCTTTAGAAACACATATTCCTCATGTAAATTCACAGACGCACATCATTACGAAATAAAAGGACAAGAATAAACCGACTTTTATGTATATATATAGACGATTCACGTTTCGCATCTCCGTACCTTCCTTTGAATGGAACTCGCGAATGAGATTCGCCAACACTCTCGCCGGCTTTTAATATATGAATTTTGTCGCAAAAATTCCCCTCGCCTTGTGAGATTAAATACGTCATTATTTACGGGTTTTTTTTCCTTGCATGTAGTCTTCATAGTCGCGAAAGTGGGCCCTTTTCAGGATTATTATTTTCAGACGTTTTACGATGTATTACGGAACAGCGCGAGGCGTTTTATCGCTGTCTGGTTTATGAATGTCAAATTGGATTTTCTGTTCAAAGGTAAGGCGCCCGCTGGGAAAATGCGAGGTCTGTAAATTAATTCTAGGGAAGAGTTAATGTGCACGCAAATCTCGTTTTTTATTAGAAATATTGTAATTGGTGACATGTAGTAAGAATTGAATTCTAATTTCTGCAGATTAGAATTCATATTTCGTTTTGAAGAGTCGGGTTGTACTGTAAAACTGAGATTTATATCTCATGTCTGAAGGTGTATGACGACAATCACGATTTGATCTATATTAGCTTTGGTAATGGTTAACCAGCGAGCGTCCCGTGAGCTTGTGGCGGTAGAAGAGGCCATCACAGAACACAAGATATTTGATATCACCCGCTCGGTGGAAAATCTTCCTTTCGTCGTTAAACCTACAAGCTTAACTAATAATTTCTTTCTTTTCTTCATAAAAAAATAGGCATTGAAGGTGTAGAAGGCGATGCGGGCCTTGCGGGCAGAAGGTCCCACCCGGCTTCTGCAGGGACCGTCAAGTGCCAGGTGCAAAGGCGCTCGATCACACCAGGGTCCAGTGAGGTGGTGATGCGCTATGGCTTCAGTGCGCCCCTCGTGTGTCGCATATCTCTTTCTTATTTAAACTAGAGGTCCCGCAATAGTCGAAATTCGACTATAATTAATTGAAATCATAAGTTTGAACATTATGAAGGTTCTATTGTCAAATTCTTTATTCACAGATTTCGCCAATACTAATCTTTATGTAGTGCATGTAAGCAAATGTTAATAAAGACAAACAATATTTAATCTATTCTCAATTTGACCACAGACTAAGAAAAGTTTGACAATAAACATATAGTATGCATGTGTGTGTGTGTCAAATACATAGTAGTGTGTGTATGTTTTTCTTATTGGTATAATGTATTTTTTGTGCATAATTAAAAAAAAAATTAACATTCTGCGCTCCTTCTCTATACTCTCTATAAGTGTGGGATATTTCATACTCCTCCATCCGCGCAATTTTCGTAAAAAGGGATACAAAGTTTTTACTTCACCTATTAATGTATAGATTATGACAATACAATAATATTAAACAAGCCGCATCCACCTGGGATTTTAAACGAATCTGCATGGTAATCAGAGCCACTAAATACTGGACCAATAAAGCTCAAATTATCTTAATCATTAACATGAGATCGTGTTTAAGGATAAGACGAATATTCAATTCAGAATAGACAGTGCTTGCCTCTGTAGGCAGAGCTACCGCAATTGTTGTCATTCAAGTACTCAAGAAATACTACACTAGTTTCTCCATTTCAAACAGATTAATTGACAGCGCTTGGCGGAATTCTGTAATTGCTTAACAAGGAATCTAGTTTCACTGGTTCTCTAGCTTTCAGTAAAGCATCTACAGGTAATCTGAGATATATATTGTAGACTTAGCTTCCAACGCCAGGAAATTAATACACAGATTGCAATAGTTCACTTAATTCTGTATTGCTTTATTTGTAACTCCACTTGTACAATCTTTAGATATCTGCTCACTACAGAATACACTGCTTTTTTTTTTTAAGGGATTTTATGACCTGGTAACTAAGGTCTTTAAGTCATGTCAAGTTTAATTTATATTCTTATTTTTATGGAAATTCATAATATGGAGTGAAATTAAATGAAATAAGGATGATTACTTTGAGACATTAATCAACTGTGATGAAATTAAATGAAATGAGATGAGATGATATGGGATGAAATTTAATCTCAGTAAAATGGTGGTCAATTACTGAGATTTTTTCAGTGGACTTTTTGGAGGATGCCGCTTTCTCTCCCGTTTTTTCAGACTATCGCCTTTTTTATTATGTCACGTCCCCACTACTGCTATTGCTCTCACCAACAGTGTTGCTATTAGGCAATCCGAAAATTGCCTTAACATAATAAATTTTAACATGATAAATTTTATTTTCATTACCTTACAACAAACCTTACAGTATATTCATTCGATCCAGATCCATATTAAAAATTAAACTGAAAATTTTCTACAGCGAATGGTTCACGAAACGAACGTCGAACTCACGAAAAAGTCTGTATTTAAATTCGGAGGGTATAAGTATACAACCGGTTTTTCGGGCATCTGGGGCGGCCCGGTACTCGTCATCCGCTCATCCGGCTTATCTGGCGTGAGTGGGGCTACATGCAGCACGGCAAGTGCCGCTCAACCGATCAACCGGATAATTTCAACAGCTGAACGTGATTCAGCGAGCGAGAGAGATTCAACGCACAAAACGCTTTTTTGAAAACGTGATTTCGTCACTGTCACTTAGTTGCATGACCCTTTATTTTTTGTTACACTGAGCTTTTTGAAGCTTTATTAACCCCTTGACTGTTATGTAGGTCACCAGTGCCCTACGTGGCGCACGTGAGTAATTAGTAGCCTATACACGAAAATGACACGTAGACTGTAATATAATACTTTTAAATGATGACAGGTGGCGTATAAGTAGTTTTTTTTAAAATAAACAACAGAGTTTTACATAATGATTAATATGAACAAGTTTTTCAGCCATTCCTTTTTGTGTTTATCCGTAAGGAAGAATTGCCGAATTAGAAACCTTGGAGGTTGTGATATATTGGCTTGTCCCTATTGCTTGCGGCAGCAATTTTTTTGGTAAAAGTGTAGACACGAGACGAGCACGCGACACACATGACGTCTAGTGGTTATTGGAGCCCACGGATATCACAATGTAAATGGCGATATTCATCTTGAAATACGAGATTGAGACAAATTGGCTTTATAATATTGTATTATTAATAGTACACCGCAACATAACTGCTGTATCTTTATCTTTTCCAGGCTTTCTGTTAATTAAACGGTTGTCTGGAAGAAATCGCTTTTAGCGATAAGACCGCGTATTGTACAAATGTATCTGCTTGTTGACTATTTTCTAACGTTAATTGTTTTGATGTAAAGTATTGTTACGCCGGTAAGAGTAACGTCACCTATCGCCAAATAGTTGAACGAATATCGAAGGATCTAATAGAACCTAGAACCAACGCCATCTATTGTCAGATAGCGGAAACACAATACTAGATATGTGTGGAATATTCTCGATAATTCTAGGGATGTGGTATCGGCTATAAAAGTGTTGCAGAGATGGCACGCAGTCAGTTAGTAATCGGAACTACTCGAAGCAAAACAGCGAAAAGATCACCTGAAGCGAAGCGGAAGAAGCAAATTGATAATTTTAAAGTGTTCGTTGAGTGCTTTAAGTGCTAATACAGTTTTTAAGTTTTACTTCGGTGGAATTTTATTTATCCCGAAGCCCAGTAACAGTATGTTCTCTCTCTCTTCTATATTTATCTATAATATGTTACTACTAGCTGATTGTGGGGAGAGAGGTCAATATAATAACGCGTTTAGGGTGCTGGTGGTGCTGCCCCGCTTTTGTAGCGCATCAGGGATGTTTGCAGACGCGCACATAGATTGTTTTTACGCTACCATGCGTAAGAGGCGTGCATCTCTGGTAAGCAGAGTAAGGGCCAGCTCCAACAGTATCCTGAGCATGATCGCAAGCAGGCTGGACTGTGTATACATGCGTCGCTGTGGTGCCATCTCCCATGGGATGTTACGACAGTAATTCATTGTGATGTCAATATAACTACTAACATAGGTCTAAGTCTTATTAACAATTTATATGAGTCATGGTTACTTGCAATATAAACATTATTATTATTATTATAGCTGTGGGGAAATTACCAATAGAACATCTACTACAGAGTGCATATCATTACTCTCAGTAAATCGACCGAAACTTTAAACCTTGTCGTTCGGAATCTTCGTATATGACTATCTTTTTTTAATCTTAGATGGGTGGACGAGCTCACAGCCCACCTGGTGTTAAGTGATTACTGGAGCCCATAAACATCTACAACGTAAATGCGCACCCACCTTGAGATATAAGTTCTAAGGTCTCAGTAGAGTTACAACGGCTACCCCACCCTTCAGACCGAAACGCATTACTGCTTCACGGCAGAAATAGGCGGGGCGGTGGTACCTACCCGTGCTGACTCACAAGAGGTCCTACCACCAGTAATTACGCAAATTATAATTTTGCGCCTTCGATTTTTATTACACGAGGCTTGTGGAGAGTATTAAGCGGTAGGCAGCGGCTTGGCTCTGCCCTTGGCATTGCTGAAGTCCATGGGCGACGGTAACCACTCACCATCAGGTGGGCCGTATGCTCGTCTGCCTACAAAGGCAATAAAAAAAGAAAATCCTTCACCTTGGAAGTCAATCGTGAACGTTTGTTAAGTACGTATTTCATTGGAAAAATTGGTACTTGCTTGCGGGATTCGAACACTGTTGCATCGCTAGATACGAATGCACCAGACGTCTTATCCTTTAGGCCACGACGACGACATCTTGAAAATCTTGTTAGTGCTTCAGGTTTTCGTCTGATTTTTTGTATTCTTTTACAGTATCTATGGAAGACAGAGACAAAGAATAATACGCTCGAACGCAACCAATCTGAAACACGAACTTTTACAGTTTCCTTAGAATCTCAGCACAAAGTTTTTCGTGTAGGGAAGCTTTTAGTAAATTAAAGCTTACTGCCTTAAACTTTTAATGCTCGTGCTTTTAATTCCTAGGAAAGTGTTATATTTTAACATTGTCAGTTAAGAGATTAGTTTACAGAGAGCAGGATTTTGAATTCATACAGCATTGGATTTTAAGGTGGTAGGTATGGCAAATAAACAGTTAGTATACTGGTCACTGTCGGTGGGCCCACACGAGTATAGTACCACCATCCTGATTATTTTAGACACGAAGCAGTCTTAAGTTCCAGTTTGAAGCTTGGTATAAATATTATACATTTTGACGGAGCGACTGGTTCCATGGTGTTTTTAAAATAATAACGTCCCTTTTTTTATTGCTGAGTTGGGTAGACGAGCTCACGGCCCACCTGGTGTTAAGTGGCTACCGAAGTTTAACAGTACAACGGCTGCCTCACTCTTCGAACCGAAACGCATGCTTCACGGCTGAAATAATCAGGGTGGTGGTACCTACCCGTGCGGACTCACAAGACGTCCTGCCGTCAGTAAAGACATTCATTATTATGATTTCCTTCTATAGTGACAGTAATTAAAACTTACTTTTCCAAACAATTCCATTTATTGATTTTCAAGTGTACCACAATAACAACAGAGAGCTCCACACCGTTTGCCTGCTCGAGCCGGAATATATGCGACAATAGCACGGGGGCAGCTTAGTCATTAATTTTCCTGAATACCGTCTTAAACAATGCGTTGGACTTATAACTGCTAACATTAACACATCTTAGTTAAGTAAATAGCAGTGCTGCGCCGACAAATATAACACGTTTCACGTCTGAAAGTGGGCGGCAGTTTTGATTTTTAAAAATTTTTTCTTCGGGTAACCACTTAACACCCGATGTGTCGTAAGCTGGCGCATCGTTTTAGTGTAATATAGAAAAATCAGAAATAAGAAATAGAAAAAAAATAAGAAATAGTTAAAACAGATACAGACAAACACAAATTTTATGCAATAATAAATCTAAATGATCTTATTGCGGTGCTTATACCTATTAACAATTTTTTTCTGATTACCCGACCTGCGAATAATTCAATGTAAGAATTTCTGACTTCGACTTTTTATTTTTTATTGCTTTTGTAGGCAGACGAGCATACGGCCTTACTTACCTGATGGTAAGTGGTTACCGTCGCCCATGGACTTCAACAATGCCAGGAGCAGAGCCAAGCCGCTGCCTTATTACACATCAGTTAAATAAATACGATTAAAAAATTCCGAATACTTAAATTACAATAATACGGTCAAAAATATTTCTCTTGTTAAAATAACCGAATCCGCTAATCAAATATGTAAACATTTTAACTTGAAAATTTATGAAAAATAAAAATATCTTTTGTTTTTTTATGCTCCCGCTAACAATGTCAAGAACGTCACGTGTCACTTACAGCCGCTGGGTTTTCATAAAGAAATTCATATCTGCTAAAACAACGTTATTTTTTACGGGCAAGAAAACGTATTTTGTTCGAGATAAAATTCTAATCGTGTAAATACATATATTGTTAAATGAATATTCATCGTCATGAATTTATATTAAGTGTACCGAAACAAAAAACGAAACTCGTAATTGTCACTCAGCACGTAGCTCTAGTGACTA
Organism: Bombyx mandarina; assembly: GCF_030267445.1. NCBI lineage: Eukaryota > Metazoa > Arthropoda > Insecta > Lepidoptera > Bombycidae > Bombyx > Bombyx mandarina. Next base: position 15,080,200 of record NC_143213.1, read on the forward strand.
GAGTCTAGTCTGTGCTTTGAGCATGAGTGAATAGGACAACTTACCAATGGTCAGACACTCACCAACAATAACTGACGGACCAGTCAAATGCCCAACCGTTAAAAGTGTATCCGGTTAAGAAATTTAATTTATTATTCTCATTATGTTATTATCTATTATCTATATATGAGTCGACTATTATCAAAGCCGGCAATGTGAGTTTTGGACAATTATTGGTAAATCAGAAAAACGAATTACTGACTTTGTATTCCATTGGCAGTCACAAAACTCTTCTGAACGACATCTTATATAAATAACAGGTTAAGTATTAACCTTCATTTAATGCAGGTTTTGAACCGTATTCTTTGAAGGAGACGATTATATTCAAATCAATATGTATTGACATATCAATAACATTTTTTTGTCCAAATGCACAGATTGCCACCTTTGATAATAGACGACTCATATATAAAAATGAATTGCTGTTCGTTAGTCTCGCTAATAACACTCGAGAACGGCTGGACCGATTTGGCTAATTGGCTAATAATAATTTTAGTCTTGAATTATTTGTGGTAGTCCAGAGAAGGTTTAAAAGGTAGATAAATATGAAAATGCTCGGAATTAAATAAAATTTACAATTTTGTTTGCCTTTCATGTCCCCCGTCGGACGGATTCCTTTTGTTTGTTTTAAGTTTATTTTATACAAAAGTTTAGGTCTTTTATTTATCGATTGAGGCACTACGAAGTATGCCGGGTCAGCTAGTTGTCATTAAATTATTATTGTCATTATATTATCTCCGAAGATTCGAATTGTTCTCTAGTCCTCACGTATGACTAAGGAATTCTAAGGTGTTTTTCGACGACATTTGAATATTGTGATGCTAATTTCCGTGTATAAACAAACAATAAATATGTAAATCTTGACTTTTATGTTCTTTGTGCATAGAAACAACACAGTAACTTGAGGCCTGACATGTTTAACTTGGTAGGTAGGTAAGCGCCGACAATCTTCCGCACAAAGTCCTCTGTAAAGTTTTTTAAAAAGAGTCTAGTTTTTATTTATTTATTTCGCAGACATAATAAAAAGCATTTTTTTTATATTTTTATTAAATAGAATTTCTTTGTGTATGTTTGCATGATGTCGAACTGTGTTTTTAAAAATGTATAAAATTAATGTTCGCGCGGTAATAAAATATTTCTGTTCGAATATTCTTTTTCTACGGAGTTGGAAAATCAAGACTTAAGAGCAATATTAGGGGTTCATGCTCCTCCATATTTTGCGATTATGGTTGGTGTGCAGAGTTCAAGCGAGGAAGAACTTCCATTAACGACGAACTCCACATGGGACGCCCTACATCGGTAGTGACTGAAGACATGATTAAAAGAGTTGAAAACATTGTCTTGGCGGATCGTCGTGTTACTGTTTGTTTTATAACAGAAGAAATGAAGATTTCTATAGTACAGTAAGTGTCCATAATATTATACACAACCATTTGGATATGAAAAAGCGTCATCGCATTGGCCCAGAATCGTTTTTTACGCGCTGAAACACAAACGAAACTTAGAATTTCAGAAAACTGCTTGGGATTGTTACAACAAGATCTCGATCGATTTTTCGCTCAATTCAAAACTATGGACGAAACATGGCTTCACCATTATGACCTAGGAAACGAAAAAACAGTCCATGACTTGGAAGAGACTGCCATCTCCAGCTTCGAAGAAATTTAAGGCGATTCCGTCCGTCGGTAAGTTAGGCTGTTTTTTCTAAGACAACTAAAGGGTGGTAATGATCGAATACTTTAATCATGGAGCGACTATTACGGGGACTTTGTACGCAGGATAAATAACAGAGTTGCGTGAGGAAATGCGCAAGCAACGGCGTGGCAAATTCTTTAGTTGTTTTGTTTCACCAAGATAACACTCCCGCGCGTGTTGCGATGGCGACATATTCACCGGTCCTAGCTCCTAATATTCCGCTATAATATTAGCTCCTATTTCCGCGGTTAAAGGAACATCTCATTGGCCATAAATTTGAAGACGCAGGAGTCGCTCTGGTACACGATTTTTTAAGGGATCAGAAAGGAGATTCTTATAAAAACGGAATTTTAGCTTTTGAAAAAAGAAACATATAGCGTGTAAGCCTCAAAGATGAATACATCGAAAAATAAATTAACTGTTAATAAAATATAATTGCTTTATACTGATCATCACTTTTTATTGAACACCCCTAGTACGAACATTATTTTGATAATTTTGTAAGCCACGAGTTCATTAGGAAAACTGTCTGCTTTGTTATTATAGGCTAGAAATTCACCAACAAAAACATGTAAATGTAATATCTCCAAAACAAATGTTCATAAAATAATATTCGCATGTACACAATTTACTTCGAATTAATTACGATTGATATAAAATGCATTTCGAAAGAGAATCGCGTTTGGATGTTAACGAGTTAACTCGAGACTCTTGTGTGTATTTTTTTTGCGAACCTTATCATTATCGAAATAACTCAAATTACAGTGGAGGGGACCAGCGAGTTCATAGGCGGTTAATGAAGCCAAGCTAGAGATTGAAGCTTCAATCGTTTTTTAGCAATGACTGTCTCACCCTTTAAACAGAAACGCCTTTTTGGCTGGACGAGCTCACAGCCCACCTGGTATTAAGTGGTCAGGTACTGGAGCCCATAGACATCTACAACGTAAATGCGCCACCCACCTTGAGATATAAGTTCTAAGGTCTGAGTATAGTAACACCGGCTGCCCCACCCTTCAAGCCGAAACGCATCACTGCTTCACGGCAGAAATAGGCAGGGTGTTGGCACCTGCCCATGCGGACTCACAAGAGGTCCTGCCATCAGTATAAAGTGAATAATTTCTCGCAGAGTAATTGAATAATTTCTCGCCACCTGAATAATTTCTCGCAGAATAGGACTGAACGATACTAATTCCTTGATACAAACCGCTATTCAATCCATAAAACATGCGCTTGATGCGGGATTAACGGGATCATCATCATCATCTCAGCCTGTCCACTATCCACTGCTGAATATAGGCCTCTCCAAGTGATCTCCAGTGCGGCCGGTCCGTTGCCACCTGCATCCAACGTGACCCAGCGGTTCTTACCAGGTCGTCGGTCCATCTCGTAGGTGGCCATCCCACACTGTGCTTGCCAGTACTTGGTCTCCACTCGAGGATCCTTCTGCCCCATCGGCCGTCCGATCTTCGCGCTATGTGGCCTGTCCACTACCACTTCAGCTTGCTAATCCTACGGGCTATGTCAGCAACTTTGGTTCTTCTACGGATCTCCTCATTTCTGATTCGGTCTCGTAGAGAAATAGCAAGCATAGCCCTCTCCATAGCTCACTGCGCGACACTGAGCTTTCTAAAAAGATCCCTTGTGAAGCAACCCTTGTTATTAACGGGATAAAAAATGATGATGCAACTGAGATCGCACGAACCAAAGCACGTGCAGCTTTTCAAGTTCCAGCTTCTTGCTAAATGGCTCATGACTCTCAATCGCGGCTAATCAAACATTTAAAGGCACGCAAAAATAAAAGGTAAAAGTCAATTTAAAGGCATAACACAAAACGTATTTTCACCTGTTACCCGTCCGCTTAGTTCGCGCATGTCTACCAAACCAAAGTCGAGACAGTCCCGTGTCGGATTCGTTACGGAGGCCACACGTTACAAGTTGCCGACGATTCCCGCGAACTAAACTCAAATATCGAAATCGTAGCTTTAAAGAAACAATCAAATATAAATACTACAACTTCTTTGTGTAACTGTATATTGACTTGAGAATCGTGTTTTTGGATTTTTTTGACAATCTCATAAGGTTTTTTTTAAAGTAATTACTCGAAGATGTGGTGGATACTCCGACGTGCAAGGCTCACAGGCGCATCCCTGTTCAGCCAGGCGACGGGGGCGAACAATAACAACAGTACCAAAACAGGTAAGTACATATGTAGCTAATAACTTTAACAATTAAAAAAAATCATAGGATTATGTACTACTGTCTTTGTCGCTTGTATTTCTTCACTACATAGTATAAAACAAAGTCGCTTTCTCTGTCCCTATATATGCTTAAATCTTTAAAAGTACGCAACGGATTTTGATGCGATTTTTTTTAATAGATAGAGTGATTGAAGAGGAAGGTGTATGTGTATAATAACATCCATTAAATAGTGGAAATATCAATAATAAATTACAGTTTCCGAAGCAAAGCGAAGGCGGGTCGCTAGTTAATCAATAAAATATGAAATGTTGATATTCCAAAACCTACTACTAAGCTGATGGCTCATTAAATGCTAAGTAGTTAATATCGACATTGACAGCAAGCCTACTTATTAATAATCATTTTATGACTCTTTCAGCAATTTCACAAATCCGTTATTTTTTTATATTCTCACTAGCTTTTGCCCGCGACTTCGTCCGCCTTAAATAGTTCACAAATAATGCTTTATTTTAGAACAATTTTGCTTAACATAAAAAATGTTATATTGAGCCAACTTTAACATATAGACATATGCTGTTGCGGACTTTTTTTTAGATCTTTTAAAGGGGAACAATTCTGTTATACATTATTTTAGCGAAACTTTGACCGTTTCTGCAGCGCACGCAGCGGAAGCTCTCAAAAGGGAAAAAAACCCGATTTTGAAACATTATTTATTGGTGCTCCGCTTGCATTGGTCTTACCAGGATGTTATATAGCCTCCCTCGATAAATAGGCTATCTAACACTGAAATATTTTTTCAAATCGAACCAGTAGCTCCTGAGATTAGCGCGTTCAAACAAACAAACTCTTCAGCTTTATAATATTAGTATAGATATCAAGTATTAAAAAAATAATTCAGAAAGAGGTATTTAAAGTGATATGGCGTCCCTACTGAATATTTAAGGTATCTACAAGCTGACGTATACAAGGTGTATGTATATAAGCATTGAAACCTCTAAAATCAAGTGTGACCTTATGTCACAAGACGGTCGCATTCACATTGTGACGTTGAGGGGTTCTAGAACAGGCCTGTGAGCTCGCTCACAAATATCTATGAGAGGATGATCAATGGAACCCAACAGTTCTTTTTAATTCTCACGAAGTTCCAGATTAGTGATTGTGTAGAGCGTGGACTGTATTTTGGACTGGTCGCTCCAATAAAGCTATATTCAGAGCGAAGGATTTGTATTTTTTGAAGTGAAACTTCTTTAGAATCGTAGTGATTTCAAACTCGATGAAACGAAAAAATAAGTCCATAGAGACACAAACACATAAATGTATAGGATTCAGCCGGCGAGAGAATGAGATAGAACACATTAGACGTTCTCGGTCTCCTCTTTGTGCGACTCTTCGTAGCGTCCCCACTATCGTCTACTAAATATTGTCCATATGTATGCTCCTGTGTAGTGAGATAGTCAGTATATCTATATCTATATCTTATTTATAAGTTTCACTTCTACCGTGTGTGACTTGCACACACACACACACACTTTTTTTTCTTTTAAGGTACAACAGGTGCACGTACGACCAGAATCTTTATTTCTAACTGACACTAACTGTGTTGCCACACTTGTTAGTGTGTTCCCACATTAAAAAACGGTCATACAAAACTTCATGTTTAGGATTGCCCTAAACAATGATAAAAAGTCAGGAAATTTCGTCCCAGGACCGAAAAATTCAACTCATCCCAATAGACGTTTTGTAACTTAGGGAATATTAGAATTTTGAAGATCGAACTCAGTGGTGTGGATTAGGATAGGTCTATGTCCAGCAGTGGACGATTGAGGGCTGATAATGATGAGGATGAAGATATGCGTTTGGAGGGATTTTTACTTACAAGTGTCAAAAGTATTCTGCTAAATCAACGATGTTATCGGAGATTTAAGAGATTTTATTTGGATGTATACCAGCGTACTAATAAGAGACAGAGATAATTACTTAGAGAGCGCCGCTGGTTATTCCCCGGGAAAATCCCTTAGTCACTCTTCGCTACAACCACGGGAAGAGATGAGTGGTGCTATTCTACCCCAATATCACATAGCCGGGTAGGTTTATTGTCGTGTCGAGAACAAATTTGTTAAGAACTAGCTGACCCGGCAGACTTCGTAGTGCCTCAATCGATAAATAAAAGACCTAAGCTTTTGTATAAAATAAACTTAAAACAAACAAAAGGAATCCGTCCGACGGGGGACACATCAAAGGAAAAACAAAATAGTTATTTTTATTTAATTCTGAGCATTTTCATTTCATTGACTTCCACAAATAATTTAAGACCAAAATTAGCCAAATCAGTCAAGCCGTTCTCGAGTTTTAGCGAGACTAACGAACAGCAATTCATTTTTATATACATATATAGATAGTCCTACCAAGAAGAAGAATACTGTCTATCTTGGTTCTAATTATTTTAATCATACACCAAACGTTAACTTAGACATAATTTACATTTCATGAAAATATAATAATAATTTGAATTAACCAAAAACTTAAAATACTTTTCTTTCTCATTGAAATGAGTCGATGTTATACAAGAAAGTTTTCAGCATTCTAAAGCGTCCACCGGAAAGCTCCGGAACAAAAATGAAGCTTTCGCATGCAAATTTTCTTCTCCAAAACATTTAAATTGGAGGAATTTGTTTCCATTTAAAGTGATAAAGTTGTTATTTGAGTTTTGGGCAATTAGTGGGCTTTAATTAAATAAAATGTTGTGATTTTTTTTAAATATAGAAAAACTTATATTTTAATAATTTATTGAAAATGTTATCGTTTATCAATACGCAGACACCCGTCAATAGGAAAAAAGGTAAAGAAGATGCCTAAAACAATTTAAATCTGTGACATGGTAAACTTTTCATTCTTCTACAAATGTCACACGTTGATTTAATAAATAATTTTTATTTTTTGAACGACCTAAGTACAATACCTGAAAACTGATTGATTTCCGATTGTTAAACACCGCATTTACTTAGTCTGGCCATAAATACTGTTACAATTAAAAATAAACAAAATATTACATTTGAATTTGGAATCTGTCATTTTTATATAATTGCTCATTAGGTTTTCTCATTTTGGCGCCAATACATTGTACAATATTTTGCAATATTAAAATGGAGTGGAATGATAAAGAGAACCGAATCGCTGTGATTGCATTACACAAAGTACGTATGGAGCCAAATGCAATTTTTAAAACTCTCCATACGCTTGGTATTAGTAAAATGTTTGTGTACCGGGATATTAATAGGTGCAATGAGACCTCCTCTGTTTGTGACAGAAAAATATCTGGCTGTCCACGTAGTGTTCGTACGAAAAATGTGGTCAAAGCAGTAAGGGAAATAATTCGAAGATATCCTGTCCGAAAGCAAAATTTTTTAACTCGGGAGATGAAGATAGCACCTAGAACCATGTCGCGTATTTTAAAAGATGACTTAGGACTTGCAGCCTATAAGAGACGTACTGATCATTTCTTAACTGATAATTTAAAAGAGAATAGGGTGGTAAAATCGAAACAACTACTGAAGCGGTACGCAAAGGGAGGTCATAGAAAAATTTTGTTTACGGATGAGAATTTTTTTACAATTGAGCAACATTTTAACAAACAAAATGACCGTATTTATGCTCAAAGCTCTAAGGAAGCTTCCCAATTAGTCGACAGAGTGCAACGTGGGCACTATCCGACTTCAGTGATGGTTTGGTGGGGTATTATCTATGAAGGAGTGACTGAGCCATACTTTTGTGAAAAAGGTATCAAAACATCGGCACAAGTGTATCAAGATACAATTCTTGAGAAGGTAGTGAAGCCCCTTAACAGCACCATGTTCAAAAATCAAGAATGGTCCTTCCAGCAAGACTCGGCGCCAGGTTATAAAGCTCGGTCTACGCAGTCTTGGTTGGAAACGAACGTTTCGGACTTCATCAGAGCTGAAGACTGGCCGTCGTCTAGTCCCGATCTTAATCCGCTGGATTATGATTTATGGTCAGTTTTAGAGAGTACGGCTTGTTCTAAGCGCCATGATAATTTGGAGTCCCTAAAACAATCCGTACGATTGGCAGTGAACATTTTTCCCATGGAAAGAGTGCGTGCTTCTATTGATAACTGGCCTCAACGTTTAAAGGACTGTATTGCAGCCAATGGAGACCACTTCGATTAAGCTTTTTATACTTAATTTTTTTTTATATTTATGTATTAAATACTGTAGTAATTATGTACTGTAAAAGTAATAAATTTTATTTGCAATAGATGTTTTTTTCCTTTGTCTCAGTATTTATGGCAAGACTAGGTACATACCGAGCTAATAAAAACCTTTAAGAAACGGCATTTTCTCATTTATTTAGGCAATTACTTAATTACCTCACAGTCACAAAGTTGTTTTTTTTTTTTGCCCAGGCACACGAATATTATTTTCTGCTTAAAAGAGATTTGTAAGTATAGATTTTAGGCACGTAAGTTTTAAAAATAATGTGAATGTGGTTATTAATTGTAGATTTCAGATCGGTTCAATATTTGATGCGAAGCGCTATTTACAAATAAAAAAATTATGTAGATTCAATTTTAAAGCGCGTATGGAACGCTAAATAAATGCTGAAGGTGGAATATTATAGCTAAAAATAATAAATGGTTAATGTGAATATGAGCTGCAATCGAAAAATGATTTAATATCTCTTCATCGTGTTATTAGATACCTTTTTTGAAATTCAAAGCATTTCAAGAAAAACCTTAGAAACTATACGCAATTAAATTCAAAATTATCTTTATTTCCAGGTTCTTTTATTGTTTTTATTAAATTATAATATGATTAAAGTTTGGCCTTATATTTGCTATAAAATGTTTGGAAAATAAATATAAACATCATGGCTTTGTCGATTTCGCTTATCGCAAGTGATATTATAGGATAGTGAAAAAAGGTCAAAAACTTCCCCTGAAATGTATGTGCAGTTTTCACTCAACATTTTCCTTTATATTATGGATGGCCCACCTGGTGATAAGCGGCTACCGGAGCCCGTAGACCTCAACTACGTGAATGCCGCCAACCGCCTTGAGATATAAGTTCTAAGGTCTCAGCATAGTTACAACGGCTGCCCCACCCTTCAAGCCGAAACGCATTACTGCTTCACGGCAGAAATAGGCAGGATGGTGGTATCTACCCGTGCGGACTCAAAAGAGGTCCTACCACCAGTAAAACATTATTAACGGGCTGCGATTACAATTGATTCGTGAAGCAGCTACCAGAGTTGTTAGGCCTCTCTCGAAGATGCTCGGACGGTTGTTGTCAAACCCCTCCCCTTTCAGTTGAGTTACAGGCTCGCTGATATTTTTTTTTATTCTTTTTTATTGCCCTTGTAAGTAGACGAGCACACGGCCCACCTGATGTTAAGTGGTTACCGTCGCCCATGGACTTCAGTAATGCCAGGAGCGGAGCCAAGTCACTACCTAACGCTTAATACCCTCCACAAGCCTCGTTTGAAGAAGGAAATGTCATAGCGCTCGGGAAACACCATGGAGCGGAGCTCATTCCATAGCCGGATGGTACGTGGCAAGAAAGACCTCTGGAAACGTACTGTGGATGACCGCAGTGGCTCCAGGTAGTATGGAGCCTCCAGGTAGTATATGTCTTGATGAAGCAACCTTAAGACCCTTTGGCCAATAGTAATCGAGAAAAAAGAACCACGCCACGCACGAGTAACTGTCCCAGTTGTAAACAAACCAATTTGTATGGAGCTCGTAAAAATATCGTTACCGATATTTTTCAATTAGCTCACTCGTCGACGTCGGCCGATAAATCTTGCGTTACGACCGTGCTTGTGTTACAACGGTACACGAAAGCGCGACACAAATTGTTTTTCATACGTACGAAAAAACAAAAGGGGGTCGCGATGAAAATTAGATATATGTTGATGAATAGTGTGTCGGCGGATGAGTAATGTCGGAATTGCCATTCTAACTATAACTAAGTCTAGTGGTCTCCCACAGGAGTCGAAATTATAATTTTGAACATTATTATGATTCTATTGTCAAAGACTTTACTTCTATAATCCCAGATTTCGTCAAGACTACAGTATAGGCAAATAATATTAAAGATAAACACTATTAATCTATTCTCAATTTGATCACAGACTTTGAGCAATAACAAAAGTTTGACAATAAACAAAGAGTATTTATCTGTGAGTGTGTGTGTTGTGTCAAATACATGGTAGCGTGTGTAATGTTTTTTTTATTGATTTAATGTGTTATTAATGCATACTCGTAATTTAAATAAAATATTGTCATTCTGCACTCCTTCTCTATATTCACTATAAGTTTGGGAAATTTCATACTCCTCCGTCCGCGCAATTTTCGTAAAAAGGGGTACAAAGTTTTTGCTTCACGTATTGATATATAGATTCTGGTTGTTTATGTAGCTTTACAAATGTCAAAGCTTAATCAATGACACGTGTCGAATAATGTTTACCGTCCAATGATTACTGTCCATACGAATTGGAAATTTGAATATCGCGTGAACTGTACCGGCAATGTGTTAAATTGATGACCAAAATCGATTCAGAATGAGTGAAGGCATCTTCCAACCCGGTTGTTCAATGTACGAGATGTTGCACCCCAATGATTTGAGAGTTAAACCTGACTTACTGGTGGTAGGACCTCTTGTGAGTCCGCGCGGGTAGGTACCACCGCCCTGCCTATTTCTGCCGTGAAGCAGTAATGCGTTTCGGTCTGAAGAGTAGGGCAGCCGTTGTAACTAAACTGAGATCTTAGAACTTATATCTAAAGGTGGGTGGCGCATTTACGTTGTAGAAGTCTATGGGCTCCATTAACCACTTAACACCAGGTGGGCTGTGAGCCCTTCCACCCATCTAACCAATAAAAAAAACCTACGAGTAGACACAATTCGCTTACTTCCTTTCTGAAGTTCGTAAATGATCTAGAGCAAACCAGAAAACCAATTCACACAAAGTCAGAGAATATCCATAGTTGTGTTATTTCTTCTACATGTACAGTTCGTTACGAGAGCGAAGGTTCGGAAACTACGCACTGTATTCAATAAATTTGTCGTGTCCTCAGGGGACTGTGATAAAGTAACTATCTCTATTCACTGTTTGGTTATTTGGACCTAAGTTATTTATCGTGTCGACTGGTTCAATAGTCAATTAAGGATTTGTGACTTGACAAAGAGAAAGCGTAGTTGAAGTTATTGTTATTAGCGAGAAATTAGATCGACTGTTGGATTAGTGCCGTCCATCCGGGACCCCATTCCCGGGTGGACTAAAATCTTTGCTAAAATCATCTGCTGGCTCGGTAAGTTCTCAAATGTTTCCGGCACCCATCCTCCTCCTCCTCCTCCTCGCTTCGTTTCCTCACTGCTGAGGGTCGTGACCATTATAATTCGACATGATTTTACTCCTTGTGATGTCCCGCCAGCGCCTCCGATCATTGGCCGCATGAAGGGCGTCGTGGAATGGGATCTCTAGTGTGGTGCGGATTTGGTCGAACCACCTTGTCGGACTGCGCCCGCGCGGTCTCTTTCCCTGGATCTTCCCTGTCACGAATAGTCTTTCTAAGCTATCCGGTGTTTTCCGAGCAATATGACCGAAGTACTCGAGTGCGCGGCGAAGGCAGAGTGTGGACAGTCTAGTCTTGATCTGCAGTTGATCTAGGATAGACCGGCACCCATCATATAGCAGAAAATCCAATCAAGGGCCATTGACCGTTTTATAAATGCGCTTAGTTTCTCTCACAAAGGTTTCTCTTGTCGACAAACCAGCTGCTCTCAACCTTACAAACTGTATTATGATTACATTAGAGCGAACTCTCCAGGGAAACGGTTTCAATTACTCGCACCGGTTTCGCGAAAAGTAAAGTGTAATGAAATCGTCTTGAAGCGCAGCGCAGCTGTGTATTCTAGGGGCAGTTACGTAGGCCAATTAAAAAAAGTACTGTTCTCTTCTATTGTATTTTTTTTTATTGCTTAGATGGGTGGAAGAGCTCACAGCCCACCTGGTGTTATGTGGTTACTGAAGCTCATAGACATCTATAAAGTAAATGCGCCACCCACCTTGAGATATAAGTTCTAAGGTCTCAAGTATAGTTACAACGTTTGTCACTTCAAACCGAAACGCATTACTGTTTCACGGCAAAAATAGGCAGGGCGGTGGTACCTACCAGCGCGGACTCACAAGAGGTCCTACCACCAGCGAATTCAATATTCGATCTTGTATTATATCAACAAAACTTCAATCTACTCAATCAACTAATAGTCATGTAGGTTTTTTTCAGGTACTTTGGTATCCTTAGCTATTTCCTTAGTAACGCGAATATTACTAGAGTAGATGTTGTCTATTTCTACCGTCAAGTGATTATTATTTCCGGTACAAAGTGTAAGGTATTTTCGTTATCACGTGTCGACGTGTCCCAGCCACCTCATATCATTAGGTACATCGTGATGTGGCCTGTTCTAATTACCTAGGAAAAAATGTCTCTGGAATCTTCATTTTCGAAGGCACTGGTTTGGTCGAGTAAAACTAGACGGGTATTTGCTTGGCATACGCCTTCCAGTTCTGGATGATAATCACATTTGTCGTTGTTCATATTTTTGAAAATAATATAGAGATAATAAGACAATAAGTAATAAGCTACCACGTGATACCACGTGTGCTCAGAGCTGCTTATTTATAATTTATTTATGTTACAATGTATATCGTAAAGAAAGATTCACCGGATTTCAAAATCGCGCCGGAAGAAAATTTGTACCGTATGTTCCATGGGGAGTGCTCTGGGGAATTGTTCGAGATGATACCGGCATCTCGTTTTTACCATCGCACCGCCCGCCACCGGAGTAGAGTTCATCCATACTACTTGGAGCCACTGCGGTCATCCACAGTACGTTTCCAGATGTCTTTTTTGCCACGTACCATCCGGCTATGGAATGAGCTCCCCTCCACGGTGTTTCCCGAGCGCTATGACATGTCCTTCTTCAAACGAGGCTTATGGAGAGTATTAAGCGGTAGGCAACGGCTTGGCTCTGCCCCTGGCATTTCTGAAGTCCATGGGCGACGGTAACCACTCATCATCAGGTGGGCCGTATGCTCGTCTGCCTACAAGGGCAATAAAAAAAAATCAGAACGTCACGCAATTCGTTCAAGTTCTAAGTAAGCTATTGTCTTCGTAAGCTACGAAATATGGCTTTCATAATTTAATGTTCCGTCACCTGAATACGCTACTGCTCAGAGACGAAAGTTTTAATTTAATGTCATCGGCTGCTCTGTGAGATTCCGCCTTAATATACCTCCCGGGAGAGGATTATTATACCTGCTCTTTTTGTTTGTTTTGGCATTATAACAATATAAGATTCTCATGCCATCGTAAAAGTTTTTGCGTAAGTAGTATCGTATTGTAAGTAAGTAAAGGTCACTTTTGACTGTTTATTTAGTTCGTTCTTATTTGCTCTGTGTGTTTAGTGCGAGTTTTTTGTTGGAACAGCGCTCCTAGCGGCAAACGTTCCAACTCCATACAAATTTGAGAGATGAAGTCGTCGTGGCCTAAAAGATAAGACGTCCGGTACATTCGTGTTGAGCGATGCACCGGTGATCGAATTCCAGGCGGGTACCAATTTTTCTAATAAAATACGTACTCAAAAAATGTTCACGATTGACTTCCACGGTGAAGGAATAACATCGTGTAATAAAAATGAAATCCGCAAAATTCTAATTTGCGTAATTACTGGTGGTAGGACCTCTTGTGAGTCCGCGCGGGTAGGTACCACCACCCCGCCTATTTCTGCAGTGAGGCAGTAATGCGTTTCGGCTTGAAGGGTGGGGCAGCCGTTGTAACTATACTTGAGACCTTAGAACTTATATCTCAAGGTGGGTGGCGCATTTACGTCGTAGATGTCTATGTAACCACTTCACACCAGGTTGGCTGTGAGCTGGTCCACCCATCAAAGTAAAAAAATAATTGAGTTAGCTTTTACGCTATTGAGAACGTTATAAAACTCGCACTTAGCTTACCAAACTTACAATCAGTTTAGTAATACGTAATATTAATAGGGGTCAGCAGTATAGAAATTTAGCGGAACCACCTTTACATACGTTGATCCTATTATGTTAGTGGTTAAACACCGCCGAATTGTTGCAATTCCTTAAGAAGTCGTATGGAATAATTAAGCCTCAGTGGCTAAAGGAAAAAAAAAGTTCGATATTTTGGGTTATTGCAAAGAAAACGGCGAATAAATCGGCTATAAACATTAATAAAGGGTTCGCAATATTAAAAAAATCTTTCATGAAAAAAAAAACATAGCGCTAATACACGTGCCGTATTCTGTTAAATATTTGCCCTGATTTCAATTTTCAGAGATTCAGGGAATTATATTCGAATGGAATGAGTAAATTATACTAAATTGTGCTACAGCGTATCAAAAACACGATTTAAATAATATATATATATATCCTTTCTTCGTTTATTCTGTTATAATAATTTAGATCGACGTCATTAAAATTCATTTAGGTCGATTTTTTTTTTGTCAACACTACAATATTTCAATCGCAACGCGTGAAACGTCATTTTCTCGCAATCTCTTTATATTATTGTTTGTTCGGGTCAACGCAAATATAATACAAAAATGTATGTTCTAGTCGTGTTTGTACTCGACAAACAATAAATAACGATGGGAAAATAACAGTGGAAGAGAATTTATATTCTTACAATTTCAGTTTACTTAAGAACGTTTCTTTTTTATGTGATTTTTTTGTTACTGCTTCGCTTCGCGTCCTCTTGGTGTTGATTACTTACCGGAGCCCATAGACATTTCAATGGGCCGTCAGGTGTGACATGGTCACTACACAAGGGGGTCGCGGGTTTGAATCCCGCCAAGGGAAGATATTTGTTTGATAAATATAAATGTCTTTTCCAGGGTTATGGATGTATATTAAATATATGTATGTGTATAATAAAAATATTACATTTATTTCCGTTATCTGGTACCTGTAACACAAGTTCTTTACGAATTTACCACGGGACCTGTTAACGTGGCGTGATTGTTAGTAAATATTTATAATTATTCAAAAAAAAAAAATCTTAAGCCACTATCCACCTTGAAACATGGTGTTAAAGTCTCAATTGTAATGTGTAACGGTTGTCCCTACACTCAACCTAGAACTCACGACTGCTTCGTGGCAATAATAGGCAGATATAATATAGTTGCACCTGAGTAGCATTTGTTTAATTATATTACACTGTCAAGAAAAGATCAATAATATTCAAAATCATATACACCGATGAATATCCAAACGCCAAACCATTTTTTAATAGCTTTATCTGAAATTGAATTTCTGGCCGCGCATTCTCATTAATGTTTTCTACGGAATGAAAACGTGTACAACGAAATGGTAATTTGAGTTTAGGTAAAGGAAATAAGTCCCCTGGAACTATATGTGGTGAATAAGGTTCACAGTGATGGGCATGTGTTAAGGCACATTATCGTGAAACAAAAGCAAATAATTTTGATTTCAAAATCTGTAATTTTTAGCTGAATTTGCTCTCTTAAACGCCGCATAACCCTCAGATAATATTATTTACTTATTGTTTAACCTGTCTGTCAAGGGTACCGATTGCACAATACCGCGATATCTATATATTAATACGTGAAGCAAAAACTTTGTATCCCTTTTTACGAAAATTGCGCGGACGGAGGAGTATGAAATTTTCCACACTTATAGAGAATGTAGAGAAGAAGTGTACAATGCTAATATTTTTTTTAAATAATGCATAAAAGATACAGTAAATCAATAAAGAAAACATTACACACTACATACCATGTATTTGACGCACACACGCATGCATACTGTTTATTGTCAAACTTTTGTTCTTGACGTCTGTTGTCAAATTGAGAATAGACTAAATATTGTCTGTCTTTGTTAATATTTTTCTTGGCGAAATTGGTGATTATAGAAGTATAAAATACAATCATAATAGTATACAAACTTACAATTCCAATTAATTATAGTCGAATTTCGACTACTGCGGGACCTCTAGTTTAAAGAAAACAGTCAACGTGACTTTGACTTTTCATCGAATTTGGCGTGGTTTTTTTCGGTTTCGGTTCAGTTAGATGGTGTCACTCCGAAGCTTATTGGCTAGTTTGCATGTTAAGCTCAGTGCTCTGAAGCTGCGATCATCATCAGCCTGCGGCAGTCCACTACTGGATATAGGCCTCCCCCAAAGCTCACCACTGAACCCAATCTTCGAAGCTGCGATATTTTAACAAATATATTTTTTTGTACGGAAACTATCGACATCTTGTAGCGGATGCCCCTAAACTTAAATGTTATTAAAGTTAAGGCATTTAATTACAGTGTAACTAAACAGAGAAAAAAAAAAAAAAAACATACAAGTCTTTATTTATTATAGACAAATTGATTAAATTTAATCAATTAATTTTAATTTAATTTTATAAATTATCAATTTACTATTAGTGATTTCTAAAAATTTAGAAAATTACCTATCCTTTATTTTATTTTAATGAAGAAAAATAAAATAAAGGAAAAAAATAGGTAATTTGTTATTGCCATCTACAGGAGCAATGAGAAACTAATCGAAGCGACGCCATCTAGTGGCCGACGCCCGTCAATTTTTGTTGCGTGCTTGAAGATGGCACCAGTCTCTCTCCGCCATATACATATATGTATATATTTTACAGTCAGAAGAATTGGGTATGCTAGCACGATCTACCCGAATTTCTTTTGTTATGCGTCCTTCCTTTGACACAACCGAGAAACCCTTTTTTACCCTTTCTTAATACAATTAGCACAGTCGTTTCTATTCAATTGTGTTAAAACAATTATTTTAAATTATGTGCCCTTCTTTTAGTTTACTACTGTTGCAATCATATACATTTCTTTTGATACATTTAAATAGTAATTATAATATATATTGTTGTCATCATCATCATCATCATCATCATCAACAGCCCACAGTCGTCCACTGCTGGACATAGGCCTCTCCCAATCTACACCACTGAGCCCGGTCTGCGGCTCTCCTCATCCACTTCTTGCCGGCCACCGTGTGGAGGTCATCGCACCATCTAGCCAAGGGGCGTCCCACGTTACGTCTTCCGCTGCGCGGTCTCCACTCGAGAACCCGTCTGCTCCAGCGATCGTCAGTCCTACGGCATATATGGCCAGCCCACTGCCACTTCAGCTTGCTGACTGTTTGAGCTATGTCGATGACTTTAGTTCTCTGTCGAATAATCTCATTCCGGATTTTATCCTTCAGAGAAACTCCGAGCACGGCTCTTTCCATGGCTCGCTGAGCGACTTTGAGCTGACGGACCAACCGTACTGTGAGTGTCCACAGAGATTATGGGCATTTCCTCCATGAAATACACACATATTGTTGTAATCTATGGTAATTTTATAATACTGATTTATATTAATCTATGGTCACTTGTTTAAAAATGTCTGTCATGGTTCCCTCTTTCTCTTTCCGTCAATATAATTGTCTAAGAACACTTACTGGTCTCCTTTTATTGAAAACCTCAACATATATTAGTCCTAGTCTTTAGGCAATTTCAGTATCTTCCTTTTAGAATTATTACAAGGAGCATTAAATATAGGTATGATATATACAGGATTCATTTATTAAGAGTTCACGACCCACCTGGCTTTAAGTGGTCTTAGTTATTACAGTAAAATGGCTGCTTCGCCCTTTGCTGGTGGTAGGACCTCTTGTGAGTCTGCGCGGGTAAGTACCACCACCTATTCCTATTTCTGCCGTGAAGTACTAATGCGTTTCGGATTTAAGGGTGGGGCAGCCGTTGTAACTATACTTGAGACCTTAGAACTTATATCACAAGGTGGGTGGCGCATTTACGTTGTAGATGTCTATGGGCTCCAGTAACCACTTAACACCGGGTGGGCTGTGAAATCGTCTACACATCTAAGCAATAAAAAAAAAGATATTAAAATGGTTGCAAAGACGAAACTCAAATTATTGTGTAACATTTTTACCTTTGTATGTTAAGAACACAAAGACGGCTGCTCCGTCCGGACACCGCAGGGCAATTTGCTCGAAGAAAGATGTTAAGCAAATTTGCAATCTGCTCACGTAGGGCGAGAGTAATAGAAAAGCTGTTTGCGTTAAAAGCCCTTTATCGGATCCGAGACTGTTCCCCCGTCGGCGTAGGGCACAGGTAGTGTACTAATGAGCGTCCCTTTTGCAATGAATCATTAAAGTAAATTAGTTTCGAAAATTCTGGAAGAAATATCTAATTAGTGTACACCGCTCGGAGATGGCTGAGTATAAGTTAGCTGCCCGAATAATCAGCACTATTTTGGCAGTAAACTGATATCTTTTAATATTTACGCTATTTTTTGTCCCATAATTGGATATGCCGTAAAACAGGGGACAGATGGTCTTTTTCGACCACTGAAACACACGATAACTTAATCAATCGCAAAGTTTTTAAATTGGTAAGTATTTTTTCAATTAAATCAATAAAATATGATTTTTATAGTAATTTGATTATGGAGGTCTGAGGTATCAGTTTATTCAGAATAAACTGGACTGGAAAAAGGGGACTCTTGCTCAAAATAGTTTGAGAATTTCTGCTATAAAATCAACCTCATAAGTAGTTGGTAAGCATACAAAAATGAATAGAAATTTCAACATACACTATTGCAGCTATAGACAATAATTATGCACCAAATGAGATGTTTGGGACGAAATATATTTTCTGACTGTAAATTAGTTTATTAATCGAAGAAAAATTGCAACAACTAAGAAGATACCAGGTAAAAAGTAAATACAGTAAAAAGTAAATACATTATGGCGCGAATCATAACAACGCCAGGTGAAATATCTCATGCAGGAGGCTAGGATAGGATCTTGAGACGAATGAGTGTTGAAGCACACACGACTTTATAAAACCGAGAAGAATTTGCCTACCGACTACAATGTAGAATGACAAGTCATTGGGCGAGACGATTCTAATGATGTTCTCGACCCAACTTAAGGTTCTGACATAGCTCTTTCTAGGTACACTCATTTTTGTTTGAAGCAGTTTGAGTATTAAGCGGTAGGCAGCGGCTTGGCTCTGCCCCTGGCATTGCTGAAGTCCATGGGCGACGGTAACCACTCACCATCAGGTGGGCCGTATGCCCGTCTGCCTACAAAGGCAATTAAAAAAAAAGAGGTATTTTTCCGTTTTTTAATTTTTTTTTATTGCTTATATGGATGGACGAGCTCACAGCCCATCTGGTGTTAAGTGGTTACTGAAGCCAGATGAAGATAGACATCTACAACGTAAATGCGCCACCCACCTTGAGATATAAATAATAAATGGAAAGATCTCAGTATAGTTACAACGGCTGCCCTACCCTTCAGACCGAAACGCATTACTGCTTCACGGTAGAAATAGGCAGGTACCTACCCGCACTGACTCACAAGAGGTCCTACCACCAGTAACAATTAAATATTGTAAGAATTGTAAAGTGAGAATTAATTAAAAACTTTCTCTCTAATAAAAAAGATACTAGATAATGGTCGAGTTTTCCTAGGAATTTTTATATATTATATTTAAATACGAATTATATATTGATAAAATGATGAAATATATTTGGTATAGTACAGTCTCGAATGGTGAATTTCTTCGGACACGTTTCGCGACGAGATGGCCGGTCCATTGAACGCCTCGTTGTACAGGGAAGCGTTGATGGTACAAGACCGCGCGGGAGGCCACCAATGCGGTGGACCGACCAAATTAAAGCTGCAGTGGGAGGTCCCCTAAATGAGTGCAGTAGAATGGCCTCGAGCAGGGAGAGATGGCGCGACATCGTGAGACGCATCAAGTCTGCCCCTTCCAACACTACATGACGATCACGACCACTCTGTCAAGAGTGACACGACTGAGAAGAAGAAGAAGAAAATGATGAAATATGAATAATATTTTTCGATCTTACCGACAGAATAATAATAAAATATGAACTAGTTATTTAAAGAAAAAATCAAAATTATCGATAAAGTTAATTATTGAAAATAGGAATGAAACAACATTTTCTGAAAATAAATCGTAGCTAGATCGATTTGTCGCCCTCGAAATCCCCTGTATACTAAATTTTATGAAAATCGTTGGAGCCGTTTCCGAGATTCAGATTATATAGGTATAATTATAAATAAATATTCATATACAAGAATTGCTCGTTTAAAGATATAAGATATTTTGGTTTGTAACGCGAAATAACTTCTATTTTAAACTCGGCATTAAAATTATTCATAAAGAAAGCGCTCCTTCGTTCTTGCTATCTTGAAGTTTGAAATTTTCAAGACTCATTTTCGAAATTGTTCTGCAGTTCGTTTTAGTTTCAAAGATAAGGAAGGCGTTTTCGATTATCTAAACTGAATCGATTTGGTCAAAGCACTCGGTCATCGAGCAATTTATTTAGGTGACTCGCAAACATATTTGTCTCTATTGCCCGTCCGTGTGAAAATGCAATAGATCGATTTTGCGGTCGAGTCATTCGGGAGGTTGTTCTAAATAACATGTGCCGACGAAACGTGGCCCGGTTGAAGATGGGTTCGATTTTCTATTAAAGCGATGGGATCTGTGACCTTCCATGCGTCAACAATTTGTAAGGGATTCGTAGGATAGCTGTAATGTAAAAGCTATTCAGTTATAGTATTTTCTTTCGTTTTCGAGAATGTTCTACCTTATTAAAACCACTTTTACTTTTTGATCACGAATTTATTGAAGTTATACTTCTTTAGGCGCGTTATGAAAAATTTATGAGAGTGAAATTTTACGATGCGCGCGCACCGTGACACCAAATTAACAGAATGAAGTTGCCTACTAAATCGCTCTTTACAATGCGACCGACGCGACGTAACTTGGCGAGTCTGAATATAGCCGCAGGTGAACTTACCGAACCGTACCGAGAATTACCGAATTTATACGATGTCAAGAAAAGGGATGTCCAATATGCGTGTTTGAGGATGTTGTTTAATCGATTTTTAAATTAAATTTAAATAAAAAATAAAAAATTATGATAATAAAGTATAACTTCTTACGCGCGCACGTACGTACACGCACCCTTTTTTTTATTTTAACTTTACTGTTTTTGACGTTTTGAATACTGTCCAGTTTTCGTGGTCGGATTAGGCCGACCAGACTTCACGATACCATTCGTTTTCATTACTATTCGTTATTATATTACCGCACGCTGATCCATCCACCTTATGTTTCAGATCTATTTAATGGTAGGGCATATTGTGAGCACGACCCGGTGGGCAATAAAATCTTTCCCATTCTATTTATTGCGTAGACGTGTGAAGAAATTCACCGGTTACCAAAGCCTGTAGAGATCACAACGCGAACACCACCACCCATTTTAAGACATTAAATAATAGTCACAATTGTATGATTTTTCTTGAATAAGTTAAATTTCTAAAGCTTGCCGTTAAATTTTATTCACAGTTTCCTTAAAAAATATGCGAAATAGACCAAACTTCTATCGAATGGAGGGTTTTATTGAAAACAATTTTATGCCTGATTAAAATATCTCCGATATTATCTGGTTCCCTGAGTTCAATTCTTCATCGTCTGAACAACCGAAATAGCTATCGTGCCTACATTTGCCTGCTCCTTTTGTCCAAGTTAAAAGGAATTTAATTTTCACGGTCAAGTTCCAGTTCAGCCTCACAAAGATCCAACTCGAGTTATTGGATCTCACGCACTAGATCACTCGTCTTTTTGAATATGATTATTTTTTTCCGATCGATGGGAAAGGTTTATTTATTTATTGCTTAGCTGGGTAGACGAGCTCACAGCCCACTTGGTGTTAAGTGGTTACTGAAGCCTATAGAAATTTACAACGATGTATGTATTTTTACTAAATTATTTTACAATCGCACTCTGCATGCTTACACATGCAACATTAGCTTTCCTCTACGCGTGTCAAATCCTACACATATTTCTGGCCACGGTTCCTAGATTACTCTTGCCAATAAATGCCGATGACTTCATATTCGCAACTCTTTGATTCGATCGTGACTGATTCAAACTTTTACGAAACGAAAACAATCCGGATTTACTCAAATAAGGCGAAGCCATCTGTCAATTTCATTCCAAACATCTTCTAAGAACACCAAATAAGGGTCTAAAAATATGTAAACACACAGAGTAGCAATGCCGCAGTATAAATCATGCCTGCGAGATGAACACTAACTCTAACTCTAACAATTTCCGGAGCTTGTTTAGTAGCCTGAACATAAAGTCCTATTTTTAATTAGACGAAACCAGCTGACAGTAGTTAATGTCACTTTGTAAAATAATGTTGCTATATTTGAGTCGTCTATTATCAAAGGCGGCAATCTGTACATTTGGACAAAAAAAATTTATTGATATGTCAATACAGATTTATTTGAATATAATCGTCTCCTTCAAAGAATACGGTTCAAAACCTGCATTAAATAAAGGTTAATAGTTAACCTGTTATTTATCTAAGATGTCGTTCCGAAGAGTTTTGTGACTGCCAATGGAATACAAAGTCAATAATTCGTTTTTCTGATTTACCAATCATTGTCCAAAAGTCAGATTGCCGCCTTTGATAATAGTCGACTCATTTAAAGTAATAGTGATGCATTCAGTTCTCGTTCAATCACATGAATGAACAATGAAGAGTTAATCATTTCAAACTATAAAAGAATATTATTTATATTTTACAATAAAATTGTATTAAAGTGCTCCAATATATGTTACTAGTAGTATGTAACTACAATCAGTTTTTTTTATTTTTATTACCTACCTATAATTGTTCTATTTTATACAACTATAGTTTCAACTATATGATGTATTGAAAATAGGACAGTTACAAGTTTCCTCGCAATGTTTTCCTTAATGTTTAAAACACTCGGTATTCAGTACAGGTAGATACTATAGGAACATAATCGTCAAAAACTCGTTGGTATGTACAAAGCACGACTAAAATTCGAACCCCATACCCGATATCGGCAGTTCGGCACACTAACTATTCACTAGACAATCAAGGCAATTTCATTAATTCAGGAGTTTTTTCAATCATTCACTTTGTCACAACACTATTTTTAACATTATTTCATCAA
This sequence comes from Bombyx mandarina, assembly GCF_030267445.1. NCBI lineage: Eukaryota > Metazoa > Arthropoda > Insecta > Lepidoptera > Bombycidae > Bombyx > Bombyx mandarina. Next base: position 15,103,268 of record NC_143213.1, read on the forward strand.
AAACTGACAACACAGTAAACGTCAGTTGACTTCGTCTAATAAAAAATCCGACTATAGATCTAGATTTATTTCATATTTTTTTAGTTTTAGCTGCCTTTATCGTTTGCTAGTGTATATCGGAGTTCACAGATGTCGCAAAATGTATGCTACCCCTGGAGACAATACCGAGAGGGCTGGTGTTTGTGGCGCTGACGACCGCCGGTCCGGCGTCCCGTCCGGAGAGATGTGCTCCGCACTAAACGCTTCACTTTCCCCCCTTTGCCTTTTCATGACTTCTGTCTCATGCGAGGTTTGGACGTTGGTTGTTGAGTCACAGGAGGTTTTAGTCAGTTCGACTCTGACATGTCCCACCCTCCATCCCCAATGGAGGGCGGAAGTCCGGCGATTTCCTTCTGACCAAAAAAAAACCCCTGGAGACAATACGACAAAGTCGATATCGAGAATGACAACTACAGGCAGAGCAGCGGTATGTTAACAATGATACCCGCTCTGGGAATCGAACTGTAGCCTCGCGGTCTTGGGATCAAGGTCACTTACTACACCAACAAGGCGATCTAAGTAGATAGGCAGCGGCTTGGCTCTGCTCCTGATCGGTAGGCAGCGGCTTGGCTCTGCTCCTGGCATTGTTGAAGTCCATGGGCGACGGCAACCACTTACCATCAGGTGGGCCGTATGCTCGTCTGCCTACAAGGGCAATAAAAAAAAAGATAGATAAATTATATTTAAGATACAATACGTTGTTAGATTATTGACATGTTAGGATAAACTAAAGTTAGATTTATTATTGAGTTTAGTCATTGATTGATAGTATAATAACGGTCGATACAGATGCGTAAAAATCGGTCAAAATATACCGCCAACAGAAAAATAGAATAAGAACTGATAAGATTTACGTACATAAATACATACAGTAAATAAATCTATACTAATATATATCTACAGTGGTTTTTACCATGCATCCGATTGACTTGAAACTTACTATCCATTTAGAAAATACATGTACTTAATGGATAGGCTAATATTTATATGAGTGTTGGAATTCCTAATAATAATGACAATAAATAATAAATTTAATTTTAAATGCCCAGCGAAGCAGGCGAGTACGGCTAGTAGTATATATAAATACTATAATAGTATTGGTATAGTAAATAGATATAGTCTAAGAAATATGTATGTATAAACATATCAGCTATGTGTTCTGTTACGTATTAGCTGACTTGTAACAGGCTGATGCCACTGGGCCGCTTAGCGTAAAGGTCAATATAACCTTTTGTTCCATAAATATTCAGGAGGCTTGCGTCCCGAACGATAGCCAGTAATTTATAGAGCAAGTCCAACTTCTGATAGCACAAGGATTATGGTTCAAACTTTTAGGCTGAATTTGCAGGATCAAATTTTAAAACAAACTTAATAACAAATTAGTTTCATTGTCTGTATTTATGTTAACGTAACATATTTATTTTTGCTGTTGATAGAATGAACGGGTTATTTGTTTAGAATGTTGTTTATTCCATTCTGATTTCTAATTAAAATATATTTTAAAATATTAACGGCCGTCTGGTGTAGTGGTAAGTGACATGGTCACTACACAAGGGGGTCGCGGATTCGAATCCCGCCAAGGGAAGATATTTGTATGATAAATATAAATATCTTTTCTAGGGTTATGGATGTATATTAAAATATAGGTATGTGTATAATAAAAATCTTACATTTATATCCGTTATCTGGTACATGTAACACAAGTTCTTTACGAACTTATCACGGGACCAGTTAACGTGGCGTGATTGTTGGTAAATATTTATTTATTTATTTATTATTTATAATCAATGTTTGTGTCTTTTAATGCGCAAGTTTGTAATTTATTGCTACTGAATACTCTAATCGCGAGTTTTATTGCCTTCGAAGGCAGAAATTATACTATGCAATTGAGATACAATTAAAGTCGTTGTGGCCTCAAACATAAGACATATGGTGCACTGGTATCGAAGTCTGGGTTCAAATCTGGCACGAAGGTAATACTTTTTCTAATGAAATTTGAACTCAAAAGAATATGTCCGCGAAATACTTCCACAATTAAGGATAAAATTGTGAAATAAAAATAAGCCCACAAAAATTGTTACTTACGTAATTACTGTACATTTTCACATAGATTTCAAGTCTGGAGTTGGGTGGGTGACATTCAGATTGTGACGTCCACAATGGGGATACCCCATTTAAGAACAACTGGGTCGTGAGTCAGTTCATTTGATTTTTTACCCTACCTTTTTTTTTATTGCTTAGGTGGGTGGACGAGCTCACAGCCCACCTGGTGTTAAGCGGTTACTGGAGCCCATAGACATCCACAACGTAAATGCGCCACCCACCTTGAGATATAAGTTCTAAGGTCTCAGTATAGTTACAACGGCTGCCCCACCCTTCAAATCGAAGCGCATTACTGCTTCACGGCAGAAATAGGCAGGGCGGTGGTACCCACCCGCGCGGACTCACAAGAGGTCCTACCACCAGTAATTACGCAAATTATAATTTTGCGGTTTTAATTTTTATTACACGATGTTATTCCTTCACCGAGGAAGTCAAAGGAATTGGCTGATTTATTTACATAAAGATATTGGGAAAGTAAACCATTACTAATACCTTACAAGCTTAGAGTTCAAATAGATGGCACGACCAGCCGTTATATTAATACAATCCTTTAAGATAGAGGAGTTTACGTTGTGGAATATGGACATTGAATACCATTTAACACCAGGTAGGCTGAGAGCTCATTCGTCCACGAGAAGCACGAAAAAATCGGTTGTCTGTAAAGTCGGTTTACTGACGATAGTAGAACGTGACAACGTCATAAGAAAATACGCCTCAGAGCGAGGTAACGCCGCATGAGTCATGTTTTTTCGTGCGTGCAGCCGGCTCCATCGAATTATAAGACGTGGTCACGTCAAAAAGTTTGAATTTTTTAAATTGTCCAAGATAATCCTTTAAATACCAGAAGTCGAGTAGGTGAGTGATAAATAAAATTGTGAGTTTTATTTTATTGCACCTTCGCTTAAGGATTATTAGATTTGTTTTACGTTGTTTGATTAAAAATAAAGAAGAGCTGCCTGATTTTCTTTCGTCGGTTCAGACATTCGGAATTCAATTTTTTTATTTTGGGCTCAATAAATTGATGTTGTGTTATTTGAAATTCTTTTTGTGCGTATATTAAAAATAATGAATCAAAATCTGAATGTTAGCTATTCAAGACCTTTAGAGGTGTGAGTCCGCACGGGTAGGTACCACCGCTGTGCCTATTTCTGCCGTGAAGTAGTAATGCGTTTCGGTTTGAAGGGTAAGGTAGCCGTTGTAACTATACTGAGATCATAGAACTTATATCTCAAGATGGGTGGCGCATTTACGTTTTAGATGTCTATGGGCTCCAGTAACCACATAACACCAGGAGGGCTGTGAGCTCAACCACCCGTCTAAGCAATAAATAAAAAGAGTTGACCGCGGGAACCTCCCTACCTTACCCGAGCTCTGTCTCAGGCGGGGATCTGGAACAAGACTGCAGGGGAGTCGTTTAGTCTAATGGGTCTGGCGTTTTAGAAATAAATTTCACAAGCGCTCAGGTGCTTGGACCCTTTCATATAATTAATTGGCACGTATCTTGTCTATTAGGGCTACAGTTGTTATACTGCTTACTGGCAAATCTAACAAAAGATTCGTAAAACAAACTGAGCGTCGCGACAGGGGCGGATAAGGAGTGCTATCTTCAAATGATCCGAGGGTCGTGTAATGTTCTATTTCCGGTGGAATCCGGATTTAACCGGATCATTTCCTATCGAATGCCCCCGCCATTAAGAGCATTGACAAGATTTACTGAAATGTTTTTGCAGTAATTTGTTTGTAAAATACGGCAACGGCTTCACAAAAGAAAAAAAAAGTATTGACTAATCTTTAGATTAAATTTGTAACGGTATCACAACTTTATCGATCAGACCGATAAAACTGAAACGTCACTTATATAAAGAGAAACCTATCAAAAAAAAGTTGTGTACTAAGCTTGGGAAGCGATTTGTAATTTCATCTAGAAGGACTCTTAGACACCGATTGAGCTTTCGCTATAGTGGCTTTTAAGCAGATGAAAAAATGGGGCAGATAAAAAATAATTCATTCTCAAAGTGGACAGTAGACAAAATAAGTTTGAGAGCCTCTGGCTTAGAGGTACATTTAATATTAACATTGAAAATAATTCTTTTAGCGATTATATGATAAGCTGAGAATAGGTACTAAGACGTAAGATCCTTAAGGCCGTAGTGCAAGCTGTGTCGTACTTATTGCTCTTATCTGGAGTCGTCGTAGCCTAAAATGATAAGACGCTCGGTGCATTCATATCAAGCGACGTGACTATACCGGTGTTCGAGTCCCGCAGGCAGGTAGGCAGCGGCTTGGCTCTGCCCCTGGCATTGTTGAAGTCCATTGGCGCCTGTAACCACTCACCATCAGGTGGGCCGTATGCTGGTAGCCTACAAGGGCAATAAAAAAAAAAGGTACTAATTTTTCTAATGAAATACGTACTTAACAAATTTTCACGATTGACTTCCACGGTGAAGGAACAGCATTGTGTAATATAAAAATCAAGCCCACATAATTCTAATTTGAATAACTACTGGTGGTAGGACGTCTTGTCTTACCGATCGGGTAGGTGCCACGACCCTGCCTATATCTGCCGTGAAGCAGTAATGCGTTTCGGTTTGAAGGGTGGAGCAACCGTTGTATTGTTAAAACGGAGACCTTAGAACTTTGTCTCAAGGTGGCTGGAAGCATTTACGTTGTAGATATCTATGGGCTCTAGTAACCACATAACAACAAGTGGGCCTTGAGTTCGTCCACCCATCTAAGCAATAAAAAAAAAAAAAATTAGAGCACAAGCATATACGAAATAAAAACGTGTACATATAAATTTATAAGCAAACTGTTTTATTAATAAGATTTATTAATAAGATAGTCGTCGTGGTCTAATGGATAAGACGTCTGGTGCATACGTGTTGAGGCGATGCAACGATGTTCGAATCCCAGGCGGGTACCAATTTTTCTAATGAAATACATACTCAACAATTGTTCACGATTGACTTCCACGGTGAAGGAATAACATCGTGTAATAAAAATCAAACCCGCAAAATTATAATTTGCGTAATTACTGGTGGTAGGACCTCTTGTGAGTCCGCACGGGTAGGTACCACCATCCTGCCTATTTCTGCCGTGAAGCAGTAATGCGTTTCGGTTTGAAGGGTGGGGCAGCCGTTGTAACTATACTTGAGACCTTAGAACTTATATCTCAAGGTGGGTGGCGCATTTACGTTGTAGATGTCTATGGGCTCCAGTAACCACTTAACATCCGGTGGGCTGTAAGCTCGTCCACTCATCTAAGCAATAAAAAAAAAAAAAAACTGCAGAGACACTATTTACAATTTGATATAAAGATAATGTTTCTCTTGTAGACTGAAGCATACATTGTCTTTTGGCGTATATTTTTTACGTTCCCTAATAAAATATGAAACGAAATACGACGAATCCTTTCCTATAATATAAAGCTGTCATCACAATGTTTTATGTTGCAAATACAAGAAAACGTAAGACCAAACCTACAACAATAAAACGCATTCGCGTGTTGGGGAATGTAAAATATGAGCATGAATTTTCATATTTTGTTTTCTGCTCTGCTTTAGAATCTGTGACTCATGTACATATGATACTCATGCTAAAAGCTTTTTTAAGGACCTTAAAAAAAAACTATTTGAGGCCTCGAGAGAAAAGAAGGCTGGTACGTATTTTGCACAAAGAATTAGCATTGCTATCCAGCGTGGAAATGCTGCCAGCCTTCTGGGAACGCTACCAACTGGCGGTGAGCTAACGCAGATTTTCTATTTATAAGTAGCTTTACCTAAATAATAATTATTTTTATTCATTTATTAGGTATAATTAGATTAGTCATTGTTGTTAGTTGACGTTACCCTTCATCAATATAGGTAAATGTACATATTACATATTATTACCAATAGCATCTCGTTTTTTTTTTTTTCTGCTTCGCTAATGAATCTACTACCGGATCGGAATCGTCGTCATTGATCGATTCCTTCTTAATATAAGATTACGAGTTGCCAGACTTCGTACCATAACATTGCCACGTTGGACACAAATTGTTTATCATTCAGTTTTCATGTTTGCCGACCTTAGCAAGCCGTTCCGTTGCAAGCAGAAATAATAAGTTAACTTTTGTCACATTTGATATTTCAGAACAATTCTGAACAGAAAATATTTAGAAAATATTCCTAATTCAACTATTCACAACATGTTATGGAATTAGGAACTCCAAAATTCCAACATTAATTTTTTATTCATTGCTTAATTATTTTTTTCTATTCGGTCAGCCCATATACGTGCCATTGCTGAACAAAGGTCTTTTTTTTTCGGGCCGAGGCCGGACCTCCTACGAGGTTCCCGTGCCTAGGGGCGCGCGGGGTATGTGGGACTTGACGACCTGCAAATGTTGGGAGCAGACCGCGGGCCTAAGGAGTTTTAGGGGCCTACCGCACTGAACGACTCTCCTGCACTCTTACACCCGACGTCCGATCTTTCGTCCGGAGTCAGAACCCGGTTAGAGGGGGGGGGGGACTACAACCAGATTTGCGGCAACACCACGAGGACGCCCGACTGACGGGTCGTCGAGTCCCGGTCCGGTCTCTGTGGTACGACGGCCCTACCAGGGCGCCCTCGTCTTCCGAGATACCCCGCTGGGTCAGAACCAGCCTTCCGGGTCAGAACGCGATACACCACCGACCGGGTTGCTCTTGCACAGTATATTCGGCGATGACAGCGACGACGACAACATGGACCGCATCACAGGCCGCAGCCGCCGACGCGTCGTCCCGTCCTCCTGGTGCCAGCGTGCTAGAGTGAAGGTAGCGTGCGGCGCAGCCTCAACCCCCTCAGGTCACCCCGTGATCGTCACCGGGAGGAGACTGCCTCCTCACAGGGGCCGGAGCTGCATGAACGCCCTCCTCCGACCCCCGGGACGGCTTGGCGGCACGGCGCCGAGAGGGAAGAAAAGCTCTCTCTCTCTCTCCCGTTCCGCCGCCTCCTTCTGCGAGATGGCGGACTCGCAGAAGTCGAGCATCGGCTGCCAGAACTCGTCGCTGCTGAGCATCGTAGCTACGATGTTCGAAAGCGACAAGTCCGGTTGTGAACATAGGCCTCCCCCAAGCCTCTCCACAACGATCGGTCCTGCGTTTAAAGTATGTAGAATGGAAGACAGAATGCCAATTAAAAAAAAAAGTTAATCCGTGCGTTGCATTACAGGCTCGTAGCTAAGAATTTACTAATATGTTTTCCCCTCACGTTCAGTGCTTTATAGTACCTACGGGAACGATTATTACTCAGCAAAGAAGTGTCTGATCAAAATTATGTAAATTATGTGTAATTTATAAAACTTTTGACATTTACGAGGGCTTCATTAATTTTTGTTTCGAAAACATTTTTAAAATATCCAAATAATGTAAGTTTCTATAAATACGAATCCAGTATAGATAGGTCCATCCAGATAAAAGGCCAGTACAAAATAGGGGGTAATAATTGTGATTTCTTTTTGTAAATAATGTATAAGTGTATAATTTTAATATGTGTGCCGAATTATATGAGGACACTCGTTCAGGTGGTGGATAGTCTGGGTGGGAAATTATTCTAAATAATACTTATGTATTTATGCTTCGTACCGTATATTTTTAGAGCAGCTGCTGTTATTTGAGATCAATTTGGGACGATACTAGGCTGATCTTCATTATATGTGGCATAATTTAGGGTCGTGATCTATACCGGGTTAACCGTAGATCATACAATGACACAGAAAGATTAATGAAATGTGACATTAAGTGCTGTCACTAATTTTTACTTATACATACCTACTTCATAAAAGATAGTCTAATCTCTGCGACTTATGTCAAACTGACATTCCTAGGGTTGTGTAATAATCGATGTTTTTACTATTATCGGTGCTAATGTAACATATAATTGGGTTTAATTTAATTACAAACGTTACTAAATTAAACGAATAATTTAATATAAAATACGTTTATTCTTATAAAGGAGTACATCCCAAATCCATATCTGAATGGGTTTCTGAATCGCTAGAACAATCTTGTAAATTTATCATAAACTCTTTTACGCAAATATTATATTAAATGTTGTGCTGTTACTGGCAGCGTAACCTTAAAAGAAAACATATTTTTACTAAGATTAATTATACAGTAGTTAATACTTAAAGTACTTATCTAACTAGAATTCAAGCAAACAAACCTTTGACTTGGGCCCAGATAAGTTCGATCGGATTACACTGTCAGTGGTGCGGCGGTAGTCTTATGAAGATATGACCGTTTTCGTGGGCTATATCATCAAGACATATGTAAGAGTACTAGGCTTGTGCAGACCAACGAGTCTTAATATGAATTATTTTTGAGCATAGTTTAATTTGGCCTCTGTTCCTTTTTCTTGAAGTCATGCAATGATTTCTAATTTTCTGTTTGCCGAAGTTGGTGGTTTGCGTTTTTGGATTGAGTGATATGGAGCGTTATCTATAATTATGCAGTGTGGCTCCTTTAAATTATCCAATAATTTTAAAAACCACTTCTTAAATTTCTCTAAATTCATTTCCTCGTGGTATTCAGTACTTTTAGTTGATTTGAATGCCAATAAGTAATTGAGCACAAAACTAGATGACGTCCCAGCACGAGTGATGATTAATTTTTGACCTTTACCGTCTGGTACTTTCGTGGTTGATTGTACAGTATCATCGGTTCAAGCTTTGGATTATATGATTGGCAATGTCTCATCTAGAAACACTAATTTGTTCCAGTTTGTGAATCTTTTTTATTTTTCGGAGAAAATTCACTCGAGCTAAAGCAATGTCGGTTCTTTCCATAATAATTTTTCTTTTGTCACTTTTTTATAGCAAAAACCAATATTTTTCAATATCTTCGTTAGAGATGGCAAGCTTCCTTTAAACAAGTCGGTATCTTTGAGGGACGCAGCAAGGTTTTTCAATGTAGTCTATTCGCTCCGTGTACCATAAACATTTTGCAAATCGCAGCGGCGTTAAAGTCGTCAATATTTGTGACTGGAGCAGCCTTTTTCCTTTTTTTATTTTATTTGGCGTTGTAAGTTTTTTGTCCTCGTCTCCAGCCAATGCTGCGGTTGAAGATTCGATACTTGTCTTTGCTGATACGAATTACTGTTGCATGTCCAATGCCAAGAGCATCTGCAATCTATCACATACTTTCTCCATGGGTAATAGCGGCCCGCCATTTTTTTTTTTATTGCCCTTGTTGGCTGACGAGCATACGGCCCACCTGATGGTGAGTGGTTACCGTCGCCCATGGACTTCAGCAATGCCAGGGGCAGAGCCAAGCCGCTGCCTACCGCTTAATACTCTCCACAAGCCTCGTTTGAAGAAGGACATGTCATAGCGCTCGGGAAACACCGTGGAGGGGAGCTCATTCCATAGTCGGATGGTACGTGGCAAAAAAGATCTCTGGAAACGCACTGTGGATGACCGCAGTGGCTCCAGGTAGTATGGATGAACTGTACTCCGGTGGCACCTGTGAGTAAGGTATACAAGAAGATCGCCAGCTGAGCGACCGTGACGGAAACCGTACTGTCGGTCACTGATCAGCTGGCGATCCTCAAGGTACTTCAGGAGTTGTGTATTTATTATTCGCTCCATCACCTTGGAAAGCAAGGAAGTTATCGCGATAGGCCTATAGCTCGACGGGTCCGACCGGTCACCCTTCTTGGGGATAGGGTGGACGTGGGCGGTCTTCCATGAAGACGGAACCCTGTTAGCGCAATAAGAGAGGCGATAAAAACGCATTTTGGTTCTCTCGCTCAAAATATTCACGTAAGCGAATCACAAACTCACGACTTTGACTGTTCAAAACAGTTTTCTTTGTTCACTTTTGCATTATGCCAAAAAGAAACTAACAACAATAACAAAAGATAACAAAACTCAACAAATTAACAGCAATAGTAACAAAAACAAAGTAACGAGAACGGAAAACACGTAGCGTATACAAGGCGTCGGCACTCGTACTGAGGAGAATAGAGGTTCATATTAAACAAGATGGCGGCGAGAAATTGAAGAGAAATGGGATTTTATTTATCCACTATTATTTCTAGATCAATTATGTACAAATGTAAATAATGTTATGATATTAAAATTAAAAGATAAATTAATTTTAAATTGATTTATTTAAAAAAGATCGATTGTTTATAGTCTATCACTAATTAGGCCGGCATGCCTATAAAGTATGACATTTACAGGTACGGTCTGTACGGTCTGTACTATTATGAAATTCAAGACTTCATAGGTGTGATTTAATAACAGCTGTCGCAGAAATCAGCTCTTTTACGAAGTATAGACGTGAAGTTTTTTACAATTATTCGAACGGTATTTCACAGAAAAAGTAACTCGAATGTTTTAATTAAATGAAGAGACCTTATTATCGTAATGTTCGGTTACCAACTGTCTGGTAGTGTTGTACTATCTATATATTACGTGAAGCAAAAACTTAGTACCCCTTTTTACGAAAATTGCGCAGACGGAGGAGTATGAAATTTCCCACGCTAATAGTTTATTTAAAGAACTATCCATAAAAAGTTAATTACATTAATAACGAAAACATTTCACACACTACCATGTATTTGACACACATACGCCATTATAGTCTTTTGTTTATTGTTTAAAGTCTGTGGTCTAATTGAGAATAGATTAATATTGTTTGTATTTAACATTATTTGTCTACGTAGCCTTGGCAAAATTTGCGATTTATAGTGAGTGTGAGTATAGTCTTTAACAATATAATCATTATAAGGCTCAAACTTATAATTTAAATTAATAATTATGGTCGAATTTCGACCACTAGGCGCCCACTAGTATTAGTGGTAACATAGTGCAATTCAAATGTTCACTTATTTAAGGCATCAATTAGTGAAAACAGAGTGACAGCTATTTTTTTTTCAGGCATTTTATGACCTAAGGTAACTAAGACCTTTAAGTCATGTCTTATTTTAACTTATATTCTTATTTTTGAGAAATATGATAATATGGAGTGAAATGAAATGAAATGAGATGAGATGACATGATATGGGATGAAATATAATCTCAGTAAAATGGTGGTCATTTACTGAGATTTTTTTCAGTGGACTTTTTGGAGGATCCCGAGTAGTTACGTCCAGTGGCTTTGTTTCATTTTCCCGCATTAGTGCACTTTCACAGATATTAAACAGTTAATAAACCACCATTATTGCACATTTAAACCCGAAGAAACACTAAATAGACCAAATAAAACAAATCACACAACTTCACTCCTCGCGTTCCCGCCCAAAAGTCCAGTGACAGCTATTTACAAATAATTTTAGTATACCCTCTTAAAATTCCAATATCATTATATTCCAGGCGTCGCCTATCATAACTGTCTCGATTCATTCCCTTGTGATCTGAAGGCTTGCCTTTGATAGCTTAATCGCTTTTAAGAAGTGATTGGTTTATATTCAGAATTCGTTTTCAAAGAGATTCCAATTGCTTCTATTCAATTTATTTAAAGTTAATGTATAGCGTACTATTTGATTTTGATGTGACGCACGTGATACATGAGATTAGATTTTGGAATATCTTGTTTTAGTTCTATTCGTTGAAAATTTATCATTTTCGTTTGTTTGCTTATTTTTATCAAAGCATAGAAAACATAGCTTACAGGTGGTAGGTGGTTACTGGTGGTAGGACCTCTTGTGAGCCCGCGCGGGTAGGTACCACCACCCCGCCTATTTCTGCCCTGTAGTAATGCGTTTCGATTAGAAGGGCGTTGTCACTATACTGAGATCTTAGAACTTATATCTTAAGGTGAGTGGCGCATTTACATTGTAGATTTCTATGGGCTCCAGTAACCACTTAAAACCAGGTGGGCTGTGAGCTCGTCCACCCATTTAAGCAATAAAAAATAACTTCTATATTTAATTGGTTGCTTAATTTTAACTACAAGGATACTGAAATTTTATTAAATAACTTTTAATATTTTTGATTACACCCACACACACCCTCTTAAACCCACTCATGCTCAGACTCATTTTACACAGAGCGTACATTAATACACTCATTTCAATATTTTTTGTTAATTGTAATAAATTGAAGCTCACATATTGTCATTTTTAAGCCATCCATGAATTTCAGTTTAATTTTTGTCTAGTAATTATCTATTTTTGTGTATCTGAACTACACTGCTGCTTGAGATACAGGTCTTATCACCTAGTTCAAGCACATATGAAAATTATGATTGTGTTTCTTCTTCTATATCACTACATAGTATGACATAGAAGTAGAAACATAGCAATCTCTTATAACATGTCATAGTGTGTTATAAGAGATCGTTGTACATGCTTGTAACTGGCTTACATACCAGTACTTAATTTTATACATGTTAATTTTAAGCTTGAATGTTTTGTGTGTATTGCTGTTGGTGTGTCTAAATAAATAAATAGTATAAAACGAAGTCACTTTCTCTGTCCCTATATCTGTCCCTATGTATGCTTAAATCTTTAAAACTACGCAACGGTTTTTGATGCGGTTTTTTTTAATAGATAGAGTGATTGAAGAGGAAGGTTTATATGTATAATAACATCCATTAAATAGTGGAGAAATCAATAATAAATTACAGTTCCCGAAGCGACGCGAGGGCGGGTCGCTAGTTAACAATAAATAAATACAATAACAGACGTTCTGAATGAGGTTAAAACAGAATGTGTAGTCGTCGTAGCCTAACGGATAAGACGTCCGGTGCATTCGTGTTGAAGCGATGCACCGGTGTTCGAATCCCGCAGGCGGGTACCAATTTTTCTAATGAAATACGTACTCAACAAATGTTCACGATTGACTTCCACGGTGAAGGTATAACATCGTGTAATAAAAATCAAACCCGCAAAATTATAATTTGCGTAATTACTGGTGGTAGGACCTCTTGTGAGTCCGCGCGGGTGGGTACCACCACCCTGCCTATTTCTGCCGTGAAGCAATAATGCGTTTCGGTTTGAAGGGTGGGGCAGCCGTTGTAACTGTGCTTGAGACCTTAGAACTTGTATCTCAAGGTGGGTGGCGCATTTACGTTGTGGATGTCTATGGGCTCCAGTAATCACTTAACACCAGGTGGGCTGTGAGCTCGTCCACCCATCTAAGTAATAAAAAAAAAAACGAATGAAGAATTTAAATTACATTCTTAAATACAGGTACGGGTAACATAATGTACGTAAGCGTGTATTGTTTATTAAAATAATAAAACCTCTCCTTTGAATTTCTCACTCGCTAATTTACCCCTTGGTTTTCCTTTATCTACGTAAACCTACTTTATTAAGGTGCTGTAGCTTCTCACTTTTATATTAAAATTTTTAGTACGGCTTGCTCTGATAAAAACTTTCATTTTCGACGATGAAGTAAAAATATATTAGTACGATTTATTCGCGTGAAAGTGTACATAAATAAAGGCATTAAGTGAATCTTTTTGTGCACGACCTTCTCGGACAGAGCTTTTTCATTCGCGTAAAAAAACCTTAACGAAAATTAATCAAGTAATACACGCGACTGCGGTTCTCTAGACAATTTCTAAAGGTCAGTGACTTTTAATGTGATTTCTAATGGTATTTTTAGAATTTTTATAGCATTTTTTTTATTGCTTATATGGATGGACGAGCTCACAGCCCACCTGGTGTTAAATGATTACTGGAGCCCATGGACATCTACAACGTAAATGCGCCACCCGCCTTGAGATATAAGTTCTAAGATCTCAGATCTTACAAGAATTTGCCTTTGGTGATGTATTGTCACCACGAGATACTTCTATTCTACCACTACGTTTACCAGAATTCTAGCGGCACCTTATTTACATGTTAATTAAAATATGATATTACATTAATTAAAATTAATTAATTTAAAAAAATAAAGAATACTTACATGATATCTTTATTAGCTTCAGGACCTTATGGGCCCGTGCGGATCAGCACCATTATCCTGTGTATTTTTAACTCTAAGCAAACACAAAAAAGCACTAAAAGGAGCTTAAGAACTTAAGTACAATTTCTTTCGATTTAACTATTTATAATTACTTTTACGATATAATCTCAAGTTGTAATTATATTATTTCCCTGTTATTTTCGTGGTCATGGAGAGCTGACGAGTTTTTCGTCGACATATAAGTACGGTAGTAGCTACCGACTAACCTTATTGATGGCAGGTCCTTTTTGTGAGTCTGCACGGGTGGATACTACCACCCTGCCTATTTCTGCAGGAAAGCAGTAATGCGCTTAGGTTTTTCAAATAAGGCAGCCTTTGTACTGGTGTAAAAACTGAGAGATATAACTCATGTGTCAAGATGGGTGGTGGTATTAACGTGGTCGATGTCCATGGGCACTGGTAACCACTTAACACCGGGTGGGCCGTGAACTCGTCCGCGCATATTAGCAATTAAAAAAACCCTTTAAAACACATTCACAAAAATTATTATAACAAACTAGCGACCCGCCCTCGCTTCGCTTCGGAAACTGTAATTTATTATTGATTTCTCCACTATTTAATGGATGCTATTATTATAAACATAAACTTTCCTCTTCAATCACTGTATCTTTAAAAAAAAACTGCATCAAATTCCGTTGGGTAGTTTTAAAGATTTAAGCATACATAGGGACAGATATAGGGACAGAGAAAGCGACTTTGTTTTATACAATGTAGTGATATTGTATGGGTTTGTGTTTGAGTATGTAAATACGTGCAAGTGTGTTTGTATGTACATACTATTAATACTTATTCCATAATATTTCAACGAAATGTGTCTGCCAATATAATTTCATTTTAATTATTGAGTACGTGAACAGCTTAAAATTTAATTAATGAAAATTGAAATTTATCAATTTAGTAATTTCTCTCTCAAATTTCTCTCAATTTATGTATTGTTGTAAGAGTTCTGCTGCAAATATTCTGAGAATTTTCAACGAAAACCATTAATTAACTAATTACGTATCAAAACTATTTCTAGCCCAGCACCTGCAAGTAATACCGACGCTCGGCTGAAGAAGCATTAATTAAAATCGTATTCAAAACTTTCCCTGGTTTCAAATGATCGATTTTTAATTAAAACAAAATTATACTCGAGCCTCGGAACCGGTACAATATTAATTAATGCAAATGGATGTTCCCGGTTTAGGTATTGTATTGTATATCCGGACTATGATAAACTACGGTTATACCCGGTTTCGATATGACCGGTTTCGAAATTCGATTGTGCTCGGTATGATTAATGTCAGTTCATTTTGACCGATCCGTCTTCGTGAATAATTAAATTTCGAAAAGAAATTTAGGTCATTCTGACTCGTGTTCTTACAGTTTGGTAATGAAATAAATGTATGGTTATAAAATTCTGACGTAGATAGGCTACATTCCCGATCCTGCGGACCGAATGGTAAACAGTCGACGTCGCCCAAAACACGTCATTTCGGATCGTCCCGATCCACTAACGGTGCTTTTAGGTACCCCAAGCACCGGTCATCGTTCTCGTCGAACCCATCGCTTGCGACGAAGGGCTCGGCGAGTAAATGAGCCCACAGACACAGCCCACTGAGTTTCTCGCCGGATTTTCTCAGTGGGTCGCGTTTCCGAACCGGTGGTAGATTCTGCGAAGCACGGCTCTTGCTAGGGTTAGTGTTAACAACAACGTCAGGTTTAAGCCCCGTGATTTCACCTACTTGCCCGGTGACGCTGATATGGTCTCTCAAGACCATCAGCTTAGGTAGGGGAAAAAAGGTAGATTGGTCTATGGAAGAAATGCCCCAAGTAATCAAAACATACAAATTATCTCTACATTCGGTTGGAGATCAGACCGAACAAGAAATGGATGGAGCTTGTGAATTACGATAGGAGAGAAATATGAAAGATAGAAGAGAAAGGAATGGAAAGATTCGGTGTGCATTCCCCATCTGGAAGAAGAAGATTTGACACAGAGCTTTGAAGATTTGACATAATTTAATTGCACGTCCAACTAATATTACCCATATTAGTCGGAAGTGCAATTAAATTAAAATATAACCGAAATAACGCCACTTGTTATAAAAGTAACACAAGACAAGACCGTTTGATCTCTGGTGTAGTTTTATTGAAGATCCTTTCGCTTGAAAGTCACAACTACACCAGTGGTTACTGGTGGTAGGACGTCTTCTTAGTCCGCCCGGGAGGTACCACCACCCCGCCTATTTCTGCCGTGAAGCAGTAATACGTTTCGGTTTGAAGGGTGCCGCAACCGTTGTACTGTAAAAACTGACACCTCAGAACTCATATCTCAAGGTGGATGGCGGCATTTACGTTGTATGTGTCTATGGACTCCGGTAACCACTTAACACCAGATGGGCCGTAAGCTCGTCAACTTATCTAAGCAATACAAAAAAAAGGGTGCGTGTACTTATGTACGCGCGTAAGAAGTTATACTCTATTTTTATTAAATTTATTTCTTTTTTTTAATTTAAATTTTAATCAATTAGTAAAAAAATCGATTAAACAACATCCTCAAACACGCATATTGGACATCCCTTTTCTTGACATCGTATAAATTCGGTAATTCTCGGTACGGTTCGGAAAGTTCACCTGCGGCTATATTCAGACTCGCCAACTTACGTCGGTCGTATTGTAATGAGCGATTTAGTGGGCAACTTCATTCTGTTAATTTTGTGTCACGGTGCGCGCGCATCGTAAAATTTCACTCTCATCAATTTTTCATAACGCGCCTAAAGAAGTATAACTTCAAAAATATTATAACAAACAATAAATCGCAGTATATTGGGAATCCCACTTGTCGTTGACGCATTTAGAAAATAGCACACCGAAGAATGTGTGCGTTTATAAATAAACGAATAGAACTTAATCACGTTTTGATTACGGGACGAGCCTTAAGGGAATTACGTTTCGAATCAAAACACTAATTACTTATCTTAAAGCTTACACGTGTTGTGATGGATTGGTTGTAACATAAATGTCTACTAGATGATAACCGAGCTTTGCTCGTTTTATTTTGATAGCGCCATCTTGTTGTGTCTTTAAAGCAGTTAGTTGCCCTCAATTAAGAAAAATAGTATTATTATTCGCCAATAGATGTCGGGAAGAGTTGATTATTGAAAACACGAATAAAACAACATTTTCTGAAAATAAATCGTAGCTAGATCGATTTATCGCCCCCGAAATCCCCTATATACTAAATTTTATGAAAATCGTTGGAGCCGTTTCCGAGATTCAGATTATATATATTTATATACAAGAATTGCTCGTTTAAAGGTATAAGATTTCGGTCCTAAAGCAAGTAGTTATGCGTTTCGGTTCGAAGAGAGCGGCAGCCATTATTTCAACACTATGAGACTGTTATAAATCATTGATGATTGATATTATTTTTGCGTACCACGAAATACAATTAAAACACGTTTTACTGGAAAATATGGTCGTAAATAGTTGTAAATTAGCAATTGGTGTTTTAAGATCGGTACAAGAATATGGGAGGAAACATTTCGCTATCTCTCTCTATATATAGCATCTAGGATTGTCGTGGTGGTGGCAACCTAACCCATGCATCAGCCCGCTGAGTTTCTCGCCGGATCTTCTCAGCGGGTCGCGATTCCGATCCGGCAGTAGATTCATTCGCGAAGCAATTGCTCTTGAGTTGTTAGGTCTCCTTCGGAGGCGCTCGGGCAGTTGTTAGCAAATCCCGCCCCTCCTGGCTGAGCCTTTGCTCGCCCACCTGTCCTGGTGAAACTGGAAAGGCCTTCGGGACACCAGTAATCTTTCAATCATAAAAAAATAAAAAATAAAAATCTATGATTGATTTTTAATAATGTTGCATAGCACGGCTCTGTTCTCGTAAAGGTCCACAGTTCTAGGTGAGGTTCGATTCGGAAGTAATTTGAAAGTTGAACATCAAACTGATATTAAATTTGTCGGGATTACAGATTTAAGCACACTTGAAGTTTGGTCACGAGTATTTGCGTAACAAATCTATGGACGTGAAGTCGTTTAATGATAAAATGGAGTGTTTTTGCAAACCCAGACGTTTGTTGGTTTAACACAATGAACGCTTTTAATATACGAGATGGCGTCATGTGCCTTTTGATAATTTATGATTAAATAACGTATTGTTAATAAGCTGTGTGTTGTGGAATAGTACCTACCTAAAAGCGGTTCACCCAGTGGTATTTGATTTTGTAGTGTCTATCTAGAAAGGAATTGTTTGAGATGATACCATCGTCTCGTTTTTACCATCGCATGGCCTGCCACCGGAATATAGTTCATCCATACTACCTGGAGCCACTGCGTTCATCCACAGTGCAGCTTTGGAATGAGCTCCCCCCTACGGTGTTTCCCGAGCGCTATGACATGTCCTTCTTCAAATGAGGCTTGTGGAGAGTACTTAAGCAGGGGCTTGGCTCTGCCTCTGGCATTGGTGAAGTCCATGGGCGACGGTAACCACTCACCATCAGGTGGGCCGTATGCTCGTCTGTCTACACGGACAATAAAAAAAGGCTCCGTCTCTTCCGTTCCGATTTGCAGATGAGAACAGAGATCGGGGCAAGCGACAGTACCTTATGGTACTTCTTTCTATATACAGAGAAACGTAAATCTATACATATAAATAAAATTGCAGTGTCTGTTTGTAATATTGAAATAACCGCTTTTTACTACATGCATATGAATATATATACGGTACATACACCAAAATAGCATTTTTTACAATTTTTGTCTGTCTGTTTGTTCAGGCTAATCTCTGGAACGGCTGGACCGATTTTAACGGGACTTTCACTGACAGGTAGCTGATGATATAAGGAGTAACTTAGGCTACTTTTTTTTAGACTAGCTTCGCCCCGCAGCGTCTCCCGCAGTACGACAATAACCGCGGGTAACATCGCGGGACTCAACTATCAATAATAAAATTTAATGTTTCCGAAGCGAAGCGAGGGCGGGTCGCTAGTAATAATATATAATTTAAAAACAAACTAGACGGAGCTAGCACAATATTTAAATGCCGGCGAATAGTGTTTAGCCGTCCGTGACTATGAAAACTGTAAAATATTAAGTATATATATACGAAACGTGGCGGGTACCAATTCTTCTAATGAAATACGTACTCAACAAATGTTCACGATTGACTTCCACGGTGAAGGAATAACATCGTGTAATAGAAATCAAACCCGCATAATTATAATTTGTGTAATTACTGGTGGTAGGACCTCTTGTGTGTCCGCGCGGGTGGGAACCACCGCCCTGCCTATTTCTGCCGTGAAGCAGTAATGCGTTTCGGTTTGAAAGGTGGAGTAGCCGTTGTAACTATACTGAGACCTTAGAACTTATATCTCAAGGTGGGTGGCGCATTTACATTGTAGATGTCTATGGGCTCCAGTAACCACTTAACACCAGGTGGGCTGTGAGCTCGTCACCCATCTAAGCAAAAAAAAAAGTGATCTGAGGAGTTATTTGAGATGAAACCGTCATTTTCATTTTGCCATTCACTATCAGCCTGTATCTCTCCACTGTTGGATGTAGGTCTCTCCCATAGTCCGCCACAATCAACGATCCTCCGCCTTCCGCATCCAATCTTCTTCAGCATAGCGCTGCGAGACATCGGTCCACCGGGCAGGGGGACGCCCAACGCTGCGCTTACCGGTACATGGTCGTTAATAATTAAGCTAACTTTACCATTACCGTGGATGAATTCTGTTTCGATGCTAACGGTTCGTTTTCAAAGAATATTTTTTTCAATATACCTTCCACTACAGATGCGAGTGTGGTGTTCGCTCACTTCGCCCGCACCCATATAGCCTCCCTTGAAACTCCACTCCGGCTTCCTTAGAATAAGCCATGAAAGCATCTTCGTATTTGGAGTATGTAGATTTTCACAAGTAGGGACTAGAAAACCACTACACTGTTGTCGTCGCTTACTAAAAAATTGACCCGTCTTATGTATTTTTACTGGTGGTAGGACCTCTTATGAGTCCGCGCGGGTGGGTACCACCACCCTGCCTATTTTCTGCCGTGAAGCAGTAATGCGTTTCGGCTTGAAGGGTGGGGCAGCCGTTGTAACTACACTTGAGACCTTAGAACTTATATCTCAAGGTGGGTGGCGCATTTACGTTGTGGATGTCTATGGGCTCCAGTAACCACTTAACACCAGGTGGGCTGTGAGCTCGTACACCCATCTAAGCAACAAAAAAAAAATTATATGGCACCCGTCCAGCTGAAACGCATTACTGCTTCACGGCAAATATAGGCAGTATGGTGGCGCCCTACCACCAGTGATACTTTGCTAATAGTTAGCCCATATAATCTCGTTTGAGCCCCTGAACTCATCCCGATGTGGCTTTACATTTGGGCCAAAAGCAATTCCGCCATTCAAAACAAACGCTTCCATTACGTTCTGTGGCTCAATCGAATGCGGAGGCTCTGCAGGGTTGACTCTGCATAATTAATAAGACTGTTATATTCGATTTGTTCATTGTGTTTCGTTTATTTGAGTTTAATTGAAATTGTAATTGGAAAGTGAGCCCTGAGCACTGAGCGAGAAAATATTGCTGCTAAAAAACTTTCAAGTCGGGATACTCCTACAGGGGAAGATTTTTTGTTTGATTAAATTAATAGTCTATGTGTAATTCTCGAAGTATAATAAAACAATTGAGATCTCATGTTACGTGGCAGCTTTGACGTTGGACTATAGGTTCCGGTAACCACTCAAAATCGGGTGGAACGTGAATTGGTGGTAGGACGTCTTGTGAGTTCGTACGGGCAGGTACCACCAACCCGCCTGTTTCTGCTGTGAAATAGTAATGCGTTTCGGTTTGAAGGGTGGGGCAGTCGCTGTAACTATACTGAGACCTTACAACTCATATCTCAAGGTGGGTGGCGGTATTTACGTTATAGATGTCTATGTGCTCCAGCAACCATTTAACACCAGGTGGGCTGTGAGCTCGTCCATCCATCTAAGCAAAAAAATATAATGAAAAGTCTCGTCTATCCACAATAATCCAGAGCAGATTTGTCCATTCACTCGTTATATTCATACACATACTACACGCACATTGCTATTATCATGCCAATTTTGTTATGGGCACTAAAATCTACTAGTCTACTGGTACTGGTTTCAAGTCAGTTCACGTTATCAATTTTTGAAGCTTGAGCAATAAATCTTGATCCGCAAAACCTAAATAATCCCGTATTAAAATAAATTGCCGATTATTATGCCAAAGGAAAACCCCTAGATTTGGGATTAACGTCATTTTGTGGCTACCGTAATAATATATGTAGCCACTGCCTAATGTGGTTCTAATTGGTTGGAAACTACTCCTATATTGTTGTATCTGAAAGCCCATCGGATTTGTCGTAACAGATTATGTATTAATATATGTTTCCTTCAAATAGTTTAAGATCATCTGTGGTACATTCGTGAACACCCTTTATATATGAGTATGTCAGCGGCTGTACCCCTGGCATTGTCAATGTCTATAAAGCGCTATTCACTTTTTGGAACAATACTTAGCTTGGGGCCTGAAACTCGAACAAACAATTTAGCTTATCAATTTAAATCTAGTAAAGGAGCTTTCCCCAAAAAGCTCAATTAACAAGATTAAAAACGTCTTTAATTAATCAAAGTGGTTACTTTCAAACGAGCCGCGCTCTCGAGCTTGAGCCAGAAAAATATTTAGAGATGAAAAAAGAAAAATATATAGTAGGTAAAAGAAATGTATTTTAGTTGGGTAGGTGTTAATTGAGTAACGCTTATCCTTGATCCTCGCCGCGAAGTACCCACTTGATTTATTATGTAATTAATCTTAGTGGCGAATATATTTTTTTACTGTAATTAACTAATCTCTCAACATACAGAAAGACAGGAAAGTTAGAGGCCACGGTGTGGATGTCATCATCGGCAACCAAAACATCTTTGAAACTGAAATTCAGAAGAATTTTACTGGTGGTAGGAGGTCTTGTGAATCCGCACAGGTAGTTACAACCACCCTGCCTATTGCTATCGTGAAGCAGTAATGCGTTGCGGGTTTGAAGGGTGGGACAGATGTTGTACTATAAAAATTGTGACCTTAGAACTCCTATCTCTCACGCCCACTGAGTTTCTCGCCGGATCTTCAGTGGGTCGCGTTTCCGATCCGGTGGTAGATTCTGCGAAGTACTGCTCTTGCTAGGGCCAGTGTTAGCAATCCTCCCGGTTAGAGCCCCGTGAGCTCACCTACACGTTAAGGAGAAAGCTGAAATAGCCTCTCAAGGCTATCAGCATAGGTAGGGAATAAAAAATAAAACTCCTATCTCAATTGGGTGGCGGCATTTACGTTGTAGATGTCCAAGGGCTCCGGTAACCATCTAACATCAGGTGGGCCATAACCTCGTCCACTCACCTAATCCACAAAAAAAATACATATATTTAGTCAAATATTTTCTTTCAAAAGTATTTAATCATAGTATTTATAATAAAAAAATTTGTAAAGAATTTATTATATTTAGTCAAATATTCTCTTTCAAAAGTATTTATTGTCAAAGTATTTGAAAGCAGTTGTTATTTAGAAAGCTAATTAATATGCTAATTGATAGTGATAGTTGATAGATAGATGATAGTGTGCTAATTGAAGTTTAAGTGCCTACTTTAAATAGTTTATATTCACAAATTCGTAATGTTAAGTATATACTGATACATTTTGTGTTGTGAAAAGCCTTGAGATTTGAAATTCTGATAGCTTAATATGTCAACCAATCGAACTAGTTCTAAACCGACCTTCAGACCTAGTCGCGAATAATTCTCTGACAGCCGAAAACTGAAATTAATTATTCAGACGACATGTGACACACGAGTGTTTTGAAGTTATAGGTCCGTAAAATTTTCACGTTAAGCCAGTGTTAGAAATATTTCCAGGGCTTTATATTAATATATATTTAATTTACTCTGACTTATAATTGACTTTCGTGCCAGAAAAGCGCTGGGCGTATTCTAAGACACGCGTCTTTAAATGATGTGGTAAGAAGCGCACTACAGTCAGTGTTCCGGCTGTCTTGGAACCCATCGGAATTTTGAGGTCAGATGGGGAAAGGCCCGATGGAGTCACTCTAATTCCATGGTCAGTTGGTAGGTGCCTAGTATGGGATATTCCTTGTGTGGATACTATGGCTCCCGTCATTTAGATGGTACTTCCTCTCGCCCTGGTTCAGCTGCAGCTTCAGCAGAAATTTCAAAAAAGCGGAAGTATTCGGGTTTGGGGTCTTCTTATTCTTTTTTGACTTTCGCGGTTGAGACGATGGGCCCTTGGGGCCATGAAGCAAAGAAATTTTTATCAGAAATCTCCAAACGTTTGATCAATTCTTATGACGTCATTTATGTGAATATTATTATAAAAGTAGTCACGCTGTTGGCCTGGAAAATAGTTCACGACTTTGATACCAATTTCATGATTTTCATAAGCTTTTTGTCACTTTCGCCCTGACACAAACGCTGGGCGACGCAGGCGAAAACACTCCCTCAAAGTGGAACGTGGATACAGCAATGTAAGGCCTCTAAATAAGCGAAGCCTATGCGAAAATTTAGTAAAAAAGAAAGTACAACTAAACCTTGACAACACGTTTTTTGTATCAGTCTCTTTGTGAGAGAAATTTGATTTTCAGTATTTGTTTTTCGTGATTCGTAAAGTGTTTTCGTTTTTATAACGGAGAAAATCCGAGCGAGGGACTATTGAAAGATCAACCCATATATATTCAAAACGCGTGTCACTAGATTTTTCTAAATTTTGTAAAGCAGCTATCATAAAAACTGGAGTTATATGTACAACTCTGCCAACTTTATAACCAGCAACTGGTCGTATTATTTTGTACTAATATCATCGGAGCGTTTGCTTAAAGCCCCGCACAACATATTACATCTACAAATCGTAACTTTGTCCATTAAAGACTGACTAAGCACACGGCCGGGCACATAAGACATCCTGTGTTGCTCAACAGACTGCAGTAATTACTGACCGTGTCCAGGGAGGTGCCCGGGGGAATGTAAGCACTGCACTATATTACAGTCCAGTGAAGTACTCAGGACTTAATGCGAGTTAAATTACGCTACAGAAACTCTAAGTATTCGCTTCGAGATTAATTTCGTGTTTTCGAAAATACATTAACAATATTACACACATAAGAACTATTTACTAATACTAGAGGTCCCGCAGTAGTCGAAATTCGACTATAATTAATTGGTATTGTAAGTTTGTACACTATTATGATTGTATTTTATACTTCTATAATCACAAATTTAGCCAGGACTACACTATAAAAAATATTAACAAAGACAAACCATATTCTATTCTCAATTTGACAACAGATGTCAAGAACAAAAGTTTGACAATAAATAGTATGCATGCGTGTGTGCGTCAAATACATGGTATGTAGTGTGTGTAATGTTTTCTTTATTGATTTAATGTATCTTTTATGCATTATTTTAAAAAGATATTAACATTGTGCACTTCTTCTCTATATTCTCTATAAGTGTGGAAAATTTCATCCTCATCCGTCCGCGGAATTTTCATAAAAAGGGATACAAAATTTTTGCTTCACGTATTAATTTACTAATATATATTTAGACTATGGTATTTAGATGCTTGATACTTTTTACGGGCTATTTATTGACATTAACTTTTCTTTATACACGGAACCAACTTTGAAATCATAAAATCCAACTTGAGAGAATGTGAGAAACGCGAAATTAAACTAGTAAGTGTCATTATTAATGTCTCAAATATTCTGTTTACCTATGGTTTTAGTATTTTAACAGATAAAAATACAAATCAACATAAATTCTGGTTCTGTCTGGACGTAGAAACTTATCCTTAGCAATATCAGATCTAGTAAAGATGTAATTTGCCGCCTCAGTTAACAAGATAATCTCAATTTCGATCTAGATTTTACGGCCACAATCGGACGTCCTTGCTGGGGCCTAGTTTTCGTGGCTTAATTTCGCTTAGGGCTTTCCGTTTGTCAGATTTTATAAACTTAGTTATTTGATCTGTGGTTCAGCTTGCGTCAAATTTAGATTATAGAACATTATAAAGGTGTTTTTCATATATATTTTAAAAATAAAAATAAAATATTTTACTGCTTAGAGGACCACCTTTGCTGGACGAGCCCACAGCCCACCTGGTGTTAAGTGGTTACTGGAGCCCATAGACATCTACAACATAAATGCGCCACACACCTTGAGATATAGTTCTAAGGTCTCAAGCACAGTTACAACGGCTGCTCCACCCTTCAAACCGAAACGCATTACTGCTCCACGGCAGAAATAGGCAGGGTGGTGGTAACTACCCGCGCGGACTCACAAGAGGTCCTACCACCAGTACCACGAGTATGTACGTCATTTTGAACGAACGTAAACTAGTTACATGAAATTTAGTTTTACAACTCTGCTTATTATCCTTGAGGAAGCTCCGGAGAGCATGTCATACATTCTTCTGTACTTTGTTTTGGTACTATACATATATATTTGAGTGTCAGAAGCACGTAATATACACAATGCCGCTGGGAGCAAAGTGTACGACGTGAAAACTATTGTTACTGCTCGTAATACGCGCCCGTGGGTCTGCTTCAGGATTGTATTGAGGCAAACAGATTCGATTTTTTTTAAATTATCTATATATTGATACGTGAACAAAAACTTTATATCCCTTTTTACGAAAATTGCGCGGACGAAGGAGTATGAAATTTTCCACACTTTTAAAGAATATAGAGAAGAAGTGCACAATGCTAATATTTTTTTTAAATAATGCATAAAAGATACATTAAATCAATAAAGAAAACATTACACACACTACATACCATGTATTTGACGCACACACGCATGCATACTATCTATTGTCAAACTTTTGTTCTTGGCATCTGTTGTCAAATTGAGAATAGATTAAATATTGTTTATCTTTGTTAATATTTTATAGTCTAATCTTGGTGAAATTTGTGATTATAGAAGTATAAAATATAATCATAATAGTGTACAAACTTACAATTCCAATTAATTATAGTCGAATTTCAACTACTGCGGGACCTCTAGTATAAATAAAACTGTAACATTGATCAAATATTTTGATGTGTCGCGCTATGATTTTAGCGTGGGCGTTGCACAAGCAGTGTACTTAGTGCGAGTTTTTTAACGTTTTCGATAGCGTAAAAGTTAACATAAATTTGTATGCAGTTGGAACAGCGCCCTTAGCGGCAATAGTAGGAAAACGTAGTCGTCATGGTCTAAAGGATAAGACGTCCGGTACGGTCCGACCTCATTTTATACTTCACCTCAAAATTTACTACATTTAAGTGTATGTGGGATGGTAAGGCGAAATCTAGTGAATTTTAATTTTAAAATATTAATTTGCAAAAACCAGTTTTATCATCGTAAAATCTCAATTGATGACTGACATTGACATTCATTTTCTTTTAAAACAAATCTAATGTGCCGATGTGAACTAACTTAAAAAATATCGATCTTCCAACGTATGCATAATATATATCACACAGCTCTCTTTAAAATAAACGGGGTCATGGATTCGCAAAAACAGCTACAGCTGCTATCATTAACAGAAATTACATTTAAGGAAACCCCTTTTATAAAGTATGAACAACTTAGCATTACGAAATTACACGATTCCTTGATTATTATTTTTTATGATTGAAGGATTACTGGTGGCCTAGAGGCCTTTCCAGTTTCACCAGGACAGGTAGGCGAGCAAAGGCTCAGCCAGGAGGGTTGGGACTTGCTAACAGCTGCCCGAGCACCTTCGAAGGAGACCTAACAACTCAAGGCCGGCTGCTTCAAGAAGGAATCTACTACCGGATCGGAATCGCGACCCTCCGAGAAGATCCGGCGAGGGAGAAGATCCGGCGAGTCTTTGATTTGCGTTATTAAAAACAAAAGATTCATTTACCTACTCCAGTAAAATTAAGAATACCACAAATTCTCTTTGTTTCGACAGGGATTTCAGAACACTCGAATAATTTTATGGAAATTTGTTGTATTCAGTTGAATGTAGCCGAAAATAATGATATCTAGAATGAATCTTGAACAATGAACATAAAAAATTTGAAAGGTACGATTTGCATGATAAAAGTAAGCGTAATGATGATACAAAATCTTTTACGGGTTTGTTTGAGAGTTTTGAATAAATTGCTTATAAATGTACGGTTATATGGAGGTTTTTTGTGTTTTTAAATATAAAAATGTTGTTAGAATGTTATAATATGCCACGTTTTAGTACAAATTATATGAGATTATGCCATCGCCGGTCAAAACGGTAAATACTCATCGGATAGATCATTATTTTATTGTCTACAATGTCAAAATACAAATAGTTTTAATATTTCCAGATTTACATACAGTCTATTATCGACAATTTATTAAATAAATATCAAATTTTATATTTAACTAGCTGACCCGGCAGACTTAGTAGTGCCTCAATCGATAATAAATAAAATACCTAAACTTTTGTATAAAATAAACATAAAGGAATCCGTCCGACGGGGGACACATCAAAGGGAAAACAAAATTGTTATTTTTATTTAATTCCGAGCATTTTTATATTTATTTACCTTTTAAACCCTCTCTGGACTTCCACAAATAATTCAAGACCAAAATTAGCCAAATCGGTCCAGCCGTTCTCGAGTTTTAGCGAGACTAACGAACAGCAATTAATTTTTATGTATATAGATTTCTTGACCTATAACCAAACTGATCTGTCGTAATAGTCGATTCAAAAATAGATCTAAAGATCATAATTCAGAAGATTTCATATTAATTTATTTTTTGATATAACCAGACCTAAACTGCTTTATGTTTTTCACGCACATTTTTCGTAACATTCCCAATATCATTTCAGATCCGATCATAAATCCCGCCATTCTTCAGCACAGAATGACATGTCAGCTGTACGGACTCGACTGATTCAATTCCAGCCTAACCTTTATACATTCAAGCAGTATCATTCCTTAGAACAAGCTCTTAAGAACTAAAATCCCTTAAGACACGATCCAGACTTCTGTTATTGACAAAGTTTTAGGCATCCATATTGTTGTAAACCGTTTGGCCTTCTTTCGTTCGCAACGTATTCTATTCAATTTTTATTTGAAGAACGTTAGGTTCTATTGATTATTATCATTATTCGAAGTTAAATGTTTTTGCTGTTTTTGTAGGGCCGCACATTATGATTTTTCTGTGTAACATGTGCCAATAATAGAAAAGAGAGAGAGAGAGTGAGAGAGACAGAAAAAATAAAACGCACACCAGTATGTCAAATGCCGTCGATTTAATTGAATTAACTCCTTTCGCTAATAAGACCGCAACCCAAGAGCAGTAGTCAGGTTTTCTAATCAGTAACGAGGCAATCAACATAATTATGGAAGACGAAGCTTGTGTCTTCAGTTTGTTAATAGCCTGAGAGATAATAGCGTTTATAGCTAATAATTCGTCGTCGTGGCCTAAAGGATAAGACCGTCCGGTGCATTCTTGTGGAGCGATACACCGATGTTCGAATCTCAGACGGGTACCAATTTTTCTAATGAAATACTTACGTACTCAACAAATGTTCACGATTGACTTCCACGGTGAAGGAATAACATCGTGTAATAAAAATGAAACCCGCAAAATTATAATTTGCGTAATTACTGGTGGTAGGACCTCTTGTGAGTCTGCGCGGGTAGCGGTAATGCGTTTCGGTTTGAAGGGCAGCCGTTGTAACTATACTTGAGAACTTAGAACTTAGAACTTATATCTCAAGGTGGGTGGCGCGTTTACGTTGTAGATGTCTATGAGCTCCAGTAACCGCTTAACACCAGGTGGACTGTGAGCTCGTCCACCCATCAAAGCAAGAAAAAAAGAAGTTCCAGACAGTAAGGTTCTCAGCTCTCATCGTCTCGTGCCGCTTGCGTTGCAAAAATAATCTCGAATTTCCTTACTCTATTTCTTGTTTTACGCGAAAGCCATCTTCTTCGTGAGTTTGAAAGTCGTTCGGTCCTGAAACAGTTTGGTCGCTCGATTATTTATCGTAGGTTACTAACTTTGCTTAAAAATGATATGTTTATTTTATAATACGACCTGAAATACAACAAGTCGAAATAGAGAAATAAAAAGCGAGATTGTTTGATCTTCGTTGATATAATTCTTTAAAGATACTCTGTCTACTTCTGGCGGCAGAAACATTCCAATTAGGATTTTTGCGGTAGGGCTTAAGTTAGGATTTAGCGGAAACTAAGAGCACCTACCGCAATAGCAAGTCCCTGTCAAGTAATGCCTGTGGCCTCAAACCGATACCGGAGGCTATAGTGGAAAGATCTCCACACATTGTCCCACTCAGACTCTTATAGTGTGTTGCATGTATTTCTTAGAGGTATCTTAAGGTGGCCAGGAAAATGAATAAATGCGTTTACTTCTTCAAATACTAATTATATTATTTTTAATTATTTTACAAATATAGAATTGACATGGCGTCCATCTTTTTTCTTCGTGTAATATTTTTTTTTATTTTGAAAATTGGCAATATTGGCAAATATTGCGTTTCCTGTTTTGTGATTGATTCGTGCGATATCACGTCATCGTTGGCCAATCACAGCCATCAACGCGATATGACGCGACGTTGATTCGTTAACATATTGAAACAGGTGAACACGAGCAGACTTTTCCCTTTCCCTTTCTGACTCTGCTGTAACGTACACGCAAGCCTCATCTAACGTTTCCTATTTCTCTGCGACCACTACTATTGATCCATTTCGACCCGCTATTAATACGCTTTTATTAACTTGAGACGTATGTATCCGTTTGTAACGGAATCTTTGAACATGATTTTGACCCCCTTCAAAACGTTGGATTAACTCGAAATTTGGTATACTTATTAAGGACCGATGATAATTCAATATGAAAAAAAATGAAATAAAAAATAAAAAAATTGAAATTCAACTAAAAAATGAAAAATAAACAATAGTATAAAAAAACTAACAAAATCCGCTTTTATAGAATATCCAATTAAAATATAGAAAATAAATTTTAATAAATTTGAATTAAAAATAGTGTAAGAAAAAATGATTTTATTGTAAAAAACCGTGGGGTGCAAAAGCACCCCACGGTTTTTTTGATAATATCCTGAAAACAGGATATTATCAAAATAACCCTTTTGTTCATAAAATATATATATAACTACTGATACCATGCACCCCACGCCTCAAGCAATGATTTCCTTAGCTCTAATATCTGCTGGAACCGTTAGCTTCTTTGTGATTATTTAATTTTCTTTTTCTTCTTGACTGTTTACTGTCTTAGTAGACCATAATCTTGTATACCAAATCTTCGTAAAATTTTAGCGAATCTTACTCACAGAAAGCTTTCAAAAGCAACTTGAACGTCAAAGGAAATGTCTGAATAAAAAGCAAGTCATGGTAATTCATCTATTACTCTCAATCTGTTAAGGACGCCCACCACCTTCAATAGATGTAGTGATCAGGATGACAATACGAAGATCGGGATATTGCAACAGGCATAGTGCCGGTTGTTGTAGTGAACCTTGATCATGAGACTATATAGCAGTCAGCGTCTGTAGGCTGATCATCATAATGCACTCGGGCTGTAATTGCTGAGGTATCAAATTATGGCAAATAAAAAAACAGTAGGCAGCGGCTTGGCTAACGGTAGGCAGCGGCTTGGCAAAGGTAGGCAGCGGCTAGGCAACGGTAGGCAGCGGCTTGGCTAACGATAGGCAGCGGCTTGGCTAACGGTAGGCAGCGGTTTGGCTAACGGTAGGCAGCGGCTTGGCTAACGGTAGGCAGCGGCTTGGCAACGGTAGGCAGCGGCTTGGCAACAGTAGGCAGCGGCTTGGCTAACAGTAGGCAGCGGCTTGGCAGCGGTAGGCAGTGGCTTGGCAACAGTAGGCAGCGGCTTGGCAACAGTAGGCAGCGGCTTGGCTCTGCCCTTGGTATTGCTGAAGTCCATGGGCGACGGTAACCACTCACCAACAGGTGGGCCGTATGCTCGTCTGTTATGGGGCAATAAAAAAAATTTCAATTTTTGAAACTACGTAGTCCAATATAGGAAATTTATAAAAGTCGTGAACTCGCTCGAAGGGAAGCTATGTCCCAAAAAAACCTATCTCCCGTTAAGAAGAAAAAGGTAAATCTAATAATTCAACAGGTTTCAAGGATTGTTTCACACCACCTGGTCTACGCAGGGTCGTAATAAGCCGAAAGATCTTATGGAACACATTAGGCCTACAGGAATTATGGTTGAAAAACTGCCATTTATTTTTGAGGCGATGATTTTCAGATTGTTTTGATGACGGTTTTCGATAGGTTGATATTATAATCATATTTATACGTAATTATAAGATTAATGAAAGTAGAAGTGTACTTTATCATCTTATTTTTATTCTAATCTTTTATTTTTTTATTGCTTAGATGTGTGGACGAGCCCACAGCCCACCTGGTATTAAGTGGTTACTGGAGCCCATAGACATCTACAACATAAATGCGCCACACACCTTGAGATATAGTTCTAAGGTCTCAGTATAGTCACAACGGCTGCCCCACCCTTCAAACCGAAACGCATTACTGCTTCACGGCAGAAATAGGCGGGGCGGTGGTACCTACCCGTGCGGACTCACAAGAGGTCCTACCACCAGTAATTACGCAAATTATAATTTTGCGGGTTTCATTTTTATTACCCGATATTATTCCTTCACCGTGGAAGCCAATCGTGAACATTTGTTGAGTACGTGTATTTCATTAGAAAAATTGGTACCCGCCTGAGATTCGAACACCGGTGCATCGCTCAACACGAATACATCGAACGTCTTATCCGTTAGGCCACGACGACTTCAAAGACGACGAAACACTATAAGATATTTGTGAAAATTATAATAAAGAATCAAATATTGAACACCGAATACGCTCCCGGAATTCTTCAATCCTCGACCCGAAACTCGAACGGATTTATTATATTATATTTTCGTGAGTTACGTTCCGATGGTAAATTATCTTATAACGTTTCCAATATTCCCGAATATAATATTACTGATATCAAATTTGTATAGATTTCCGCTGTCGCTATCAATGTCTCGGGGATTTCAGATAACATAAAACGATCTATTAAAAAAAACAAAAACATATTTTTTGCTTTTATGAGGTTGTCGTTTTAAGATAAAAATCAGGTCGGGGGAGGGGTTTGGTAAAATTTAAGGATTATTGATACACTAGCACATTTTATTAGATTCTTCCGATCCAATCTAGGTGCTTTTAGGCTCTCCGAGCACTGGTCCACGTTCTCGCCTCGGATCTTCTCAGTGGGTCGCGATTCTTTTATTTTTTTATCTTATACCTTTAAGCGAACAATTCTTCTTGTATATATATAATTTGAATTTCGGAAACGGCTCCAACGATTTTTATAAAATTTAGTATACAGGAGATTTCGGGGGCGATAAATCGATCTAGCTACGATTTATTTTCAGAAAATGTTGTTTTATTCGTATTTTCAATAATCAACTTTATCGATAATCAACTTTATGACTCTTCCCGACATCTATTAGCGAATAATAATACTATTTTTCATAATTGAGAGCAACTAACTGCTTTAAAGACGATAACACTAAAGCTATTTCAGCAGATGGCGTTGTTAAGCCACCCGATGAGTGTTTGGTTTAATGTTAGACCAAGAAAATTAATTTTTTATTTATATTATTTGTGTCTTTTTAACTCACGTGTTCACTTAAAAATGCTTAAACGATCTTAAAATATTTCATAATTTTATCAATATGTAATTCTTATTTAAATATAGTTCCTAAAAAAACAATTTATCAACAACAAAAAAAACCGGTCATCGTCTGGTTGCTTTAATAGGTGGACGAGCCCACCTAGTGTTAAGTGGTTACTGGAGCCCATAGACATCTACAACGTAAATGCGCCACCCACCTTAAGATATAAGTTCTAACGTCTCAGTATAGTTGCAACGGCTACCCCGCCCTTCAAACCGAAACGCATTACTGCTTCACAGCAGAAATAGGCGGGGTGGTGGTACCTACCTGGACCTTTTGGTCGTCGTGGCCTAACGGATAAGACGTCCGGTGCATTCGTGTTGAAGCGATGCACCGGTGTTCGAATCCCGCAGGCGGGTACCAATTTTTCTAATGAAATATGTACTCAACAAATGTTCACGATTGACTTCCACGGTGAAGGAATAACATCGTGTAATAAAAATGAAACCCGCACAATTATAATTTGCGTAATTACTGGTGGTAGGACCTCTTGTGAGTCCGCACGGGTAGGTACCACCGCCCCGCCTATTTCTGCCGTGAAGCAGTAATGCGTTTCGGTTTGAAGGGTGGGGCAGCCGTTGTGACTATACTGAGACCTTAGAACTATATCTCAAGGTGTGTGGCGCATTTACGTTGTAGATGTCTATGGGCTCCAGTAACCACTTAACATCAGGGGGGCTGTGAGCTCGTCCACACAGCTAAGCAACAAAAAAAAAAAAAAAAAACCTACCCGTGCAAACTCACAAAAGGTCCTACCACCAAGAGGTCCTACTAGGAATAAGTACAGGCTTGCGTTCCTAGCGATTCGAATCAAGAAAATAGATGAAAATCAAGTCATTATCAATTGCTAACTTAGATTGTTCTTAGATTTAAAAAAACTTTCAAGTACCTAACTTTTGTACAGTAAATACGTATTTTAAATTGTTTTTTTTTATTAAATGAGGCTCTCCTCAGGCCTTTTTTGCTGTCGTTCGTTTTTATCTCTTCTTTGCATTTAAATTACAATGTTCGCAAAAAATTAACTTCTAACTATAAAAAAATAGATGCCCGCTTACTTTACTTGACACAAATTCACGAATGACTTCCACAATAAAGTAATTCAAACCTACCAAAATTCTAATTTGTGTAATTACTGGTTAAAGAGCATGGTAATTCAGTAAAAAGTCGCAAGAAATCAAAAATGTATTTATCTTCTTGCATTTTTTTTTAATATGAATAATTGAAAAACACGAACGTAAAATCTTATCCCGCGTCTTTCGTTTAAGGAACAAATTCTCGTCCTACCATTCATATACCTACAGAAATTAATTTCGTATTTTGAATACCTACACATTGTATATACCTTATTAATTTGTGGAGGCCAAGGCAAACCCAGACCGGGTACCTACCATTGTACAGGTATCATCTATTCTAGGATACCCATGTCAACAATGTCTTCCCTCGGAATTTAATATCCCTTGTCAATTTGTTACGCATAATCTTTGCTTATGACATTTGACAGCCGGCTGGAGTGAGGTTCGGAAGATATGAGATTTGTCCAATATGAGTATTTGAAGTTTTTAAAGGCTACACTTACTTCGAATGAAGATATAGAAAATCTGTTGTTTTAAATGATTGAAAATGGGATGGAATAGCCATTAGAGATGAACTATATGTCTCGTAGTTACACCTAGATGTTTTTTAGCTGAGTGATATTAGATATTGGATAGTATCACCCTATCTCTTATCTTAAGTTTTTATTTATTTATTGCATAGATGGGTGGACGAGCTCACAGCCCACCTAGTGCTAAGTACCGGAACCCATAGACATCTACAACGTAAATGCCGCCACCCACCTTGAGATATGAGTTCTAGGGTCGCAGTATAGTCACAACGGCTGCCCCACTCTTCAAAAAGTAAAAGTATCGTAAGGCGGCTAAATGCCTTATTGAATGCTGCCCCTCTTTGCCGCGATGCTGTTGTTTACATCCGTCTGAAGATCACAGTCTCTGTACAGTCCCAGTTTGATATCGATTTCATGTGTCCAAGTGAGTGGCGGCTTGTATATTGCAATGTCTATGGACTCCGCCCGATTTTCTACCAAAAGAACTCCGTCCTCGCTCATGCAGCTACGACACAAAAGAAAGTATTTTGAACTTATTTTCTGATTTCTACTCAAGAAAATTTAGAATACTGACTTCAGGGTTTTCTCAAAGTGGTTATTGAAGTATCATTGAGTAAGTAAAGGCCAAGGGAGTTTCTAAGTAATGTTTCAGAGCATAAATGCCGATTGGCAGGGCAGACAATCAAATGTACAAGAATATAAACTAAGACTAAAATAGAATACTATATAATATTATTATTTAACCTTCAAAAAGTCTTACTCATAAATATTCTGAAGCATTTATTAATAAAATTGTAAGTATCTCAAAAATTCCTTATGAATATTTCATGATGTTCCGTTGTAGCGTCTCCTAAGTGTGATGTTAATTTATATTTGAACGATTTCCCTCGAGCCTTCGGCCGACTCAAAAGGGCGCTATAATATCTTGACTTTCTCCTTATTATTTCCACGTATTTCCGTATTCGCTTTGACTAAAGCTAAATTAGGAAAAGCTCAATTTTTTTTTAATATGTCACTCGTTGAGCTTTAACTATTCGGTTTTAATTTATCCAATTTTTATTTATTGCTTAGATAGGTAGACGAGCTCACGGCTTAACTAGTGTTAAGTGGTTACTGGAGGTCATATACATCTACAACATAAATGCCGCCACCCACCTTGAGATATAAGTTCTAAGGTCTCAGTATAGTTACAACGGCTACCCCACCCTTCAAACCGAAACGCATTACCGATTCATGGCAGAAATAGGCAGAGAGGTACACCTTTTGTGAGTCCGCACGGGTAGGTAGCAATCCGTGCGGACACACAAAAGGTCCTACCATTAGTATTAAAAGATGCATGACTTTATTCTGATGCTATAGTGGAATCCAAGCCAACACGGGTACTGCCGGCCACCGCAGTATGCTGGTGGAATACTCACAGAACCATTCTCCGGCAATTCCCTTAGTCGATTTTTGCAACACCCAAAGTAAGAGATGGGGTGATGCTATTAATCAAATTCATTCATCAAATTTGAAGTCGTCGCAGCCTAAAGGATAAGACGTCCGGTGCATTCGTGTTGAGCGATTCACCGGTGTTCGAATCCCGCAGGCGGGTACCAATTTTTCTAATGAAATACGTACTCAATAAATGTTCACGATTGACTTCCACGGTGAAGGAATAACATCGTGTAATAAAAATCGAACCCGCATAATCATAATTTGCGTAATTACTGGTGGTAGGACCTCTTGTGAGTCCGCACGGGTAGGTTACACCACCCCGCCTATTTCTGCCGTGAAGCAGTAATGCGTTTCGATTTGAAGGGTGGGGCAGCCGTTGTAACTATACTGAGACCTTAAAA
This sequence comes from Bombyx mandarina, assembly GCF_030267445.1. Classification (NCBI taxonomy): domain Eukaryota; kingdom Metazoa; phylum Arthropoda; class Insecta; order Lepidoptera; family Bombycidae; genus Bombyx; species Bombyx mandarina. The sequence goes on from NC_143213.1 coordinate 15,139,601, forward strand.
CTTATATCTCAAGGTGGGTGGCGCATTTACGTCGTAGATGTCTATGGGCTCCAGTAACCACTTAACACCAGATGGGCTGTGAGCTCGAGAAAAAAATCACATTGATTTTCATTGCAAATGTCGTACGATTTATTATCATCATAATAGATCGCAGCAACTCTTCTCCAATGAATGTCTAACTTACAACAATACACACAATAAATCTTGTTGTTAATTGGATTAGAAATCATTTACAGTTGTAACGAATAATTGGGCGTCCAAACTTTGTTCCAAACAAGTCTAAGAGTCTGGTTATGAAACGGTCGCACTACTCTACAGGCATTCGATGTTGATTTATGTTTCTTTTGAAACTGATTTATTTGAAATTGATTTATGTATATTGCGTTAGTGTTTTTTGATTCGGCGTTTGATAGAAATAGTTATAAATCTGGGTAGTTTTTCGACTGAAATGCGTGACTGACTTCACGAATGACCTCCACTGTGAAGTAATTGCATCAATAGTGTAATATACAAATGTTGCTAAAGTAAGAGAGAGAGAGAGAGAGTATTCTTTAGGGATAGCACACCAAAAAAAAAGCAATGCAAAACATTAAATACAAAAAAGTATAAGGTGTTACCGCTAAGAGCCATCTCTTCCAGATAACTATCAGGTGGACAAAAATTATTTGGAAATGAATTACACGCGGTGTACCTTTCGATTGAAATAAATATATACACACACACACACACATATGAAGAGTGAGCTGAAATGAGTCCACATTAAAACTCCAGTCCGTCTTGTAAGCGTGTAACAAAAAAAGTTTTCGGATGTTTTCTCGTATGGCAAGAAAAATCTTTGTAAATAACCAAAATAACCCTTCAGGGTAAAAGGAAACTTGTAACGCGATCTGTTTGCCCAGACTTCGTTCCAGGAAGGTCACGGGCGTCCCGGGGGAGCTAAACATGGGTTTACACTATGATGTTATTTAAAAAAAAAAACGAGTCATAGAATTCTATTCTATATAGTTCTATTCACGTCAATTTGCTTTCTTTTCTAGTAATTTAACCTCTTTGTTAGTAATTTAACCTCTTTTCTAGTAATTTAACCTCTTTTCTAGTAATTTAACCTCTTTTCTAGTAATTTAACCCCTTTTTTAGTAATTTAACCTCTTGTTTAGTAATTTAACCTCTTTTCTAGTAATTTAACATCTTTTCTAGTAATTTAACATCTTTTCTACTAATTTAACCTCTTTTCTAGTAATTTGACCGGTGTTATGAAATGACAAACGAACATCACATGAGATGTCACTGTCAATGTTGTGGCAAATGTCATTGTTATATTTCATATTTCATGAGTGAACCACTGAAGTATAAAATATGTCTATGAAGTGAGCGCTCTGAAAAAAAATATATAGTCTGCACTTCATGTTTCCGGACGCGTTGGTTTGATCGCGGATTGAACATTAAGATGTAAAAACAACCTTAATAAAAATAATTGTAATTATTTTAAAGAAGAAACCAGAAATAAAGAGGTCCAGTAAAAAAAATCGATTGTCTGTAAAGTCGGTTTACTGACGATAGTTGAACGTGAAACGTCATAAGGAAATACTGATGGAATGGTTTCATTTTTTCAATAATCGCAATTATCGTTGCTATAAAAAATTGACACCACATTCAATTTTTACTGAACTACATACTTGACGAAAACAGGTTTTTTTTTTGTATAATGCAGCTGTCCATGCGGATGCATCGCTCCCTCAAGTAGGAGAGAGACAGATGTAGAACGCTGCCGAACGCGGAGGCCGATTATGCCTCTTTGTCGCTCGTTGCGCGCTCTTGCTTGCACCTCAAGCCTTAAATGGAACGCCTCATGAGTCATGTTTTTTCGTGCGCGTAGCCGGCTCCATAGAATTATAAGGCGACATGTGAAGGCAATGTCCAGTTAAGAGCAGTCCACTCCAGCTGAATAACCAACAAAATAATTTAGATAATTACAAAAAAAGATGTGTGGTGTCGTGGGACACCGGATAGGAACGAAGTTCTTTATTATAAATATATAAATTTTAAGTTCTATTCGAGGTATAAAGAAAATAAAACTGGAGGTTTCGCAACAACCCACGGTCATTCGGTAACGTGCGAACTTATTGTGGTACACTTCATTCACGGTTGTTTGCATAAGAGTTAGTGTATTGCGCAAACAAACGCTCTGAGATCGTGGTCAATGAATGATAAAAAAATATGTTATTTTTTGTACATTATTACAAAGTTAAGTCGTACGCTGTGTGCATTACTAATAAAAATCTTACGTTACGGACGTTTTTTCCCGGTTAGGGTACCCCTCCGCATCGTCACATAAGGAACTTCGTTCCAAAAAAAATTGGTGTTAAGTGGTCCCTAAAACCCATGCATCTATTCTCTCAATTGTCCAGTAGTTCGGCTTCCCCGCCTTTCAAAAAGAAATGCAATATTGATTCTGCCCAAATAATATAAATGTTGCGGGCTTCAAATCATTTGCGAATACGAATGAGGTACGTATTTTATCAACTTCAGGATTTGAACATCGACAAGGTAGCATCGCTTGATACCAGTGCATCGTCCTATCCTTTAAAAAACCTCGGCTAGAACATGACTATACAGTATCTATCAAAAGAGACATGGAAAAAAACTTCAAACTTGCTACTACAAACATGCAAATCACATTCAGCACGTAACCTTCCTTTATGAAGCGTACAACCGCATTTTGCACGCCGCTACACACGGTTCGTACTGTTTAAAATGTTATCATTTTAGTAAATCAAATTTACGACCGCCTAGACACGAGCGCGCTGTAAATATAAATGCATTTTAATATTATCAAGGTTTCTTTTTAACTTTACTCCATTTCATGTTTTCATGAGAATTGTGTACCGTAAAAAAAATCCTATTTACTTGAAGACCTATTCTGTTCAAGCGAAAGATTACGGTTTTTGATTTCGTTGGGTACTAACATTGTATTGATTTCGCTTTGTCTATTTCGATGTAACATCGTAATCTAGACATTCGTTGGGGATGGTATGGGCATGTGAGGAGACGAAATGAAAATGAGGTTGGTAAGAGAGTGTTAACTATGAATGTGGAAGGATATAGAGGAAGAGGTAGACCTAAGAAGAAATCGATGGATTGCGTGAAAGAAGATATGTGTAAGAGGGGAGTGAACGAAGAAATGGTATATGATAGAGGAGTATCGAATGTGAAAACATGGAGAAGGGCAGCAAAATGATGATCGTAACCATTTAACAACAGGTGGGCTGTGAGCTCGTCCATCGTCGGGATGAAATGAAGTCTCAATAAAATGGTGGTTTTTTACTAAGACTTTTTCAGTGGACTTTTTGAAAGCGTTCGAGAAGCTACACGTAGCGCGGCTTTGTTTCAATTTACCATATTTGTTCATAGATGCTAAACAGTGAATAAAACTATCGTTATTATTCTACTTTTAAGTCTGAAGAAACACTAAACTAACAAAATGAATTGTTTTCACGGAACTTCGCTTCGCCTGTTCCCGCGAAAAAGTCCAACAACTTCTATAATGAAATAAATAAAACACGATAAAGTCGTATAAAAAACAAATTCGCAAAACAGCAGTGGTTTTTTACTGAAAAAGCCAGCTACTGTTCAATTATTCTAATAAAATGTGATTTTGGCAACATGCTAAATCAAAAAAGGACACATCACACGGTCAGTACGAAGAATGGGTTGGGTCCGGTTATCCGGTCCGGTCGTGACCCTCATTACTTTACCGGCTCATTGCAGTACATTCCGAATTTGGGGCACAATTTAATTATTAATCGTGTCAAAGGTCAAACTTAACTTTCGTAAAATGATATAATTAGTTAAGCATGAATTTTTTATCTGGTATGGTAATATCGAGCAAAATCGAGGGACTGCTAGTTAATAGCTATTGAAGCAGGCACTCAGGAAAAACTCAAAACTATGTAGTAATAAATAGAGTCAGATATTAATGTGTTATGTTTTTAAGTTCCTAACAAAGATTATAAGTAATACTAACAAAAAGTATGGTTTTTTACTGAAAAAATAAATAAAGTTATTTATTATCCACGTCCACAGGCAGACTAAGTGACCCACGTGATGTAAAGTAAAGTGAAAAAGGAAAGTTGTCGATGGTGATCGCCCTTAACCTTGGGACTAATGACGCAGTTTTATTCTAATAAGGACTTTTTATTTAAATTGGAAAACAAAATTGCTTTGATGTGATTCGTATTTGTTTCTTGTTTCCGTTAACCACTTAACATCAGGTGAGCGGTGAGCTCATTCAACGTACTGTATATTTTTTTATTTCGCAAATGGGTAGTATGTTTCATTTTAATTTTAAGCTCACTTGGTGTTTAGTGTCGTGAATAGAGTCACTCGTTTTGAGAATTTCAGGAAGGTATTTCCTGAGCGCTATGAAATGTCTCTCTTCAGGCGAATCTTGAAGATCAGATAGTAGCTTTCCCATGTCCCTGACCTTCGTATAGTCATGATGACCCCTCAACAGTGATCAGGTATGATCTGTTTTCGAAGTCAATAAAAAGGTGACCGATTTTTGTGACAACGTTCGACTTTTTGGCAATTTTTAATTCTATTGTGATAAAGATAAGAAACAACGATCCACATAATGTAGATTCTGTTCTCGGAAACTGAATATTCAAGCTGCGCCATCAAGAGTCTGTCTCCGACCACAATGAGGTCAAGTGCATCGTTACAACTGTTCGTCTCGGAAGACAACGAGGCGATGAATCTTAAATGTGTTCGTTATTGTTCAGAGCAGAGATGGATAATTTTCATATATGGCCAACTCTTTCCCTGATTTAATGAGCTTATTTTCTTTACTTATATTTATGCACACTATATCTTTTTACTTTATTTTTATTGCCCTTGTAGGCAGACGAGCATACGGCCTACCTGACGGTGAGTGGTTATCGTCGCCCATGGACTTCAGCAATGCCAGGGGCAGAGCCAAGCCACTGCCTACCGCTTAATACTCTCCATAAGCCTCTTTTAAAGAAGGACATGTCATAGCGCTCGGGAAACACCGTGCAGGGGGGAGCTCATTCCATAGCCGGATGGTACGTGGCAAAAAAGACCTCAGGAAACGCACTGTCGATGAACGCAGCGGTTCCAGATAATATGGATAAACTCTGCTCCGATGGCGGGAGGTGCGATAATAAATCTTAATCTTCATTATAATCATCAGCTCTAAATAGTTTTTGCTAAACCTCTTCATTCTAATTATGTGCGCATGATTACCGTCATTATATTTATTTCTACGAAGCAATTATGCGTTTTGGTTTAAAGGGCAAGATAGACGTTTTACAATAAAATTGTGACTAACATCGCGGGTTGTGGTGGAAGGTTGGTTGCATTCTTTGGCTATAGCTTTTATGGTCTCTGGTATCTGCTTTATATCAAATTTACCAGAAATACATGTGCCATCACTATCTTTAAAAAGATTAAGTTATCAATTTTTTTCTACAATATGCTCGAAATTGGCATAAATAAATTAAATATACGTTCACCTACATATAACCTAGGGCAATCATTCACTAGGGCATGAAATTTTGAGCTGAAAACCAATAACTAAATTGCCTTTTCAATTCGCTATCGCATTCAATGAATTCGCAAAAAATATAAAAAGGATTAATAAAGCTGGCTATCACTTTGATCACGAAAATGTTTTGGATCTAGAATAGAGTGTGCTATCAATACTAGGTATATTTAAATAAACGTGAAAGTTTGCCTACGTAAAATTGGTTGATTAAATTAGAATATATTTTTACACAAAGATTTTTATGAGCTGGTTTAACTCGTAAAATGTTTTTTTATTTTGACAAATGACATGACTCGGATAATGTCGGTTATATATTTACTACTGTATTATTATTTACTACAGTATTATTTACTACAGAAATATCTTCTGTAGTAAACACGTACAGTGTGTTTGCTGGTTCGTGATTTAACGTACGTATTTACAAATCGATTGGTAGTTTATATCCAAAAAATGACACAAGAAACTATCCCGAAATAATTCAAAATGTTTCATTCCTTCTGAATTACAAAATCAAGGGATATGTTCGATACCAAACTGTTGTTTTTTGAGTTTTTACCACGGCAACACTGGTCGCGATTTGACGGCGTCTTCGCGACTTGTCATCTGTCACTTCTGCTTGCTTCTCGAACGGATGTGTGCATAGACCTATATAGTAGGGACACGACATATTGTTCTATACGTACAATTGCTTATATAAATAGCACCCATTTTGAAGGCACATACATAAACATATATCTATCTCGTTCTTACTCAGCACTTTAACTCGCAGGAAAACAATATAACAGTATTTCAGTGCGTACATAAAATGAAACATGAATATACGTAAATGTCTCCGTCTCCGTCTAATGAGGCCGAAAATCCGCCATGTTTAGCGCGCCAAATGTCATTGTCACGTCAGTTCGGCCGTCTGTTTTGGGTTGTACATTATTTATTGACTTTGATATCGATTTAATATGATTGCTTATATAAAATTTCTTATTTTATCATGCTTAAAACATACAAAAATAATAATTAAAACATATTTTATAGGATCTCAAGAAAGTCGTCGGAACTATTTAAATAAAATAGTTTTATTCCGCAGTGAGTAAAACACTATTGTAAATTCCTTAAATATTTAATAATTAAGTGATTTTAGAGAGGAAGTCACAAGGAATGACGTTTGTAATTTTATTAACGAATAAAATATGTTCTGTAGGTGTTTTTTTAATCAGGCGGTCCCTTGATAAGTTTAAAATTTGAATCACTCAAGTGAAAGTGATTCAAATGGTGCGGCGCACTTTCCTTGAGGTGCGCTGCGGTAGTGTGTTACGGAGTCAGCAAAACAATTAAAATAGATTGTAATAGTCTAAGAAAAACACGTACTCAAAATACGATAACATTCAGCATGCTAGAAATGGGCAGATACTTATATATATACTTACTACGCCATATCTTTATGTTTTGCGGCAAACGACAACTTTATAAAATCAGTGTAGCAAATTTAAAAAATGGTCATATCGTTTACTTGGCAAATTTGAAGCACGAACTCGTCTTAGATTTCACATAATATCTAAATCACATCATCTTTGCACATAACAATATACTTACTTCATATTAAAGTATAAATTCTACAAATACATTCATACTCAACAATATTTAAAATAAAATAAGCCAAGAACGTTTATCGATAAAACCTACTAACATTAAAATCTTCTGGGCAGCACTAAAACCGCCATGTTTTGTGGCCAGATGACGTCACAGTGGCACGAATTTTTGTTGACGTTTCATTTCCATAGGTTTCCTACTTCAGTGGTTTTAGGTACATCGACAGCGATCCTGTCACCAAACATTCTTGGCTACTCACTTAATTCTTAGTTACAATCTGTGACCTTGTTCGTTGACGAAGCCCGCTATAGAAAGCAGAGTATTATATACGCTTGACACTTGACATTGGCGAAGTCTAAAAGGAAACGCCATAAACCCAAGAGATAGATAGACGGTACCGTACTCACGTGTGTGACGGTCTTCGCTACGGTTTTTCATCATCACTTCCTTCCTTACGCATCCACACCCTGAACCCTTCTCCCTAAGTGATACGGCGTGAGTAACGTGGTCATCGGTTCCGGTGAGTGATTAGACAATATTTTGTTAAAAAGGTACATACGGCGCCGCGGATCGCGGCACATGTTCGACAGACCCCTCATGCTGGTTTCCGGAGCCCTAGGTTGCCACGAGGGCTTTGGGTTCGGATCGAACAAGATATTTGGTTTATCTTCGTTTTCGTACACATCATACAGTCAAAATCAAAATTTAAACAATGTTGCCAACATATTTGAAGAATTGTTAACAATGGAGATTGGCTGTTGGATAATAATAGTCGTACACAATATTCTCTCTTAAAGTTTTTCAGCATACAGTTTTAATGTCGTTATTGCTTAGATGGGTGGATGAGCTCACAGCCCACCTGGTGTTAAGTGGTTACTGGAGCCCGTAGATATCTACAACGTAAATGCGCCACCCACTTTGAGATATAAGTTCTAGGACCTCAGTATAGTTACAACGGCTGCCCTACCCTTCAGACCGAAACACATTACTTACTTCACGGCAGAAATAGGTAAGGCGGTGGTACCTACCCGCGCGGACTTACTTTTGAAGTCGTCGTGGCCTAACGGATAAGACGTCCGGTGCATTCGTATTGAGCGATGCACCGGTGTTCGAATCCCGTAATTACTATTTGCGTAATTACTGGTGGTAGGACCTCCAGTGAGTCCGCACGGGTAGGTACCACCACCCTGCCTATTTCTGCCGTGAAGCAGTAATGCGTTTCGGTTTGAAGGGTGGGGCAGCCGTTGTAACTATAATTGAGACCTTAGAACTTATATCTCAAGGTGGGTGGCGCATTTACGTTGTAGATGTCTGTGGGCTCCAGCAACCACTTGGCACCGGGTGGGCTGTGAGTTCGTCCACCAATCTAAGCAATAAAAAAAAATTAAAAAATTGCTAACAATGGAGGATGGTTGTTGGATAATAATAGTCGTACACAATATTCTCTCATAAAGTTTTTCGGCATACAGTTTTAATGTCGTTATTGCTTAGATGGGTGGACGAGCTCACGGACCACCTGTCGTTAAGCGGTTACTGGAGCACGTATATATCTACAACGTAAATGCGCCACCCACCTTGAGATATTGAGACCTTAGAACTTATATCTCAAGGTGTGTGGCGCATTTACGTTGTAGATGTCTATGGGTTCCAGTAACCACTCAACACAAGGTGGGCTGTGAGCTCGTCCACCCATCTAAGAAATAAAAAAAGAAAAAAAAAGATATAAGTTCTAGGACCTCAGTATAGTTACAACGGCTGCCCTACCCTTCAGACCGAAACACATTACTTGCTTCACGGCAGAAATAGGTAAGGCGGTGGTACCTACCCGCGCGGACTCACAAGAGATCCTACCGCCAGATTTTTAGACTGTTAAAACAGACCCACTAGAGTCGACGTGGTTTGCCAATAGGTTGGATGGGCAGTATGAACGAAGAAAAATAATGTTACCACTTTATTTATCCACTTTACTGAACTCGAATCGGAATTTTACCTCTGACATTAACTGGAATCAACCATTTGTTTGGCTCAGAGCTAACACAGATCAGCCCGCCAAGATTACGTCAGCATCTTATTAAATTATTACACCTAATGCCCTTTTTTCTTCAAAGCAGTCAATAAACTTTACTCCTACGCGTTTTAATACAAATCTCCTGTTGTAATCGGTAAGTGCCTGTGAATATTTCAAAAGATTGTTCAAAGAATAAAGTGTTTCTCGCTATTACACAGCTTCATTGAATATTCATAAGTATTTTACTTTTTTATGTAAAATCAATACAAAGATTAAATGGTTTCTGAGAAATCTCGACGCGTTTTGACAAATATTTTTCGGGACCTGTTTGAGGAAATTAATATGCATCAAGGCTGTATGATTAATAAAGATCAAAGAAAAAAAATCTCGCCATCGGTTCGTCAATCTAATGGTAATATGGCGTTCGTTTTTGATTCCTGGTTGGAAACAATGCCGTTGTCAATATGATTGGTGTTCAGAGTCTTCGTAACGTAGGCAGCGGTAGGCGGTAGGCAGCGGCTTAGCTCTGCCCCTGGTATTGCTGAAGTCCATTGGCGACGGTAACCACTCACCATCAGTTGGGCCGTATGCTCGTCTGCCTACAACTGCGATAAAAAAAAACGTGAAATTTCGATGTGAATCGTTTTTTTATCACTTTAAGTAGAAACTCATCGTGTTAGTTGCGAACATAAAGCTAACATTTCTTGAAGCTGCATACTGTGACGTTCAAATATACTAATTTAAATAATTTAATCTAATCTAAAGATTTTACGAGCAAAGGCAAACGTGACTAAGCGACAATAACTGCTTTGTACATAAATGATAGGCAATAACCATATTCGATGAGCAAAAAAACAAATATTTCTAGGTCTATTAAAATAATTTCAATCCTACAGCTAGATTCGTTAAAATATATTTTTTTCGGGTATTTCAACTTTAAATTAGTCTACTGTAAAGTTCACGCATTGTCGCTTAGTCACGTTTGCCTTTCAAGCGTCGATATAGTTTCTTGGGTTGTTGTGAGTCGTAGACATAAATAAAGCTACTTCTACGGTTTAAATCTAGCCTTTTTTTATTGTTATTATATTATTTCCGACATTATTCTCTATTAAGTCATGGTTTTTGGAACGAAGCTCCTTATGGGACGATGCGGAGGGGTACCCTAACCGGGAAAAAACGTCCGTAACGTAAGATTTTTATTAGTAATGCACACAGTGTACGACCTAATTTTGTAATAACGTGCAAAAAATAACATATTTTTTTATCATTAATTAACCACGATCTCAGAGCGTTCATTTGCGCAATACACTAACTCTTATGGAAACAACCGTGAATGAAGTGTACCACAAAAGTTCGCATGTTACCGAATGACCGTGGGTTGTTCCGAAACCTCCAGTTCTATTTTCTTTATACCTCGAATAGAACTTAAAATTAGTGTTTTTATAATAAGGAACTTGGTTCCTATCCGGTGTCCCACGACACCACACATCTTTTTATATATTACTATTATTTAAAAGGCCTCATACACCGTATGTGAAATGAATTTTCGTTCTCTTTAGCGAGTATTTAGATTTTGTCAAACCTCATAAAATGGTCGGCACCTCTGTCCAGCGTATTCATTTCCATTTTTGTATTGTACGTTATCCACTGTCTCTGGGGTGCACGGTTGGCATTCCGCAGCTGGCTTTACGCTTCCATGTACACGAAATATTCGTTTGAATCATTAAAGTGGTACTGCCGTTTGGGCTTTGTGTTCTAATGAACGCGAGATAAAAAAACTCCGATGACATGAACAAAAAATCAGTTCACAACAGACAAAAAAGGTACTGTACTATTTTGTCTAAGCCTTGCTTGCTAATAAGCTTGCATATATTAAGAGAGGATTGCGTATCTTGAATCAACTATAGTCTTACGTAATGAAGAGTGTGTGAGCCCGTTCTGATTGTTAGTTTGTTAGCTTCACTATGTGCATCTGACGTTTCTTCAATTCAAAGAATGAATCTTTACTGGCGGTAGGAAGTCTAGTGAGTCCGCACGGGTAGGTACCACCACACTGCCTATTCTGCCGTGAAGTAGTAATGCGTTTCCGTTTGAAGGGTGGGGCAGTCGGTGCGCTGTAAAAATTGAGACTTTAGAACTCATATCTCAAGGTAGGGAGCGGCATTTACGTGCGCTCGTCCACCCACCTAAGCAAAAAATAAATAAAAAAAAGTTCTAATTGGAAGTTGTTGCTTTACTTCAGAGATCATTTATAATATAGTCCCAACAGAAAGAACAAGTTGGCGTGAATCACTTCAACTAACGAGCTAATTTGAAATATATAGCCACGGCCGTACCGAATTGGATTTGATTTTGACTAATTACTGGTGGTTTACTGGTGGTAGGACCTCTTAGGAGTCCGCGCGGGTAGGTACCACCACCCTGCCTATTTCTGCCATAAAGCAATTAAGCGTTTCGATTTGAAGGGTGGGGCAGACGTTGTAACTATACTTGAGACCTTAGAACTTATATCTCAAGGTGGGTGGCGCATTTACGTTGTGGATGTCTATGGGCTCCAGTAACCACTTAACACCAGGTGGGCTGTGAGCTCGTCCACCCATCTAAGCAATAAAAAAATATTAAAAATATAATTACACGTGCGTACAAATTAAAGTCAATAAATAAAGATGAACAGCGACCCCGAGGATATCTTCTTGTGTCATGGTTACCAGGAATATTTGCATACGAGGAAAATGTATTTAGACCCCGAATATCAAACAGTTGTATGTTTTTTCTCTGTGTTTGTTACCCTGAGGGAGGGACTATTCCAGCTACACTCAAATGTGACATTTATTATAAAGATATTCTTTCTATTATGCACGTACAGTAATATAACTTTATGAAGTGCACTATTTCTCCAAACATTGCGGCACTCCCTTTTGGGTATTTAAATAGAAAGAAGGTTGTTTGCTCTTGAATTTCCTCGCTCGTTTTCAGGCTGGAAGACAAAAGACTTTTGTCCGGGAGTCCATCCGGCGGCGGGCTACGACGAAATCTTAATTAATTTGCTTTTTGAACGCCTTTTCGTATAATGAATGAGATTTTTTTGCGTCATTTCAAAGGCTTGGTTTTTTTTTTATTTCATTACAATTTTATATACGTTTCAATGTAGGGATATTTGTTTTATAGGATTGAGCGAATGATGAGTTGTTATTCTGTTTTAAGTGGATTGACGAGTCAATGACTGTTAATTTAGTTTTTATTGCTTAGATCGGTGGACGAGCTCACAGCCTACCTGGTGTTAGGTGGTTACTGGAGCCCATAAACATCTACAACGTAAATGCGCCAAACACCTTGAGATATAAGTTCTAAGATCTCAGTATAGTTACAACGGCTGCCCCACCCTTCAAACCGAAACGCATTACTGCTTCACGACAGAAATAGGCAGAATGGTGGTACCTACCCGCGCGGACTCACAAGAGGTCTTCCACCAGTAATAAGCAATAGAAAAAAGAAAAAAAATACATGTACTCTTCGAATTTAATCTACTATAATAATTGTAGCCAACAAATAGAGTAGTCGTTAAATCTATACTAATATATATATCTACAGTGGTTTTTACGTCTCCTCCTCCTCGAGTCGTGTTCCTCATGTCTGAGGGTCGTGACCACCATCACCCATGAGCTTACTTTTACGTCTATACTAATATATAAATCTACAGTGGTTTTTACGGATGTTCCGTTATAACTACTGAACCATGCATTCGATTGACTTAAAACTTAGTATACATGTAGAAAATACATGTACTTAATGGATAGGCTAATATTTATATGAGTGTTGGACTCCCTAATAATAATGACAATAAATAATAATGTTAACATTATAATAATAAAAAATAGATCCATTATAATAATAAAGAATGTTAACATTATTATTTAGTGTTATATTTTAAATTCCCAGCGATGCGGGTGAGTACGGCTATCTATTATAACTAGAGGTCCCGCAGTAGTCGAAATTCGACTATAATTAATTGGAATTGTAAGTTTGTACACTAATATGATTGTATTTTATACTTCTTTAATCACAAATTTCGCCAAGACTACACTATAAAATATATTAACAAAGACAAACAATATTTAATCTATTATCAATTTGACAACAGACGTCAAGGACAAAAGTTTGACAATACATAGTATGCATGCGTGTGTGCGTCAAATACATGGTATGTAGTGTGTGTAATGTTTTCTTTATGGATTTAATGTATCTTTGTATGTATGTATTATTTAAAAAAAAAATTAGCATTGTGCACTTCTTCTCTATATTCTCTATAAGTGTGGAAAATTTCACACTCCTCCGTCCGCGCAATTTTCGTAAAAAGGGATACAACGTTTTTGCTTCACGTATTAATATATAGGTTTGCTAAAATCAAATGCGACGGCATAAATGTTTCATTAATAATCGACTGGCCCATAACGTAAATATTTAATGCCTATTACACGATTATTGTTCCGCTGGAAAGCTAAAATACATTCGAGTAAGCTCTCTCTCAGATTCTTTGATCGAAGCAATTTTTCCGAGACATTGAGCTTTTACCAACATCTTTCTTGTGATACGTTTTTGGCTGAGCAAGACATTACGTTGCTTGTATGAATTTGAACTCTATTAGGGAAACGTTAAGCGCATTATCGAACGTTTCATTAATGTAATATATTTTCACGGTGTTCACTTCGACAAATGGATGTCAAAGATTTTAATATAAATTCGTTTTATTGCCGTAGTAGGCGAGCAAATTACTTCACAGTTCACCTGGTGTTTAGCGACTAACACATACAAAATTAATTTAGGGACAACTTTTACGGTATGCAGCGGCTTGGCTCTGCCCTTGGTATTGCTGAAGTTCATGGGCGACGGTAACCACTCACCATCAGATGGGCCGTATGCTCGTCTGCCTACAAGGGCAATAAAAAAAAACTTACTGGTGGTAGGACCTCTTGTGAGTCCGCACGGGTAGGTACCACCATCCTGCCTATTTCTGCCGTGAAGCAGTAATGCCTTTCGGTTTGAAGGGTGAGGCAGCCGTTATAACTATACTGAGACCTTATATCTCAAGGTGGGTGACGCATTTACCTTGTAGATGTCTATGGGCTCCAGTAACCACTTAACACCAGGTGGGCTGTGAGCTCGTCCACCCAACTAAGCAATAAAAAAAAACTACGAGGGGGAAGATCTTTCATCGAGGAGAGAACTACTAGTACACAGCGGCTTGGCTTTACCCCTGGCATTGCTGATGTCAATGAGTGACAGCGACAGCTTATCATTAGGCGAAACGTAAGCTCGTCTGCCTATAAAAGCAATAAAAACCGACCGGGTTCCAATCATCGATAGACAAACGACCCAAATATTATTGTTCGGAATTTATACCCTGCAAGGTTATCTTGAAAATGTTGTCAGAACAATTTTTGTCAAATATATTTACAACATGGCTACCGCTACATTTAGCGTGCTATGAATATTGGTGCTCAACTTTAGTAGCTATATTTGAAAATGACTCCACGAATGTGGAGATGTCACGTACATGTCGGGGACAGTCATTAGTTTGGTAGCTAAACGAAGCCATAGACGGTCATTAGGCCCAAAACACGTCATTACGGATCGTCCCGATCCATTAACGGTGCTTTTAGGGACCACAAGCACCGGTCACCGTCCTCGGCGAACTCGTCGCTTGCGACGAAGGGATCGACGAGCGAATTAACCTATAGACACAGCCCGCTGAGTTTCTCGCCGGATCTTCTCAGTGGGTCGCGTTTCCGATCCGGTGGTAGATTCTGCGAAGCACTGCTCTTGCTAGGGTCAGTGTTAGCATCACTCCGGTTTGAGCCTCGTGAGCTCACCTACTCGTTCTGCGAACCTAGTATAACCCCTCGAGGTTACTAAAATGGTGGTAAAATCCTTAATTGCATTATATATAAAGATGGGTTAATACCGATATTTATCAATATTAGCGAATACTAATATATTCATGATGTAATATTATAATACCTTAACGAATACGTGAATATCCTGATATCTTAATATACTTCGATAAAACGGGTAAACGAGTTAAACTTAATACGGTATTCGTGAAATAAGTTAATGATTATTAATACACTTAATACGGTATTCGTACCGTATTAATTTTAACTCGTTTATCCATTTTATCGAAGGTTATTATGATATCACGATATTCACGTATTAGTTAAGGTATTATATATGCAAAAATGAAAAGCTGTTAGTTAGTCTCGCTAAAACTCGAGAACGGCTGGACCGATTTGGCTAATTTTGGTCTTGAATTGTTTGTGGAAGTCCAGAGAAGGCTTAAAAGTTAAAATAAATATGAAAATGCTCGGAATGAAATAAAAATAACAATTTTGTTTTTCCTTTGATATCCCCCCGTCGGACGGATTCCTTTTGTTTGTTTTAAGTTTATTTTATACAAAAGCTTAGGTCTTTTATTTATCGATTGAGGCACTACGAAGTCTGCCGGGTCAGCTAGTTAATAATATTAATAGTATATTGTATCTAGGAATTTGACTTCACACTAAATATTTTACAAGTAATATTATGTACATTAAAATTAATATTATTATTAAATCAGAATTTGGTCAACATTGTACATTAATATAAACAACAAGTTAGTAATATTATTTATTTCTTATTGGTGCATAAAAATATCAGCTTTTTTACTTTTTCTACCGAAAGCCTGTTACGTCGGTCAGAAATAAGTTTAGAAATTTAGAAATTTTTTTTTTTTTATTTTTGAAAAAAGCCTCTCACATGGTACTGAGGTGGCTAGTGGGTACACAACATCTATAATATTATAATCCACGAACCGTTTGTTTAGAAAGTCATTTCGATTCAAATCAAACTTCATAAAAAAAAATCAAAAAAATCAAACTTTTATTTAAATTTTGAGAAGTCCGTAGAAGATAATTAAATACCACCGCAAAAATATATTGTCATCATAATTTATTACGTAAAAACACTTAATTTTGTTGTGGCAGTATTACATTTTGTGTAAAAAAAATTTAATTTATGAAATTGGTAAACAATGTCAACTACCGTACCTACTTTCGTTTTTCAAATCATCGTTTTAAAACCAACTAATTCAAAGGAAACAGAAAATAAAATTAAAATAATGAAAATAAAGCTCACCGATTTTATTCCAATAAATGTAAAAATTCACTATTTTGCCTTGAGTAGAATCTTTAGTTGAATCAAGAAATGAAGGCTCAAACATTAAAAAGTAATGCATTTAAAAATTCCCACTAGCATCTTTGACATGTAAAAAGTTGAATTGAAAAATAGTCCTTATACTCATAATGATATGTACTTATTTTCATTGCTCAATATGCAAACATGTAGTTTATCTTACTTACTCTTAGCGCATGCAGTATTGTTATGAATGTGATAGACAGATATCCGCGAGACACGTACGGCGTATGCCAGTATATTTTCGAGTGATAGATACAACCCGACCGATGTGAGTTGGCTAATATTATGAATAGAGTAATACGGAATATTAGCATATCAGAATTCAACGGATTACCGATACACGAATACAAGCTGTATTACGAATATCATAATGAATACTAATATATCGGTCTCACCCTTAATTATATAACGGTTGTCTAAACCTTCGAAGTGTTACGCTGAAATAGCTTCTCAAGGCTATCAGCTTAGGTAGGAAAAAAAAGTCATTAGTTTGGGGGCTAAACCAAACGCAGCACGATTCCCGAGAGATGGCGGCACGATTGCGGTATCGTCGGGTGGGGAATTAGTTCTGTATAAGCCGTTGCGCGGAGCGCTCTGCATGCATTTGAAAGGATGCATCTTGGTATACGAGCCACTGTCTTTCGACAGTTAGTACTGCACATTATTGGATGTGGAACGTTGTGTTTGACGATTAGTGCTACCCCTATTGCGGTAGGTGCACGGAACTCTGTCCGTGACAGATAGTACTGCCCTATGTGACCCTTATCCTTCGCGATTGTCACTGGTGGTAGGACCTCTTGGGAGTCCGCACAGGTAGGTACCACCACCCCGCCTATTTCCGCCGTGAAGCAGTAATGCGTTTCGGTTCGAAGGGTGGGGTAGCCGTTGTAACTATACTGAGACCTTAGAACTTATATCTCGAGGTGGGTGGCGCATTTACGTTGTAGATGTCTATGGGCTCCAGTAACCACTTAACACCAGGTGGGCTGTGAGCTCGTCCATCCATATAAGCAATATAAAAAAAAATTAGTTCAGTCTCCATTTTTTTTCTTTTTTTTTATTGCCCGTGTAGGCAGACGAGCATACGGCCCACCTGATGGTGAGTAGTTACCGTCGCCCATGGACTTCAGCAATGCCAGGGGCAGAGCCAAGCCGCTACCTACCGCTTCATACTCTCCACAAGCCTCGTTTGAAGAAGGACATGTCATAGCGCTCGGGAAACACCGTGGAGGGGAGCTCATTCCATAGCCGGATGGTACGTGGCAAAAAAGACCTCTGGAAACGCACTGTGGATGACCGCAGTGGCTCCAGGTAGTATGGATGAACTCTACTCCGGTGGCGGGCGGTGCGATGGTAAAAACGAGATGCCAGTATCATCTCGAATAATTCCTCAGAGCAGTTTATAGTTCCACCTTTATAGTTTGTAGGTATACGACAAAGGGAAGATCTTCCATCGAGCAGGTGATATTGCTCGGTAGACCGACGGTCCGAATGCTGTTGTTCGGAACTTGTATATATGCGCTTTATCTTGAAAATGTCGTAAGTGAAATTCAGGCATCTGTCAATTATCTTGCGTTGTATGATGGCTACCCCCGCCACATCACTCCTCTCCGAGACTGGAGGTCGTGTCATTTTTTGTTAGAGTTGTCCGTGCTGAGATTAGCTTGCAAGGGCCAGTGCTGCTCGAAGTTTGCGGTGATTCGAAACTGAGCTTGAACTCTGCGTGATTGTCGCCAGTGCTGCTCGAAGTCTGCGGTGAGTCGAGACTGAGCTTGAATGTTGCGTGCGTGTCGCCAGTAGTCCATGTGTGCAGAGCTGCCACGCCGGAGATGTGCGTCCCCAAGCGTTGATGATCCGGTCGTGGGCTGCGATGAACTGTAGTGGCGTCATGAGGCAGTGTAGGTGCGTGCCGTAGGACCAGGAAGCGCGGTGAGTCGGCTGCGATGGTCCTGTTGAGGCTGCGATGCTGGCTTGCTGTGGGACGACTGTCGATGACTTGCTTTTTTATCTGCGAGAATGCGGGAATTGTGGTAGCCGAAGTTCTTGATGCGCTGATGATGAAGTGTGAAGGCTGCAATTATCACGTCGGGGTCACCAGTTTGTAGGTATACGACGAAGGGAAGATCTTCCACCGAGCGGGTGATATTTGCTCGGTAGACCGACGGTCCGGTATGTTGTTGTTCGGAACTTGTATATATGCGCTTTATCTTGAAAATGTCGTAAGCGAGATTCAGGCATCTGTCAATTATCTTGCGTTGTATGAAGGCTACCCGCCACAAGTTCATTTAAATTACTGGGTTGCGATCGGTGATTATTTATTATTATTATTATTAATTCTTTATTTCAGTTTTGTTTTTTAAAACCATAACATTTTGTTAGTAGTAATTACTTATATCTATGTTAGTGACTTAAAAAAATCTAACACATAACTCTCATTATATATATACATTTTAAACCATTACATTTTTTATTTTATTTTTTTTCTCCTTCCAAATGCCTACTGCAAAGGCTATTGATCAGCAGTCCCTCGATCTTGCTCGATATGATTCTCAAAAGACTGTTGCCACTGTCACGAACTCGACGCAATAACGATGCACTTCTCTTCCGCATTATTGCAAAGAAGTCATCGGTGTGAGATGTCGCAAACATTGTGGATGCACTGCAAAAGCGCGGCAGTGACAACATCATCCTAAACGCATTATTATATTTAATAGTAATTTAAACTCCTATGTTACATTCCTGATGTTTGAGCCTTAACCCGACATACATATATAATGTATTATTTTATGAGCCATAAAAAAGTTTAGCCCAGTAAAACCATACCACAAAATGAGTTGCTCTCTTTAGAGAAACAACATTTCCTAAGCTATTGCTTCACCAGCTTTTATGTTTTATATGTTTCAATATTCAAAATGTTTCAATCTTTCTAATGTTTCTTCTTGTACAGTTTCAATATTCAAAATAGCATTTGTGTTACCTGTATAACTTATTATAACCTCTTTTGAGATTTGTCATAAGTCATATAGAGGTTACACATATTTCCAAGAAGTTTAAATTTAAATAAAGAGATAGTATACATAATAAATATTATTTAGTAATAAGACGTCATGTAGTAAAATGAAAACAACAAATAAATTACCATCGCCACAGGCACAGTGAGCCCTCAAGGGTTTATCAGCGCTCTGATTATTTCTCCAACGAAGCAGACATGCCGTTCGATTTGAGGATCTATTTTTAATGCGATAGAGACTACGAGTTCATGCTCCAAGGTCATGACGTACAAAAAAAAACTTATCACGGCTTCATAACTAAAGATGCTTACATCAAATTTGTTTTAGCTTTTTTATTAAGAATTTACTAAAAGCTAGTACAAAGGGTACATTAACCCTTCTCTCAATAAGGAAACAGTATTATTAGAATTAAATCATGAATAGGTCTATAATTCAATCAATTTGGACAAATTGAAGTGCCTTCTGTAGATACGTCATTAACTAGCGGTACTCGCCCGCTTCGCTGAGCATTTAAAATTAGCATGATTTTTTATTGTCATTATTATTAGGGAGTTCAACACTCATATAAATATTAGTCTATCCATTAAGTACATGTATTTTCTACATGGATACCAAGTTTCAAGTCAATCGGATGCATGGTTCAGTAGTTATAACGGAATATCCGTAAAAACCACTGTAGATTTATATATTAGTATAGATATTTCTCCTACGAAGCAAACATGCCGTTCGATTTGAGGATCTATTTTCAATGCGATAGAGACTACGAGCTCACGTTCCAAGGTCATGACGTACAAAAAACTTAGCACGGCTTCATAACTAAAAATGCTTACATCAAATTTATTTTTGCTTTTTATTAAAAATGTAAAGGCGAAGGCGATTGCATGCAGCAGAGATGCGAATGTTGCGATGAATGTGTGGAGTAACGAGAATGGATATGGAATGGAGAATGAAAGTGGCACCTGTGACACAGAAGCTGAGAAGTGCGCGTTTGGGATGGTGTGGACATGTGATGAGACGAAATGAAAATGAGGTTGGTAAGAGAATGTTAACTATGAATGTGGAAGGATATAGAGGAAGAGGTAGACCTAAGAAGAAATATATGGATTGCGTGAAAGACGATATGTGTAAGGGGGAAGTGAGCGAAGAAATGGTATATGATAGAAGAGTATGGAAGGAGAAAACATGTTGCGCCGACCCCAGGTGACTGGGAGATGGGCAGGATAATGATGATGAATGATGATTAAGAATGTAATTAAACCTAGCACAAAGGGTACATTAACCCTTCTTTTAATAAGGAAAGAGTATTATTAGAATTAAATAGAGAATAGGTCTATAATTCAATCAATTTACACAAATTGAAGTGCCTCCAGTAGATAAGTCATTAACTCGAGGTCGTGGAGTTCAATGGAGTTTCCATGCCTAGCACTAAAGAAGTATTTCATATTTTATTTATTTATTGCTTAGGTGGGTGGAAGAGCTCACGGCTGGTGATGTTAAGTGGTTACCGGAGCCCATAGACACCTACTAAGTAAATGCCACAACCTACTTTGAGATATGAGTTCTTATGTTTTTATGTGGAACATAAACATGGTACTCACAGAATTAGATAACTTTTCTAAATTATTAAGTGTTAATCGGTTGATCATTTTAAGGAGCGTTATGGTTTCAAGGATGATTTTTGGTTAGGACAGCGGTCAAACAATACCATTGAGGCTTCGTCGGTATCTCTCTTTTTTTTTTTTTATTGCCTAGATGTGTGGACGAGCTCACAGCCCACCTGATGTTAAGTGGTTACTGGAACCCATAGACATCTACAACGTAAATGCGCCACACACCTTGAGATATAAGTTCTAAGGTCTCAGTATAGTTACAACGGCTGCCCCACCCTTCAAACCGAAACGCATTACTGCTTCCCGGCAGAAATAGGCGGGGCGGTGGTACCTACCCGTGCGGACTCACAAGAGGTCCTACCAACAGTAATTACGCAAATTATAATTTTGTAGGTTTGATTTTTATTACACGATGTTATACCTTCACCGTGGAAGTCAATCGTGAACAATTGTTGAGTACGTATTTCATTAGAAAAATTGGTACCCGCCTGCGGGATCCGTACACTGTTGCATCGCTATATACGAATGCACCGGACGTCTTATCCTTTAGGCCACAACGACTTCAAGGTGAGCGGCTGCATTCACTGTATTGCTTAAAGCTTTCTATAGAGACTTAACTGAGCTTATTTACCCATGTCTGCTTTTGTCCACCAAATCGGCTCGGCTCAACAGCTACCATCACCAATATTTGCTTGGTCGAAAACTTTAACAAATATTTCAAGTAAAGCTTTAAGTTCACCCGCTACAGAGGTCAATAGCCGCTTGTTCCATAAATATTCAGGAGAGTTCAGCCGAACGGTCGTTTCCGTAATTTATCGCGGCACCCTCGGGCCCAGCATGATCACACTCAACCGTAAATGTGGTTTGTTCAAATAAAATTAAAATGTATTTTAGTAAGTATTCATACGAAAATGTATGTTGACCATATGGGCCATATGGGCCTGACCATATGGGCTTGATGGGTGGGGCAGTCGTTTTAAAACTCAGATGTCTCGAAGTGGGTGACCTTGTATTTATGGGTTTCCGTAAACATTTCAAACCAGTTCTGGCTAGTTTTGGACTACTAGACGCGACTACACGTATCTAAACAATTTCCTAGTGACTAAACCAGAGGCAAGATTCTAATTCGATTTCCTACGAATCATATTAAGTTCAGTCATGTAGAGCTTTACCAACGACAGAATTGGATTTTCATTGAAAATGATATTTACTTCATAGAATATTCATAGTATATACTTCATAGAAAATTATTTTAGACGTGTCAAGTTTATACTTTAAAGTCCAAATGATTTTTTTGCAAGAAGAATCTATACTAATAATATTATAAAGCTGAAGAGTTTTTTTGTTTGAACGCGCTAATCTCAGGAACTACTGGTCCGATTTGAAAAATTCTTTCAGTGTTAGATAGCCCATTTATCGAGGAAGGAACATAACATCACGTTAAGACCAATCCGAGCACCAACAAGGAATGTTTCAAAAAAGGGGTTTTAAGCCCTTTTGAGAACTTCCATTGCGTGCGCTGCGGAAACGGTTAAAGTTAAGTTAAGTACGTACATGAAGTGGCGGGTAAAATTTAGCGTTATGCCAAAGTAACCATTCCACGCGGACGAAGTTGCGGGCAAAAGCTATATTATATATAGGTTTAGGCTATTATAGGAATATTATAGGTTTTCTTAAAGGTGGCGGTATGGTAGCCCGCCAGGCCACCCCGGGCGGCACTATTGGTGTCCTGGAATCCTCCGATGGACCAGAACCAGAATGTCGCGTTGAAGAGCACGGTATATCACCAACTAGTTGCTATTCCACAGCCGTTCCGTAGAACTTAATCTCTGTAAAATCACTGATACGAACCGGACAAAGACCCTTCTCTTGTTCCTGGACTCAACTGCGTCGGATCAGAGCAAAGGGAGGTGACCTACCCCTCTTTGTATCCACGGCATTCTTCTCTGAAATGGTGGACTCATAGAAGTCGGGTATCGCCTTCTAGGACTCTCCGATGCGGAGCATCCTAGTCACAACAATCGACATATATGTATATTGTATATATATGTGTATGTATAAGAACCGCGTATGTATAAGATACACCGCGTGTGATCTGTTTCCAAATAATTCTTGTACACCTAATGGTTGTCCGGGAGAGATCGCTCTTAGGGATAAGACCGCCAATTCTACTTTTTTGTATTTAATGTTTCGCATTGTTTACTTATTTTGTATACAATAAAGAAATTTTTTTTTTTTTTTTTATTGCTTAGATGCGTGGACGAGCTCACAGCCCACCTGTTGTTAAGTGGTTACTGGAGCCCATAGACATCTACAACGTAAATGCGCCACCCACCTTGAGATATAAGTTGTAAGGTCTCAGTATAGTTACAACGGCTGCCCCACCCTTCAAACCGAAACGCATTACTGCTTCACGGCAGAAATAGGCAGGGCGGTGGTACCTACCCGTGCGGACTCACAAGAGGTCCTACCACCAGTAATTACGCAAATTATAATTTTGCGGGTTTCAATTTTATTACACAATGTTATTCCTTCACCGTGGAAGTCAATCGTGAACATTTGCCGAGTACATATTTCATTAGAAAAATTGGTACCCGCCTGAGATTCGAACACCGGCGCATCGCTCAACACGAATGCACCGGACGTCTTATCCCTTAGGCCACGACGACTTCAGAATACTCTCTCTCTCTCTGTTTCTCTCTTTCTCTTGATTCAGAAATGCATAATTTTTTAACAACTGCAAAACCGTGCCATCTAGCTAAATAATAATAACTATAATACCATAAAACCTAAATAAAAACAAACAGCTCCATCGAAAATACGAATCTTTATAAAATATACGAAAAACCAAAATCACGTGACCCATTTGACGAGTTATCCAAGATCGGTATAAAATACTTCAAGTCAAGTATAAGATAAATTGTTCAGCTCATTAGTTCGACTTCAACTTCTCGTTAGGAACAGGTTTGCTTTACGCTTTCAAATTATATTTCAGACGTACTATTCAAGTGGCTTTTACTTGTAGCAATTTGTATCCTGAATAGCCTTGGACCTAATGGGCTGTCACGAATTATATATCTTGTGGATATTTCTCATTAACTATGCTCATACACTCTGAACATATGTACATCTCATACATACCGTTCCGTGAAGGAGAACAAGAAAGTTTCTTAACTTTATGACGTCATATAATAAATACTACATAAGGTTTTCATGGTACTTGAACGCGTAAAACAACTCTCCTCATTATGTGGATACTTCCAAGTTCGTAGACGGAGCCGGATATCGTCTATTATCCCGAAGCGATCTGACGTCGCGTAATGTACCGAGACCGGATATAACCGGCTCTAGCCGGATCCACCGCTATCAGATCGACCTTCGGGCAATCAAGTATATGAAACGGTAATATGTCTGGCCTTGTTCGAGAAACATTCAGAAAAGCTTAAGGATTTTGGGTAGGTACTTGTTTTGTGTTATGATATAGTAATATTTTGGACTTGTACGGGTCGACACCATCGTCGAGATTCGTTTTGGCACGCCTAGTAGTCATGTCTTTTGTAAGAGTAGAATAGCCATTAACAATAAGGACCTCAACTTCATATCTCGAGATAACACCAGCTGAGATGTGAACTCACATCTACAAAGATAAAAAAAAGGGTCAATTGTTCATGATAAACATACTAAGCCAATATTACAATAATGTCGTATGGTATTATTTGCAGTTACAGTGACAGTGCATTTCCAGATGTATTATTTGCCACGTACCATCCGGCTATGGAATGAGCTCCTCTCCACGGTGCTTCCAGAGCGCTATGACATGTCCTTCTTTAAAAGGGGCTTGTGGAGTGTATTAAGCGGTAGGCAGCGGCCTGGCTCTGCCTCTGGCATTGCTGAGGTCCATGGACGACGGTAACCACTCACCATCAGGTGGGCCGTATGCTCGTCTGCCTACAAGGGCAATAAAAAAAAAAGTTAGGTAGGAAGGAAATGGTGTTCTTTCTAGGTTTGTAACACTAGCTGCCTTTCTTTTACAAAGAAATTCGATAATTCCTTGCTACACTGGAATAGTTTTCATCATAATAAGTCAAAAGGTGAGTGGAAGTGTACTGAAGTGGAACAAATCGCTTGGAACCTCGGAATTTGGAGTAATTTTGGATCTCTATGTTAGCAGAATTGTTGGAGGTGATCTCACCGATAATCTTTTATCGTTTTAGCACTAGTCATCAGAGAAGATTTCCACAAAGTGCATTTGCCGATATTATCTGGGCACGTAGCATCCGACTATGGAATCAACTTATCTCTACTGATTTTCTGGAGTCCTTTTTCAGAAAAGGTTTGCATAGCGTCGTTAGCAGAAGCTCTGTTACTCTAATACTGTTACTAGTGGCCCCGCAGTAGTCGAAATTCGACTATAATTAATTGAGATTATAAGTTTGAACATTATTATGGTTCTATTGTCAAACACTATTATAATTCGATAATATAATCACAGTATTCGCCAAAACTGCACTATAGACTAATAATTAAAGACAAAAAATATTAATCTATTTTCAATTCGACCACAGACTTTAAACAATAACAAAAGTTGTGAAACTTTTGACAGTAAACAAAGAGTATATTTTTATGTATGTCTGTGTCAAATACATGGTAGTGTGTGTAATGTTTTCTTTATTGATTTAAAGTATCTTTTATGCATTATTTTTCAAAAATATGCACTCCTTCTATATAAGTGTGAGAAATTTCATACTGCCCCGCGCAATTTTCGTAAAAAGGGGTATAAAGTTTTTGCTTCACGTATTAATATATAGATAAGTAACTCAATAGTAAGTAACAAGTAATTCAAGCAATAAATTTTACTTTACCCTCGGGTGCTTTTAAAAATATATTGAAATTTATAATAACAACACACAATTCCCTGTTAATTTGGCGACGTGCCCACAACGTTGCCTTTTTTATTTACCAAAGCAATTAACTCTGACGCGCTTCGTCACCGAGAGCCAGGGTTTTAATTATTTCCCATCCATCTACATTTATGCGGCTGGTCGGGAAGTGTGGGTAAAAATTCTGGTATGATTATTTTTTGCCTCACACCATCGGACTTCGGAAAGATTGTGTGGCTATTTCGACCTATGGTGTCGAAATTGGATCATGTCCCATCTTTTATCGTGCATACTTTAGATAGGTTTAATCGCTTCCAAGCTGATTTAAATATAACATTGTTTGTTCAAAACTTTTAGTGCCATCAAGTTTAGTTTGATTTAAAATTTTCGTTCGGATATCCAAGCGTTTGAAACTCCCGTGACTGTGTAGATAACACACGCGGTGTGCTCGTACCGAATGGTGCATATATGCCGGGATTCTAGTTCAGCAAGTAACATTTTATCTACATGAAAACGTATCTAGAACGTGTCTATGGTAAAATTTCAGCAACATTTTCGACCAAATTTACACACTGGGTTTTGTAATCTATATATCGTAATCTATATACGTGAAGCAAAAACTTTGTAGCCCTTTTTACGAAATTCGCGCGGACGGAGGAGTATGCTATTTCCCACACTGATAGAGGATACAGAGAAGGAGTGCAGAATGCTAGTTAGGTAGAATACTTTTCTTTAAATTGTGCATTAAAAATACATTAAATCAATAAAAAACATTACACACCCTACCATGTATTTGACACACACACGCATATACACTCTTTTGTTTATTGCTTAAAGTCTGTGGTCTAATTGAGAATAGATTAATATTGTTAGTCTTTAACATTATTTGTTTACAGTGTAACCTTGACGAAATCTGTGATTGTAGAATTATTATATAGTCTGACATTAGAACAACTATAATTTTCAATCTTATAATTTAAATTAATTATGGTCGAATTTCGGCCACCACTAGTTTTAATTAATTGGTCGTGGTAGCACCAGCTTGTCTAGCTCGGATATGTTCATCCATTGGATTAGGAGGATAAGACATCCGTCTGTACAATTGATATTTTCACCTTAGGTCTTAATATGAGTGCGCCAATTCACGTTAAGGTATCTAAAAACACCGATAAATACTAAAATACTTATTTTTATTACGTATTTACCATCTCCTATTCAACTTCTGTATTCTATTAGTACATGGTTTCAATAGTACGCTGTAACAAAAGTTTACTTCGAAGTACTCAGTCCTTAAAATCGAAAACATAAAAATGAATCTTGAAAAAGCAAATAAAATGGAACCACTGAATTTCGAGACTCGAATACTGTAGCAGTACTTCATCATGCGAAGCCGACAATTCGCAGACTCGTAAATAAAAATAAAACCTTTTACTACTGCCTTTAAAAATTTAAATAGGCAATACAAGGTCCCAAGACGCTGCGAAAATCGCGTGCGGTCCTTCATCCTAAATCCGAGGATTACCCATCCTTGACCGACTTCCCCCACGTCGATCCCCTCATCCCATTCCTTCACATTCGGCCCCCCCCCCTACAAGACTCGATTCGTGTTGGTTAATCTTAGATCATGTTTTTAACGGCTGCCTATCTGAGTTAATACTCTTGTTGTGTAAACTGATTGAAAAAACTGATTATATGCTTTCGGATTTTTATTATTCCCTCCATTATTTTGCCACGAAGTGCCACTTTAAAATGTACTTTATCTGTTTTATTTTAGGTAAGAAGCAGATGCGCGTAAATTGTGTGCTGCATTTAGTTGGTGAGCCTAATTTTTTTAAATATTATTTATTATATTTTTTACTAGCTTTAAAAAAGGGATTACAAATCGTTGTTTTCAAATAATTAAGTCATCATTTTTAATATCGTGAATATGGTACTTCAGTGCAGGCAACACAGGAGCGGTCGTTATGACAAATTTTGCGGGAGGCCTACGTCCAATGGACATTTATGCACTAATGAAGATGACGGTGACTGTGTAAATAATGCTGTTTTGACCATATTTTTAATATAATATTAATATTATAATAATTATATTAGCATAAATTTATACCACATAGCAAAAAGACGGACCCTACGAATTCGTAACAAGATCGTAGCGCAGCGTAGCACGGATTAGCGTATATTCGTAGCGCCTGACTATTCTATCACTAAAATGTAGCTCCTAAAATCTGGATGATGTAATTCGGCTAGTTTGACTACATTTTTCATATATCAACTGAGATATGTGAGTGATTATCGGAACTGATTATGGAAACTCATAGCCGGTCATCGTTCTCGTCGAACCTGTCGCTTGCGACGAAGGGCTCGGCGAGCAAATGAACCCACAGATACAGCACACCACAGTTTCTCGCCAGATCTTCTCAGTGGGTCGCGTTTCCGATCCGATGGTAGATTCTGCGAAGCACTGCTCTTACTAGGGTTAGTGCTAGCAACGCAGGCAGGTTTAAGCCCCGTGAGCTCACCTACTCGTTCTGCGAATCTAGTATAACTCTAGTATAATAATTATTTTTTACTGGTGGTAGGAGCTCTTGGGAGTCCGCGCGGGTAGATACCACCACCCTGCCTATTTCTACCGTGAACCAGTAATGCGTTTCGGTTTGAAGGGTGGGGCAGCCGTTGTGACTATACTGAGACCTTAGAACTTATATCTCAAGGTGTGTGGCGCATTTACGTAGTAGCTGTCTATGGGCTCCAGTAACCACTTAACACCAGGTGGGCTGTGAGCTCGTTCACAGGTCTAAGCAATAAAGAAAAAAAAAATTTCGTCGACTTCAAGATTTCCGATTAAATTGAATATTTACACACTAATCAAGGACCGATGACTGTACAAGAATTTCATAGCTTTGCCCTCATATTCCGAGCAGAATACACAATATCAAATTTAACTTCTTAAGGAAATTAAACAAACAGTATAAGACTTTCTTATCTAACATTGTTTCGGTTTATACCGTGCTGAGTCAACATCTGCGGGAGACCGTAACCATTTGGCAATAATTGCGTAAGCGCCACGTGAGCTCGCTTACGGCGCTAATTAACCTTCCTTTGCCTAATGAGTAAGACACCCGATGTACTTGTATCGATCGATGCGACTATACAATAGCCCGAATTTAACACATATTGGTATTTTAAACCCACCTAACTAACGTATTCAAAAACATCGTATATTAAAAATGAAATTCGCATAAAAAACATAACAAGTCGTCGTTGTCTAAAGGATAAGACGTCCGTCCGGTGCATTCGTATCGAGCGATGCACCGGTGTTCGAATCCCGCAGGCGGGTACCAATTTTTCTAATGAAATACGTACTTAACAAATGTTCACGATTGACTTCCACGGTGAAGGAATAACATCGTGCAATAAAAATCAAACCCGCAAAATTATAATTTGCGTAATTAGTGGTGGTAGGACCACTTGTGAGTCCGCACGGGTAGGTACCACCGCCCCGCTTATTTCTGCCGTGAAGCAGTAATGCGTTTTGGTTTGAAGGTTGGGGCAGCCGTTGTGACTATACTGAGACCTTAGAACTATATATCTCAAGGTGTGTGGCGCATTTTACGTTGTAAATGTCTATGGGCTCCAGTAACCACTTAACACCAGGTGGGCCGTGAGCTCGTCCACATATCTAAGCAATAAAAAAAACCTATTTTTTGTTAAAAAACAGTCGACATAAACAAAATAAAAGAGTCTATAGACAAAAAATATGTATTTCCTTCACTGCTCGTGAACGTATGACAACCGGGAAGGCTAGAAAATCGAATAAGCTCCGCTGGAGCAAGATATGTTAGAGACAAGATGTAAATAAAACGTCTGTTACCGAATTCAGTTGTGGGTAATAGACTGAATTAGGTTACGTCCCGTTTGCTTTTTAGCGCTCTGTACTAAAATATGTTTTTACGGTTAGTTTTTTCTAACTTTGATGACATAAAACGCTACTTTTGTCACGATTTCGGCTCAGTATGCAACTAAAGCATAAAATAAATGCAAAATTTCTTTAAAATTATCTTTAGCGCAATTCACGTTTCCGTCAGACTTCTAAGCACAGATTAAATATAAACAGATTTTTTTTCTTTCTTAGATTTGTGGACGAATTCACAGCCCACCTGGTTGTTAAGTAGTTACTGGAGCCCATAGACATCTACGACATAAATGCGCCACCCATCTTGAATAAGTTCTAAGGTCTCAGTATAGTTACAACGGCTGCCCCACCCTTCAAACCGAATCGCATTACTGCTTCACGGCAGAAAAAGGCAGGGTTTTTTTTCCTACCTAAGCTGAGAGCCTTGAGAGGCTATTTCAGCGTAACCTTAACTAGTAGGTGAGCTCACGGGACTCAAACCTGACGATGTTGCTAACACGAACCCTAGCAAGAGTCGTGCTTCGCAGAATCTACCACCGGATCGGAAACGCGACCCACTGAGAAGATCCGGCTTAGGTAGGAAAAAAAAATTGGCGATAACGTCGCAAATTTTACCATTTCACCACACTATACTTTAACTTTACGCTCAAAAACCGCAGACAGAATTTCTTAAGCTTAAAATTTAATCCAGTCGATAGTAGCTATTAGAATATCTTTGCAATTAAGTGGAGATAATTGTTGCAACACTAAGCTTATATTGAAGGTAATATCGTTAGAGACAGTTAACGAAGTCGGGCTGGAACATTTGTATCATTATGTTAATCGCGGAATTTGTTTAGTTAAGTCTGCGGATATGCATAATCAAATATTCATTTCAACACTATAGGTAGTGTTTGGTTGTAAATATTATTATGTGATAGCCTCATCTTTCCTCTGTAGCTCTTTGTAAGCCCATACCGGTGGGTAGGGAAATTTTACCAGGATACCTTCCAGTTTGGGACGTGAAATGTCTTTGTTACGAGACCTCCACCTTCGACTTAGGATAGCCAGTCATTTTGATGTCTCAAAACTCATGTAATTACTTAACACTAGATGACTTACTTCATTTATACGCAATAATATATGCTGTCAATTAGACATTAGAAGATATTTCCCATTTTTTTTATTTATTGCTTATTTGGTTGGACGAGCTCACAGCCCACCTGGTGTTAAGTGGTTACCGGAGCCCATAGACATCTTCAACGTAAATATTCCAACCACCTTGAGATATAAAGGCCTTAGTATAGTTACAACGGCTGCCCCACCCTTCAAACTGAAACGCATTACTGCTTCACGGCAGAAATAGGCAGGGTGGTGGTACCTACCCGTGCGGACTCACAAGAGGTCCTACCACCAGTCCACCACCACCTTTGCGTTACGTTCACGAAACTCTAAGTAAAACTGACAAGTATTTATGCTTAATTAAGAAAATAATAATCTTAATTTCTTTTTTCTCCGTATCATACAAAAAATTAAATTCTCTTAAAGCCAATAAATTGTCACATAAAAATAATAGCTCGGCGACCGAAAAAACACCACCCCTTATGTGCTACGCGGACTGAAGTTGTAGCGTACGTTCTGTAGGTAAACACGAGTGGATGTTCTCACGCGGCCCTTAATTACATCATTATTCATACGTAATTTGTGCCTTCTTGTACTTACGAGGGCGGCACTGAAAATTTCGGGAATTAACGAAGTGACACAACCTTACTATTTAAAAATGTATTTATTGCTTTTCGAAGTATTCTCCGCGAAATTTGGCACATTTTTCCATACGATGGAACCAATCATTGAAGCAACCATTCCAATCGGAAGTTGGGGTCTCCAAAATGGCCGTTTTGTAGGCGTCCACAGCTTCTTCAGGTGATGAAAATCTCTGTCCACGCAATTTATTCTTTATTTTAGGGAAAATATAGAAATCATTAGGGCTTTGGTCGGGGCTGTACGGCGGATGGTCTAATAATTCTATGTTTTCTTGCTCTAAAAACTCTTTTGTTCTGTGCGCGGTGTGAGAACTCGCATTGTCGTGATGGAGGATGATACGGCGGTTGCAGTTCTCTTTACAGAGTTCAGAAACGACCTGTGGCAAACAAATGCTAGCATACCATTCTGCATTAACCGTTCTTTGTCCCTTAAGAGGAATAGTCGTAACATGGCTGGTTTTGGAGACAAACGTGGCCACCATTTTTTTTGCAACACTCCGTGAACGAACAATTTTTGTTGGCTTTAACTCATTTTCGAACACCCAAACTCGTGACTGATTTTTTGTTTCGGGTTCGTACGCGTATATCCAGGATTCGTCACCTGATACAATGTTGTATACAGCATTTGAGGATCCTGCGTGGAATCTTTCGAGAGTTCTGACGCACCAAGTAACGCGAGCCGCTTTTTGCTCTTCACAGAGCGAATGCGGTATCCATCGGGAAAACAACTTTTTTACACCTAATTGTTCATGCAAGATTATTTGTATTTGACTCAAGCCAATGTCTAAAGTTGCCTGAATTTCGCGGTATGTCACATGTCGATCTTCCTCAATCAACTTACGCACAGCATCACCGTTTTCTTGGGTGACTGCAGTTTTTGGACGATCTTTCACTGAGCTTGACACGTCCACGTTGAAACTCCGCAAACCAGCGATAAATTGTGGTTTTGGATAGGGCTTCATCACCAAATGCAGAAATCATCCGGTCAACACACTGTTTTTGTGTTAAACCACTTCGAAAGTCATAATAAATCATCGCTCTTGAATTTTCTCGAGTCAATTCCATTTTCTCAACGACTAAACAAGTTTGACAAAAACTCGTGGCAAGACCGAGAATCTTTTTTTAAATAAATAAATGGTATTCGATTTTTAAAACCAAGGAGTTTTCAATTAAAAAGATTTTAATATGACAGGAACAGTGGAAATATTCCATTCCCGATACTTTTAGTGCAGCCTAGTAGTTCACTAACTTTTAGAGCGGAATTCTAAAGTATGTTTGTTTGGATACATTTTTTTATACTTCTGCAAAGCCTTTCTTCAAAATGTATACCTAATTCTGACATGAAGCGGTTTTGCGTTTCGGTTTGAAAGGTGGGGCAGTTGTAACTATGCTGAGACCTTAGAACTCATATCTCAAGGTGGGTGGCGGCATTTACGTTGTAGATGTCTATGGGCTCCGGTAACCACTTAACACCAGTTAGGTTGTGAGCTCGTCCATCAATATATGCAATAAAAAATATATAAACCTACAAAAGAAAGAAAATAATATAGACTCAAATATTTGTAGTATTTACGAATAGAAGTGTCGGTTTTAAATATTCGTCGGAGAAGCCACAATTATTAACACCATCGTCAGACATCATAGGGGCGAATAGGGTGATCGAGCTAAGAAAAATATTGAGTACACCAATCAAGCTTGTTGTCTTAGAACAATTTAGAAATATTCTCTTGACGTTAGCAAACGAAAACAAATGACAGTTCTTAGGACGGAGGCACCGCTCTTCAAGAAGGCTGGTTGGTAAGTGTGATGGCGTCTACGCGCCTCCATCGACTAGGCTTCGTCGTAGCACGAAGTTAGCCGAGTTCCGACGATACCGCTATCGTGCTGCGTTTTGTTTAGCTACTAAACTAATGACCGTCTCCGACATATTTATTATATACTAGCTGACCCGGCAGACTCCGTAGTGCCTCAGTCGATAAATAAAAGACCTAAACTTTTGTATAAAATAAACTTAAAACAAACAGAAGGAATCCTTCCGACGGGGGACACATCAAAGGAAAAACAAAATTGTTATTTTTATTTAATGCCGAACATTTTCATATTTATCTAACCTTTTAAACCTTCTCTGGACCTCCACAAATAATTCAAGACCAAAATTAGCCAAATCGGTCCTGCCGTTCTCAAGTTTTAGCGTGACTAACGAACAGCAATTCATTTTTATATAGATAGATTTTGCGACAAATCGATCGATTTGCTCATGGCCCACCTGGTATAAAGACATATTTTGTATTGTGATTATCCCAAAACAAATTATGATGGCTTTGGAGTAGACATAAGGATCGTGGTACCAACCAGTGCCGGCTCATAGCACGCCAACCCTCGTAAAAGCATACTACAGCTTAATAGTTAAAGTTCTTTTTATTTGTCCTGGTAATATGGGCTTCTCGTTCAACTTATGTCATTAGCCTATTTCGTACTATTACGTTTAAGTATGTGATTTAACTCAGAACATGATAACGTATTCTTACGCCGGTAAGATTAACGCCATCTATCGCCGAATAGTCGAAAGAATATCGAAGGACTTAGTAGCATCTAGAACGCTCGAGAACTACAACGCCGTCTATTGTCAGATAGCGGAAACACACAATACTCGACTTTTGTGGAATATTCTCGACGATTCTAGGGATTTCGTCTCGACTATAAAAGCGTTGCAGATATGGCACGCAGTCAGTTAGTAATCGGAACTACTCTGTTCTAAGTGATAAATACAGTTTTAAGTTGTACTTTGGTAGAATTTTTATTTATCCCGAGCCCTAGCGCGTAACATTATTTTTGCAAAAGTCACTCGTTATAGTTAAAAGATATAATGTATTCGGCTTAATTACTCCGCAGTGAAAGAAACAAAGAGGATAAACGTAAGAAAAGTCTCCGAAAATAATTTAGGGACCACACAATTTCCTTTGTGGCACTGCTACATAAAATTATCGGAACGAACCTCGCCCGTGGCGCTCCGTGAATAAAACTGCGGGCCGAACAATTAAACTTATTATCTTTCATTGCTCGAGATAAACTTGAGTACTGTCTCTTAAATATCCTTATTTCCTTTGTCGGCAAACAGCGACGACTTCTCTTATAATTATAAACCTTATAATTATGAACACAAGTTATAGAATGAAACACGCGATTCGGATACGCAGTTTTCAGAGTAATCGAAATGTAGTTATTGTCGTTGGGGACGAGCGTTTGGCATACTCGATCATAAGTGATCATCATCCCCCATAGATATTAATCTAACACTTACACGTCTAGCGGTTAGAATTTTTTCAAACGTCATCACTGAAAGAAACGTGGCAGCTCCTAAGAAAAACCATTTAGGCTCCTTCCAGAGTCGTGTTGAGATTAATTTTTTTATTGTATACACCGTTGAGTGAGTTCACGGGCCCACTGAGTTTCTCGCCGGACCTCGTGGGTCGCGTTTCCTATCCGGTGGTAGATTCTGCGAAGCACTGATCTTGCTGGGGCTACTGTTAGCAAATCCTCCGGTTTGAGCCCCGAGAGCTCACCTACACGTTAGGGCGATGCTGAAATAGCCCCTCAAGGCTATCAGCATTAGCAGAAAAAAACTCACGGTAATAAATACATAAGTTATTACCACAGTCCAACGTCATTCTCGTCTACTCATATTAAGACATAAGGACGGAATCTCAATTGGATTTTGTATCGGCTGTCCCTCCCTTCAAGCAAATATGTATGAGACACGGCTAATTTATGCGGAATAATTCATACCCGTGTTCGCATGTAAGCGCACGTAATCAAATTGATTGGATCGATCAGGGAACATAAATGTTTCTTTGCATTCGCGTTTGCTACACGCGACATTCCTACGACCTATCGCAATCACGTAGTCCGTACGTGACGTGACATAATAATAAGATATTTAATCGGATGAACAAACTCGTCAACGGCGTCACAAGAATTAAGGCAAAATGATTATTCTGGATTATTTGTAGTACAGAACCACGAATTTCCTAACTATTTAGTGATGTTAAAATAATTTGATTATAAATTTAGGGTTGTGCATCGCAAATTACTTAGAAAAATAAAAAGTTTAATTATTTTTATTTTTCCAGTTTTAGCTATGAAGCAATGTGCGTGCGGCTAATGGGCGTATTAGCTACATATTATACAATACAATTGCGACTATGACCTCATCTGTGACGGCATTTCGACCGTGACAAAGTTACACTTCTAGGGAAATAAAGCAAAAGCAATTTTAAAACTTTTTTATTGCTTAGATGGGCGGACGAGCTCACAGCCCACTTGGTGTTAAGTGGTTACTGGAGCCCATAGACATCTACGACGTAAATGCGCCACCCACCTTGAGATGTAAGTTCTAAGGTCCTATAGTTACAACGGCTGCCCCACCCTTCAAACCGAAATGCATTACTGCTTCACGGCAGAAATGGGCACCCGTGGCTACCCGTGCGGACTCACAAGAGGTCCTACCACCAGTAAAAATGCTTAATTAAAACTATTTTACGGCTTGCTGAACTGTTCAGTCATCCGTGACCAAGAAAACTGTAAAATATTCGAAATGTCGGAAACTATATTATATAATTATACTAGCGACCCGCCCTCGCTTCGCTTCGGAAACTGTAATTTATTATTGATTTCCCCACTATTTAATGGATGTTATTATACATATAAACCTTCCTCTTCAATCACTCTATCTATTAAAAAAAACCGCATCAAAATCCGTTGCGTAGTTTTAAAGATTTAAGCATACATAGGGACAGACAGATATAGGGACAGAGAAAGCGACTTTGTTTTATACTATGTTGTGATTAGAAAACAGTTAAAATAGTTTTAGCTACATCTACAGCACGTGACAACCGAAATACTAATATATTCTAAGTATTTTCGTCGGTTATCTTATGCAATAGTGAAAATCTGTAGTTGGTTTACAGCAAATCGGTTTTAAGGTGAAATCGGTTCATACTAGCTAACTCTTAGCTTTCGTAGTAAATAAATTATCGTTATTTTTACCTAATTCTATCATATCGTATTTATTTTTTTATTGCTTAGATGGATGGTCGAGCTCACAGCCCACCTGGCTTTAAGTGGTTACTGGAGCCCATGGACATCTACAACGTAAATGCGCCACCCACCTTGAGATATAAGTTCTAAGATCTCAGTATAGTTACAACGGCTTTTTAAATTATACGAAAATTTTGTAACCACTCCGAAATTCTTTCTTTGAGTAATTAAATTATTTCCAGTTCGGTGTTATTACTGAGAGTCCTTCGATTCATTGAAGCCACCATTAAATAGGAATGAATGGTATCAACGAACGCTAATTAATAAAGTTTTGAATATAGGTATTAAGCTTTCCATTAATTTAACATTAATCTCTTTACGGAGACAAATTTCGCATCAAATGAGTTCAATTACACTGAAATCTAACCGCAAAATAATAGAATTTAAGCAAAAAAAACACTAGAACAATATAACCTCCACGGTGTTTCCCGAGCGCTTTGAAATATCATTCTTCAAACGAGGCTTGTGGAGAGTACTTAACAGTAGGCAGCGGCTTGGCTCTGCCACTGGCATTGCTGAAGTCCATGGGCGACGGTAACCACTCACCATCAGGTGGACCGTATGCTCGTCTGCCTATACGGGCAATAAAAAAAATCTAACATTTTCTCCATTTTATATCCAACTAGCTTTTGCCCGCGACTCTGTCCGCGTGGAATGGTTACTTTGGCATAACGCTAAATTTTACCCCCACTTCATTTACGTAGAAAGTGAAAATATTTTTGAATTATAGAATGTTAAGGAGCTATTTAAACCCCTATTTTGAAACATTATTTATTGGTGCTCCACTTGTATTGGTCTTACCGTGATGTTATATATGGGCTATCTAAAACTGAAAGAATTTTTAAATCGGGCCAGTATTTCCTGAGATTAGCGCGTTCAAACAAACAAACTTTTCAGCTTTATAATATATAAAAATATCCAATATCGCCTACAAACTTGATTACAGTATAATTTCCCACGTCTCCGGCACGCTCAAGCGTCGGTTCCGCGACGCGTCGTATCCAAGCTCTAATGTAATAACTACACTCGCTTCAGATATTATAGCCTGATTGATTCCTATATGGTATTCTTGACGTGCTTCGGGCTGGCATATTGGATTCACGCTTTTAAAGTACACCTCATATCAATATCTTAACAAGATTCGTTTTATTGCGATGTGAAATGTTAATAATGATACGGAGTATTTCATAATGTTATTCAAAACGTTTACTATTATATATATATATATATATAATAAGAAAACAATATTAAATCTCTTAAGCTTAATCTCTTTTAAAATTAATATTCAAAATTAAACAGTAAACAGTATTAATAAACTATACAAAGCTGAACTCTGTTTTTTACTGAATGACAGACTTCACTCCATGACACTGAAGAAAAATTATTTTTAAAAACTAAAGAGTTTTAAATAATAAAGGTTTTTCTTTACATTTTTTTATTTTTAATTTATTTCCAAACATTTACACAAAATATTATTTTAATAACCTAAAAGTACCTACAAGTAACCTAATATGTACTTAATCTTGAATGATGACCTGTTAATGCGTTTCTCTTGAATCAACCCGAATTTGTCTATATATCTAAGTAATGGAATCTTTTAATGTATTTTTAAAGGTTTATTTACCGGTGGTAGGATCTCTTGTGAGTCCACACGGGTAGGTACCACCACCCCGTCTATTTCTACCGTGAAGCCGTAATGCGTTTCGGTTTGAACGGTGGGGCAGCCGTTGTGACTATACTGAGACCTTAGAACTTATATCTCAAGGTGGCGCATTTACGTTGTAGATGTCTATGGGCTCCAGTAATCACTTAATAACACCAGGTGGTCTGTGATCTCGTCGTAGATGGGTATCTAAACAATAAAAAAAAAATAAGAAAAAAAAGAATATAAGGAAGCCACTTAAAAAACTTGCTACATCGTTCTAATTCCGAAAGGATCATGCATCCCGGAAATTGGTTTAAGCAATAAAAACATAGCGTTTCCCGGGCACGTCTGCTCCTGGGTCCTTTCAGTGAGTATCACTTAACCGAATTTAGTACCGTTACTATTGAGTTTATTAACACGTCAAATAGCAGACTTAACTTTATAGGTGTATGGCTCTAATAAAGAATAAATAAATAAATAAACACGTCCAAGGTCCTGCTTGTTGTTAGGTGAGAATATTTTGCTAGAAGAACATTTTGTAAGACAGACATTTTGTAACATTTTATAAGTAAGACTGATCAGGTGAAAGACCTTACTTTAAGCTATTTCAGCGTAACTTTAGCTAGTAAGTGAGTTCATGGAGCTCAAACCGGAGTGATGCTAACACTGACCCTAGCAAGAGCAGTGCTTCGCAGAATCTACCACCGGATCGGAAACGCGACCGACTGTGAACATCCGGCAAGAAACTCGGTGGGCTGTATCTGTGGGAGACCTTACTGAAACCCCACTTAAAGAGTGCATGCGCCAAGCCACAAATCGCAAACTATGCAAAACATCTGTCAAGGCTTTAATAAACAAGAATACCACATGGCCACGACTGCTCTGCCTTGAGCAACCGACTATGATGATGATGATAAGTAAGACATAAGACAGGAATATTTTGCTAGCGAGTTCGGAACACTCTCCGAAATCACTCCCACAGCTCCTTATTAAACTATAATAAATATTCTGGATCGTACTTTTAAACCACTAAACGGAATTAAGAAACAATACATACTAATTAATTTAGAACTATATACTTCTAGTCGATTTTTGGTTGATATATTTATTTATGTACACACAACAAAGAAGACATACTACAGAGTAATAGGAAAATTATGTACAAAGGCAAGGTTAACTAGTTTTGCGTAAAAAATAATTATAGTATCAACTAATTACATATTTAATTGATAGGTACAACAACAAATCACTAATCAGTCAAAAAGAAATCTGATTTGAAAAGAATAACAATTTTTACTTTGCTACAAATGACGTAAGTTTTCTATATATAAACAGGATCGTTCAGTGGTCACTAAATAATGCTCAAACAGTTTTCAAACTCACACAGAGCCCTAAGCTAACTAAAGAGGAAAATGGCGGGTTTCATTGGCATCGTCTGACCGGTAGGACTCTGTGTAACTTGTTAAAGGTTGAAATTAGTTTTGTTTTTACTCACTCATTTTAATCAATAGCTCATTCAGTGAATCATTGGATTGGAGATAAATAAATACAATAAATAAATATTTACTAACAATCACGCCACGTTAACTGGTCCCGTGCTAAGTTCGTAAAGAACTTGTGTTACAGTTACCAGATAACGGAAATAAATGTAAGATTTTTGAAGTGAAAACTTCTTTAGAATCGTTGTGATTTCAAACCGGATGCAACGGAAAAAACGACAGGTAAGAGACACAAATACAAAAATGTGTAGAATGAAGCCAGCAAAGAATGAGACAGAAATATACATACTATTTAATACAGCGCCATCTGTGAGATTTTTTAATACTAACGTGTGTATGAAAGCTCTTGTAGTGAATTTTAATTTAGGATTATACGTGAAATTAAAATATCAATTCATAGAGGACGCTACCTTACAATTATTTACTAAAGACAAAATTTTACATATACTTAAGACGTTTAGGATAATTGTATTTTAATTTTGGAAGGTTTCACTTCTACCACGTGTGAATTGCACACATTTTGTTTTTATTATACACATACACATATTTAATATACATCCATAGCCCTGGAAAACACATTTTATATTTATCATACAAATAATTCCCTTGGCAAGATTCGAACCCGCTGTGTGTGTGTATACATATAGCGTTGCAGCTGTAGTGCTTAAAATGAGCAAGCTGTTATAATTTTTAATTAAACACGTACTTAAAAAGCGTACTTAGAGACCGTTTCTGCTTTCTCTCTACTATGAAGCAATCAGGCATTGAACTCGGAACGGGTGGGTAGGGGGGAAATATCCCGGTAAGGCCCTAAACATTTCTTTGGACCCGCGGTCTGCTGCCAACATCTACAGACCGCCAAATCCCACATATCGTCTTCTCGCATTTAAACTGTACAATCTCAAAACTTATTAATTTTACAGGAGAGTATTTTAAAGGCTTAGCATGTGATATTTTTAATATTAATCATCTTTGCAACATTCATTTTTTATTTTTTACCACTTACATTATCTGTATTTTAAAGTAAGATAAAATTATGTATTTTAATAGTATTCAAAACATAGGTAAACTAAAAAGAAACAAACTAAACTACGCTATTTTGACAGTATTTATGAGAAAAATATACTGGTGATACCAAATGATTCCGCATATTAACTCAATTTCGAATATTTTAGAAAATTGTACACTTTAAATGCAAAAAGACGATATGTAGCCCGTGTGTCCCCTAGACGCGAACATCACGTCAGAGGTTCAACCCCTGCCCGAAAAAAAGAGTTGCAATATCCCTGAAGCTATATAATATTTACCCAAGAGCATCCGAGTGATGGAAGACCGGCTATCCTCGACCCACGCTGGTTCTGGTCCAGCGGGGTATTCCGTAGGATAGCTCACTCTAACCGGCGCCATCTAGGCGGGCTTCGGATAGCCTGCCGACCGAGAGGGCTGGTGGTCGTGGCGCCGACGACCGCCGGTCCGGCGTCCCGAGGGGGAGAGTGATGGGAGAGATGTGCTCCACACTAAACGCTTCTCTTTCCCCCTCTGCCTCTTCATGAGTTCTGTCTCATGCGAGGTTTGGACGTTGGTTGTAGAGCGACAGCAGGGTTTAGTCAGTTCGATTGTGACATGCCCCGCCCTCCGTCCCCAGTGGAGGACGGAAGTGAGGCGATTTCCTCCTGACCAAAAAAAAAAAAAAAAAGCTATACAATTGAAAATTCGGTCTCATATCTCAAGGCGTGATGGGCTCTGGTAAGCATTTGATTCCAGAGCATGGTCGTCAGCACCGTCCTACACTATTCTAAATATGTATACGAAAAACTTAAATCTCAACTTATTGAATGTGAATGAATGTAAATTCTGACACAGATAGCCTCATCCGTCATTAATCATATCTTAAAATAATACGTGGTCTTTTTTCTTGACGAGGCGTAGATATAAATAGCGGAACCTTTAAAACAAAAACTCCCACGCGCTTCGTATCCGCCATTTGGCGAAGTGAATTTTTATGACATCAAGCCCCTGAATAATTTACCTTAAGTTTATTCAGTGGCGCT
This sequence comes from Bombyx mandarina, assembly GCF_030267445.1. Classification (NCBI taxonomy): domain Eukaryota; kingdom Metazoa; phylum Arthropoda; class Insecta; order Lepidoptera; family Bombycidae; genus Bombyx; species Bombyx mandarina. The sequence goes on from NC_143213.1 coordinate 15,181,437, forward strand.
GTACTTGGCGATATCATGCTTGCTCCACGATCAAAAAAGAACTACACGAGACCAGATGTGCTGCTAAGTTTTCATACATTCTGAAAGTGTTGTAAGTGAGTTCACTTATGCCCATAGTTTTATGTCTTATTAACATGAGCAGAGAAACTCATGGTCCACCTATAGCTGTTACCAGAATTCGTGACAGTGATTAGTGTGGGCCAAACGGAAGCCCAGTGTAATTAATTTATCAGAACAAGGTTGTGGAGCCCTTTAAGATACAGGATATTCATTGTGATTGAAAATAAAGAAGAGCAGGCTTATAGCAATTTTTCCATCAGTAGATAGAACAATAAATCACGGTTTTTCACAACGAACACTCTACTTTTATTTTGTATGTTGCAATATTTTTTTGACTTAATTTGCGCGTTCACTGCGAAGAAGGACCCCTTTGTCATGGCGCCGCAATTCCAAGGAGTATCCCTGCAACCTTCCGAGAGTATCGGGATACTTGGGGTCGACATTTCGCGCGATGTCCAATTTCGGAGTCATTTGGAAGGCAAAGCCAAGTTGGCGTCCAAAATGCTGGGAGTCCTCAACAGAGCCAAGCGGTACTTCACACCTGGACAAAGACTTTTGCTCTATAAAGCACAAGTCCGGCCTCGCGTGGAGTACTACTCCCATCTCTGGGCCGGGGCTCCCAAGTACCAGCTTCTTCCATTTGACTCCATACAGAAGAGAGCCGTTTGGATTGTCGATAATCCCATTCTCACGGATCGTTTGGAGCCTCTGGGTATGCGGAGGGACTTCGGTTCCCTCTGTATTTTGTACCGCATGTTCCATGGGGAATGCTCTGAGGAATTGTTCGAGATGATACCAACGTCTCGTTTTTACGATCGCACCGCCCGCCACCGGAGTAGAGTTCATCCATACTACCTGGAGCCACTGCGGTCATCCACAGTGCTTTTCCAGAGATTTTTTTTGCCACGTACCATCCGGCTATGGAATGAGCTCCCCTCCACGGTGTTTCCCGAGCGCTATGACATGTCCTTCTTCAAACGAGGCTTGTGGAGAGTATTAAGCGGTAGGCAGCGGCTTGGCTCTGCCCTTGGCATTGCTGAAGTCCATGGGCGACGGTAATCACTCACCATCAGGTGGGCCGTATGCTCGTCTGCCTACAAAGGCTATAATAAAAAAATAAAAAAAAGAATGGGTGGTTCCCATAGTGCTTTTAAAATGATGACGTCAGAGTCGTTGACGCCATTCTCTTCATCATTATCATGACTTACACGGTGACAATCACTTTTACAATGAACTCTGTTTATTACATTTCAAGTGTACAGCGATAACAACAGAGAGCTCCGCTCCGTTCGACTGCTCGGGCTGGAACTTTTTGTGTATTTATGGTAGAAAGTGAGGGTAGCTTAGTCATGAATTCTCTTGAATACCGTCTTAAACACTTGTTGACATGTGTAACATCAAGAAAACTTTAATTTTAACTATTTTTAGTTCACTATAGTTCAATACTAAATACATTAGATTCCAAAAATATAACATGATCTTTGTCGCGTCGTCCTCCATACCTTATTCGTCGTGTACGCCATTCGTGAGTACATTATGTACCATGTGTGTGTACGTATTTTAATAAGATAAAAAAAAACCAATTAAAACGACTTTTGGGAACACCCTGTAAATAGTCGTTTGCAACTCGAGCGGGCTAACTGTGAATTACTAACGTGTAATTAATTTACGTTACGCTATCGTTAATGTTAATCTCGGCGTGTTTGTGCTGACCGAGATAAGAGCAAAGGTAGCAGTACCGTGGCAATCACTGACACATGAAAACGAATGAAGATACCACGCTACGTGTTTTCTGAAGATTATTGTTAAAGCGTGATAAACACAAGAAAAAATAAAATAAAGGTAAACACGCTTTAGAAAAAAGTAAAGGTAGTGTGATAAACATAAGAAAAAATAAAATAAAGGGCAACCCGCTTTTAAAAAAAAAAATGTAGTTAGTTAAGTCGCGAATGAAAGGCGATTCTCTTAAATCATGACCTATTTACATATTTAACAAATTGAGAGATTACGCAGATGGCATCAACAATATAATAATAACCAATGATCCTCACACTAGGCATACTACTGCATGCAGCAGAGATGCGAATGTTGCGATGGATGTGTGGAGGAACGAGAACGGATAGAATACGGAATGAATATGTTAGAGGAAGTCTGAAAGTGGCACCTGTGACAGAGAAGCTGAGAAGTGCGCCTTAGGGATGGTATGGACATGTGATGAGATGAAAAGAAAATGAGGTTGGTAAGAGAGTGTTAACTATGAATGTGGAAAGATATAGAGGAAGAGGTAGGCCTAAGAAGAAATGGATGGATTGCGTGAAAGACGGTACGTGTAAGAGGGGAGTGAGCGAAGAAATATGATAGAGAAGTATAGAAGGAGAAAAGATGTTGCGCCGACCCCAGGTGACTGGGAGAAGGGTAGGAGAATGATGAGTTATACTTGGTTCTAATTCACGTCTTAGAACATTATACATCTAACGCTATCACGATTATAACAAACTTGTGCTAATACTTGTTCTTACATATAGAGTCTCCTTGGCATTTAAGATTTCAAATTACTACTGTTGTTTCAAAGTAAAATAAAGGTTAATCCAATTTAAATATAATTATCGAGAGATGCTTAAAGCTTATATTTAGCTTCAGAAGTTCTCAGCCGGATATTCCCTAATAAATGAACAAGCACATTAATTCTGACACTTCGGTGAGCTTCGGAGCTTTATTGCTTTACTCCACGTCTAATGTTTGCGAAAGCTTACGAAAAGTTCAGAGGTCACATTTTCTCTGATTTTCTTTTCAAAGAACAGAGTATAATTTGAAACTTTCTTTTTGTATTGTTAAAGTTTAACTGTGCCTCGTCCTATATTAGGAGCTTCGAACCTTTTTGTGGTTAAATGAGACGAGCTTTCAACCTATAGTGCAGCTGGCTATGAATAAAGACTAGAATATGATAAGTCCAAATACTCATATTCGGTGTAGAGTTACAAAATCGCCACAATAGATGAACATAAAAAAAAATCATAAACAAAAAGATCATGAATAAACAAAAAGTCATGATCCCGCATTTATTACACAAAAAAGGCAAAAAGTATAATAGAATGGAGCTCGCCTCGTTAATTCGAAGGAACGACATCAATTAATTAGGGGGTCCTTTTTCGATGTTGGCGCCTACTTCTATCGACCGATGCTGGGATGCTATTAACTTGACCAGTAGATTTGATGAATTTTCTTTGTTTTTATTATGTATTATTTGGTGATAATCTGAACTTCCGCTTCCAACAGCCAGGAAATAATATACAAATTGCAGTACTTCGCTTTATTCTGCACAGATTTGATTGTAATTCCACTGTTACAAATTTTTAGGTACGTTGCTCATTAAAAAATACACAGCCTTACACGTCTACTACTACGTACGAACTGCATACTCGTCTGCCTGCAAGGGCAATAAAAAAAACTTTATTGTCCCACCTAAGAAATAAATAAAAGGATGATTCCAACATGATAATGCATTTAAAATCGATCATTAATTCGATAAATATAATAATGTGTATTGTATTACGTTCTGTTAGTGGTCATAGTATCTCATGAACACGATTAAGACTAGAGGTACAGCCGGGGCTCTGGACACCACAGATGACTCCTCCATATAAATAAAGAAGAATATTTCATGCGCCCTAGAAATGTAAAATATACAAAAAAAAAACAGGGTTCTAACGCTTTATTTTTCTATTACAATATAAAAAGGAAGATTCGTCACGTACAAATACAATGGAGCACTTGTCTAGTCCCGGGCTGGACCGTAGTTTACCGGCCCACTTACCCGGATAATCTCCCACTTCGCCCGGTCTTTTTGCCGGATAAACTCGAGCGAACGAGTCGTGAGTTTATTGACTGATGGCCTGAGGACATAAAATGTCTTGTTCGCTTTGCTCGTTACCTAATTCATTTAATGCCGTGTAAAGTCATTGGTCTATTTTAGGACTCTTTCCTAATTGCTATCTTTTTGGAACTTTTTATTTCGATACAAGCTTTCTGCCCGTGATTCGGTTGCGTGGACTGCACTTTATGATTTAACCAGACAAAATCATCGTTAGCGATTACGCAATCGATCATTATAACTGATCCTTTTTATCATCGTCATGATCGTCATGATCGACCTGGACACAGGCATCTTCCAATGTACACCACCGCACCCTGTCTTCTCTTCTCAATCATTTTTTACAAGCAACCCTTCGCAAATCTCTGGCGGTAGCCATCATCGTACACAAGATATTTGAAATATGCTTGATTCTCGCTTACAATATTTTCAAGTAAATTATTGCATACTAGCTGACTCGGCAGACTTCGTAGTGCCTCAATCAATAAATAAAAGACCTAAATTTTTGTATAAAATAAACTTAAAACAAACAAAAGGAATCTGTCCGACGGGGGACACATCAAAGGAAAAATGAAATTGTTATTTTTATTTAATTCCGAGCATTTTCATATTTATCTACCTTTTAAACCTTCTCTGGACTTCCATAAATAATTTAAGATCAAAATTAGCCAAATCGGTCCAGCCGTTATCGAGTTTTAGCGAGACTAACGAACAGCAATTAATTTTTATATATATTGATCTAGATATACAAGTTCCGAACAACAACATTCGGACTGTCGGTCTACCGAGCAATATCACCCGCTGGGTGGAAGATCGTCAGTTTGTTGTGAAACCTCCCAAGAGTCATTGTATCATCTAGCCGAGGGCGTCCTACTTTGTCTTTTATTTCTATTAAGTAAACTAACACATTGTGTAAGCTATTACTATCTACTGGTGGTATCTATATTTTACTGGTTCTTTTACGAGTCCGCACGGGTGGGTACCACCACCGGGCCTATTTCTGCCGTGAAGAAGTAATGCGTTTCGATTTGAAGGGTGGGGCAGCCGTTGTAACTATACTGGGACCTTAGAACTTATATCTCAAGGTGGGTGGCGCATTTACGTTGTAGCTGTCCATGGGTTCCGGTAACCACTTAACAACAGGTGGGCTGTGAGCTCGTCCACCCATCTAAGCAATAAATAATAAAAATGTGTGCTCTACAAAATGAACTTTCGCCATTACATTAAGTTAATGTCTTAATATAAACACACACAGAGAGAGAGAGAGTATTCTTTATTGTACACCAAAAAACAAATAAACAGTGCGATACATTAAATACAAAAAAGTACAATTGGCGGTCTTATCACTAAGAGCGACCTCTTCCAGACAACCATCAGGTGGACAAGAATCATTTGGAAACGAACTACGCGCGGTGTACCAATCCAGTGAAATACATATACATATACATACATATACACATATACATACATACATACATATACACATATACATACATACATGTACACATACACAGTAACAAAAATTATTTATTACTGCGAAAAAAAAGATAACAGTAAAAAAGGAGGGCAATAGATTATTTAAATATTTACGTTTGGAATATTGGTTATGTCAGTATACAAGTATCTGATATCATTTTCTTTCAGCAGTAACATTATACAATCTATATTAAATAAAGGCTTCGTCAAACAGAACGCGTAATTAGCGCGCGTCAGAGCCGCCGCAAACTGACGCCGCGCTATGACGTCGAGATGTGCAGTACTACTATGGTAACAAACCGTCACACAGAGCGCCAGCGCTATAAGCGCTATAGCGCTGGCGCTCTGTGTGACGGTATGTTAGTACCGTAGTACTACACAGTAAATTTCGTTTCCAAAAAGGAGTCCGGCAAGGATGTGTTATCTCACCTATTCTCTTCAATATATATGGGGAATATATAATGCGCCAGACTTTAGAAAACTGGGAAGGAGGCGTTAGAATAGGGGGAGTTCAGATAACGAACCTGAGATATGCCGACGACACCACACTTCTTGCTTCATCTGAGGCGGAGATGAAGGAGCTTCTGGACAGATTAGAGGCTATAAGCCTAAACATGGGACTAGCAATTAACAAAAGCAAGACCAAGCTGCTAGTCGTAGACCGCTTCTCATCCACTCAGCGTACGGACCTTTTGGCAGAATACGAGGCCGTAGACCAGTTTGTCTACCTTGGTTCTGTGATCACGGATAAGGGGAGCTGTGAGCCTGAAATACGTCGACGAATTGGAATGGCTAAAACAGCTATGACGCAGTTGAGCAAAGTTTGGAAAGATCGCAATATTTCGAATAGAACCAAAATACATCTTGTGCACTCACTGGTCTTTCCAATCGCTCTCTATGGAGCAGAAATATGGACCATAAAAGCAGCTGACCGAAACAGACTTGATGCTTTTGAAATGTGGTGCTGGCGCCGCCTATCAAGGATTCCATGGACAGCCCACCGCACGAACATCTCGGTCCTACATCAGCTTAAAATGGAGAACGCTCAACGCCTGTCTGCCACCTGTCTGCAACGCATAATACGCTACTTTGGCCACGTTGCCCGCAGAGGTGTAGACAACTTGGAACGTCTGATGGTCACTGGGAAAGTAGAAGGAAAACGTCCTAGAGGCCGGAGCCCCAAACGTTGGTCCGACCAGATCTCCGAGCAAACCAGCGGACCACTTAGCGCTGCACTACACCAGGCAACTGACCGGAACCGATGGAGGCTGACAGTCGACAAGCTAAAACGGAGTCACGATCCTCAGCAATGAGGGAGCGATGGAGAAGAACTACACAGTAGTACATCACATCTCGGCGTCATAGCGTAGCGCTCTGACGCGCGCTAAGTACGCGTTCTGTTTGACGAAGGCTTAAGTTCATTATACTTTTTGAATATCGAAAACCTTTGTGCATATCAAAACACGATATACAAACTTAGGTATTTATGCTAAGTAAGCTTTTATTCGGCTTAACCTGAGTTTCATTAAAAGAAAGAGTGTATTTAAACATAAAATTATAAATAAAGGGATTCGCAAACATAAAATAGTGACGTGTACAAAGCCTGGGTTAAGTTATTTATCACAGATCCACCCACATCATATTTGATATTGTATTGTATTTATTTAATCGACTCGGTAGTGCAGTTATTAGCGCCCCTGACTGCTGGGTCGAGGGTCCTGGGTTCGATTCCCATATCGGGGATACATATTTGTTTGCCTTTTGTCTGGGTATTGAAATATACAGGCAGGGTGTTGATAACTATTCGCGCGGACTCACAAGAGGTCCTATCACCAGTAATTACACAAATTATGATTTTGCGGGTTTGATTTTTATTACACGATGTTATTCCTTCACCGTGTAAGTCAATCGTGAGCATTTGTTAAGTACGTATATCATTAGAAAAATTGGTACCCGCCTGCAGGATTCGAACACCGGTGCATCGCTAGATACGAATGCACCAGACGTCTTATCCTTTAGGCCACGACGACTTTAATGTATGCATTATATATCAGTTTCTTATTCCCGTAGTATAGGCATTACAGGATTGGAGACAGATACCCGTGTGCGACTTGACCCCGGTTGTTATTATTATAGTTCACTGAAGCAATCGGATCCTCCCGATCCCCTGTCTTGAGGCCCGAAAGCTCACCTACACGTTAGGGCTACGCAGATATAACCTCTCAAGGCTATCAGCTTAGACGGGGAAAAAAACTAGAAGCACTGTTATTTATCTAGGGATTGTGCTGCGTATGATGAGGATATCAACATTGTGTAATTATGTCCTAGCTGTGCAACCGTCGAGCAGTCTAGAGAATAAGGGTTCCCCGTCACACAGCTGCAAGTATTTGCTTAAATTTCATGGCCAATCAAGCTATTGTTTAAACGAGGCTTGCGAAGAGTGCTCACTAATAGGCACCGACTTAGTTGTGGCCTTGGCGTCCATGAGATCTGTAGCGTATTGTATTTTATGGTAATTATTATTTTGTATGTCAGAGTAAGATCAGACAAAGGAGAGTTCGCCGACGACACGACTGTTTACTATTCTAGTAGAAATAAGTCCCTAATCGCGAAGAAGCTTCAGAGCGCAGCCCTAGCCCTAGGACAGTGGTTCCGAAAATGGCGCATAAACATCAACCCAGCGAAAAGTACTGCGGTGCTATTTCAGAGGGGAAGCTCCACACGGATTTCCTCCCAGATTAGGAGGAGGAATCTCACACCCCCGATTACTCTCTTTAGACAACCCATACCCTGGGCCAGGAAGGTCAAGTTCCTGGGCGTTACCCTGGATGCATCGATGACATTCCGCCCGCATATAAAATCAGTCCGTGACCGTGCCGCGTTTATTCTCGGTAGACTCTACCCCATGATCTGTAAGCGGAGTAAAATGTCCCTTCGGAACAAGGTGACACTTTACAAAACTTGCATAAGGCCCGTCATGACTTACGCAAGTGTGGTGTTCGCTCACGCGGCCCGCACACACATAGACACCCTCCAATCCCTACAATCCCGCTTTTGCAGGTTAGCTGTCGGGGCTCCGTGGTTCGTGAGGAACGTTGACCTACACGACGACCTGGGCCTCGAATCAATTCGGAAATACATGAAGTCAGCGTCGGAACGATACTTCGATAAGGCTATGCGTCATGATAATCGCCTTATCGTTGCCGCCGCTGACTACTCCCCGAATCCTGATCATGCAGGAGCCAGTCACCGTCGACGCCCTAGACACGTCCTTACGGATCCATCAGATCCAATAACCTTTGCATTAGATGCCTTCAGCTCTAATACTAGGGGCAGGCTTAGGGACCCCGGTAACCGTACTCGTCGAACTCAACAAAGAGGTCGACGTGCAACCTAACCCATGCATCAGCCCGCTGAGTTTCTCGCCGGATCTTCTCAGCGGGTCGCGATTCCGATCCGGTAGTAGATTCATTCGCGAAACAATTGCTCTTGAGTTGTTAGGTCTCCTTCGGAGGCGCTCGGGCAGTTGTTAGCAAATCCCACCCCTCTTGGCTGAGCCTTTGCTCGCCCACCTGTCCTGGTGAAACTGGAATAGCCTTCGGGCCACCAGTAAACTTTCAAACATAAAAAAAAAAAAAAAACAAAGGAGAGTTAAAATATGCGCTATTTATTCATGTATTTATTATTCGATACGATACACTTGCTCTTCACTGATTTACGAGGTTCTTATACAATATATTATTATATATTCGACTATATTGGTTGACGAGTTATGTGCGACTGTCTGACTTTATAATGCAACTCAATACATTGCAACCTTACTACACATGTATGATAAGCTAACTTCAGCCGGCACAACATCCATGAGCGTCGGTGACCATTTACCATCAGGACAACCATGGACCATATGCTCGTCTGCATACAAATACAATAAAAAAACCCAGCACCAAGTAAGTAGTTATAGTTTCAATTTATGAAAAGCCAGCACTCAGACTAAGTGCTATCTCGCTGTGCGCGTATGCTGTGTAATGTATCGGTATCTGAGTTAACTCCAGGAACGTACTCCGGTACGTATAAGTGGTCGAAACCCTAGCAATATTTTTTGACAACAACACTGGTATCTATTGCTCTATCATCTATACAATCTACTTGATATTTCAGCAGTAAATTTACTGCAGTTCAGCAGTAAGTTATTGGTTGTAGAGCTGTCAAGTACTGTCAAGTCAGAATACGTTTTAGCTTGAAAGACAGGACATCTGTTATTCTAAAGTGACGAGCAGCATTTCCTTGTTGTAGGTTCGTAGATCTTGTTGTCTATGTCCGTATACCATCTCAATAGAAGTCAATGTCTTTCGTAAGGATATTTGGCATTCATGTCTCTTCCCGGCACGGTGCCTGTAACATAAAATAAAATCTTAACTAGGGGCCGTTAAGTGTAAAACTAGTAATAATGTTACGCCGGTAAAAATAACGCCATCTGTCATCAAATAGCAGAAACGAATATCAACAGAAATAGTAGTATCGAGAACGCTCGAGAAGTGTAACGCCATCTATTATCAAATAACGGAAACACATATCGAAACGACTCGAACTATCGAGAATGTTCTCGATCATTGTAGTCTTGTCGTGTCGACTATAAAAGCGTTGCAGAGATGATATGAAAGCGGTTGATAAACGGTTCTACTCGAAGTGAAACAGCAAACGGATTACCTGAAGTGTAGCCGAAGAAGTGAATTCAGAATTGTAAAGTGTTCCTTAATTGTTTTAAGTGTTAAATAGATTTTTAATTTGTAATTCTATGACAGTTTTAGTTATCCCGACCCCCAACGCGTAATAATAACGTTTACACTAGTACAAAATATATTTTTAAACATTCAATCATTTATTACCAAGAAATCTTTGATGTATTCTTAATTATAAATTGCACGAAATGAAACCTGCTAAAGTACATCAATCGTTTCCACTCGCTCAAACAGCAAAATATATTGTATATATACATATATCTATATACAAATAAGACATTCAGTATTGATGTGTACTTGACAAACAATTTTCAAAGGTTAACCTTAATGATGATTTAAATGATCCCACAAATAATACTACAACTGTGACTTTGTAATGTAAGGATTGGTTTTTATTTTTATATGCGAATTTCGATAAATTATAAAGCTATTTACTCTGCATTTAATACGCTTTTATTAGCTTCAGACGTATGTATGTTAGTATGTAACGGAAGCTTTGAACATGATTTTGACCCCCTTCAAAACGTCGGATTAACTCGAAATTTGGTATACTTATTAAGGACCGATGACAATTCATATTAAAAAAAAATTGAAAAAAAAAATTAAATTCAACCAAAATGAAAAATAAAATATAGTAGTTTAAAAAAACGAATGAAATACGCTTTTATAGAAAATCCAACTAAAAATAGTATTTTGTTAGTTTTTTAAACTATTATTTATTTATATTCGAACCCCCATAATAATGCCCTGAGTCCGCGAGATGGGAGTCCGCGTGTCCCACGCCAGATACCGTGACCAGTCTATTGCGGTGCCACTCCGTGATGTATATCTATCACCTGCCGCGCTCTTTTGGACTTTGTTTTCTCTTCCAGAATATATATATGAATTCTCATAGTCTTAACGACTGATTGTCGATCTGTTTAATTTTTGTTAGGGTAAAATTTTAAATTGGTTTTTAATAAAATTGTTTATCCTTTTTTTTGCGTAAAGTAGCAAAACTATCATTATATTTTTCATATTTATATACTTTTTTTATTGCTTAGATGGGTGGACGAGCTCACGACCCACCTGGTTTTAAGTGGTTACCGGAGCCCATAGACTTCTACAACGTAAATGCCGCCACCTACCTTGAGATATAAGTTCTAAGGTCTCAGTATAGTTACAACGGCTGTCCCACCCTTCAAACCGAAACGCATTACTGCTTCACGGCAGAAATAAAACTTATAATAATTATTATTATTTTTATCGGTAGGTACATCGCGGATATTTTATTTCCTAAAGTGATTCTTGTCCGAAAACGATGTCTTTTCTTAATTACAACCGTGAAAAGTTTACGAATAAGTAGAACGCTTACAAACAAATATGACTTGCAAAAATATATTTTTCATATTCTTCGATAAAAAAAAACACTTTAATCATAGAACATGTTGATCAACCAACAAAGTGTAGTCGCATATAATAAAAATGTATCTTTTTTTGACAACTGTCAATAACACACTAAATCAAATTTACTAATAGCTACGTTGCCCAAACTAGGACGCCGGAGTACCTGTATTTCACCTCATCATACATGACTCATGAACATCAATGACCACGTACAATGCTAAACATGGCCAAGCCTGGAAGCTGAGTGGGTAGACCTACTCATTCGCCGAACCAGAATCACTTTTCTTCAAAGAAATATCCATTCCGAATTTTAAATGTGAAAGCAATTAATTAATGTCCTAATCTAATTATTCGACGTGTAGATAAAATTTAGAATTCTCTAGAAAGTAATCGCCTATCAAACTGACAACACATTTTCATTAATTATGAATCACACTAGAGTGCTCGCTTAGCTCATAGCGATAGTAACTTAAGTGTAGATTAATAATTACCAATGCAATTTCTCGGGTGTTATTTCCTTAATTAATGGACTCACCGCCCTCTGAGTTTCTCGTCGGATCTTCTTAGTGGGTCGCGATTCTGATTCGGTGGTAGATTCTGCGAAGCACTGCTCTTGCTGGGACTAGTGTTAGCAAATTCTTTCATATATCGACGAACTAAAAACTCAACAACGGAATAGAATCTCATTGGTCTGTCTCCGTCACCGTTTGAGGCGTACCTTCGACAATATGTTCCAGGTGCGATCACTCTTACGTGTTGGCTTTGCTGCTTTGGCATCTCAAGACAATATAACATTCGAATTAAAAAAAAAAACATTATAGTTTGTATAGTATAGTACTCGTATAGGTAGTATATGTCGGCGTTAAGTCAGGGTTTTCACACATAACTTCTGTTACAATGAAAATACAATTCTATAAAACTTTAACATTACTTGCTTATAACGAAAGGTCAGTTCTTACACAATTAGCCATTTTGTTCTGGTTATAGCAAGTACAACTGCTTTTATACAAATAAATGTAATTATTGCGAAACAATTCACAAAATATGGCTTAATATCCACAATACATCTTTTAGTGGTCTTTACATGACTCTGACATTAATTTATTTTACATAAATTACTTTTAACTAATATAAACTAACATTGTTATTATCCAGCCTAATGATAGATGGCGCCAACAACATCATTGCATAACAATTACAATACTTAATTAAATTATTTCTTTTAATTATAATTAAAGTATTATCTATATTTATGCTTTATTCAAATTTAATTATTTCAAATCAAATCAAATCAAAAAAATTTTATTCAACATAAATGAAAGTACATACTTGTTGAACGTCAAAAGAACTACTGCCAATTCACAAGAACTAGCCTCCGTCCTGAGAAGAATTGGCAAGAAACTCAGCGGGCATTTCTTTTTTTTTTTTTTTAAATATGAAATTATTATTTATTTATTTTTTAATATTAGATTATTATTTTTTTAAATATGAATTTTTTACAATGAGTATTATAACGTAAAAATTACTACGATATTGAAATGCCCGGAGCGAGCAACTCATTCCCACTTTGTGCAATCTTTTAGATAATCATTGACTTTATAGTAAGCTTTATTGCACAGATGTTCTTTAATAGTTTTCTTAAACCTATGTATATGTAGGTTCTGAACATCTTGTGGGATTTTGTTGTACAGGCGCACAGACAAACACCCGAATGAGTTTCGTATCTCATGTAACCTACTCATCGGCACAACAAGCTTGTGTTTGTTCCTAGTATTTCTATTATGTATGTACGACTTTTTAGGAAACTCCTCAATATGTTTACGAACATACATCAAATTTTCAAAAATGTACTGGGATGGCATAGTGAGAACTTTAATTTCTTTAAATATCTCCCTCAGGGATTCCCTTGAGTGCATGTTATAAATAGCACGTATAGCTCTTTTCTGCAGAATAAATATCATTTCTACATCGGCCGCATTGACCCATAGCAAAATGCCATAGGACATGACACTGTGGAAGTAACTAAAGTAAACTAAACGAGCCGCGTCCGCGTTTGTTAACATTCTAATTTTTTTTACTGCGTATGCTGCAGAGCTGAGCTTACTCGCCAATTTATGAATATGAGGTCCCCATTGCAGTTTGGAGTCCACTGTTATACCAAGAAATACGGTTGACTCAACAAGCTCCAATGATTCCTCAGAAACAATTACATCACTATCCACTTGTCTCACATTTATACAGTCATTTGTGTTTTTAAACAATAATATAAACATTAAACATATTCTGAACATTTTCACATCAAAACAATGTCTGGTAATTATTAAATACTAGCTGACCCGGTGACATCGTAAGTCTCAATCGATAAATAAAATACCTAAACTTTTGTATAAACTTAAAACAAACAAAAAGAATCCGTCCGATATTTTTATTTAATTCCGACCATTTTCATATTTATCTAACCTTTTAAACCTTCTCTGGACTTCCATAAATAATTCAAGACCAAAATTAGCCAAATCTGTCCAGCCGTTCTCGAGTTTTAGCGAGACTAACGAACAGAAATTCATTTTTATATATATAGATGGTAGAATAACAGTTTCATCTTGCTAATAATAAATAAACAATAACATAGAATAAACTAAACTATACTAAACTATTATTATGTTAATTATTGCCAATAGTGGCGTTTGCGCCAATATATACGTAGTAGGAGAGAGAGAATAAACAATTCCGGGACCAAGTCGTTTCGCCTCGCTTTTCCCGGATCGTTTCAAAGATCGACTTTTACCCTCACAATGGATCCAGTCATTATGTTTTTTGCTCGACTGTAGTTTTCCTGCTACAGCTACTTTCCGAATGACGGAATTAAACTTTCTAAAGGCTCTTCTATTCACGAAGTAAAAGGCATTGCTGTTTTTTAAATAGACAAAGGTCGCTGTCGTACGAAATTGGACTAACGGGAGTTTTAAATACAAGCAAAAACCATTGTATTAAAAACAGTATTGCTTGAACCCTGCCAATCGTGGACAAATTTGTTAGTTCTTGAAGCCACCGTGGCCTAAAAGATAAGACGTCCGGTGCATTCGTGTTGAGCGATGCAACGGTGTTCGAATCTCAGGCGAGTACCAATTTTTCTAATGAAATACGTACTCAACAAATGTTCTCGATTTACTTCCACGGTGCAGGAATAACATCGTGTAGTAAAAATCAAACCTGCAAAATTATAATTTGCTGGTTTTTATTACTGGTGGTAGGACGTCTTGTGAGTCCGCGCGGGTAGGTACCACCACCCCGCCTATTTCTGCCGTGAATCAATAATGCGTTTCAGTTTGAAGGGTGGGGCAGCCGTTGTAACTATACTAGAGACCTTGGAAATTATATCTCAGGGCTGGTGGCGCATTTGCGTTGTAGATGTCTATGGGCTCCAGTAACCACTTCACACCAGGTGGGCTGTGAGTTCGTCCACCCATCTAAACAATAAAAAAAAATTGTTTTACACAACGACCCTTGCTGATTTCAAGCCGTCACGCATAATCATTAGGAGGCAGAAGCTGGTATGATAATGAAACATGTGCTAGCGTCTGAATTGTTTCAATAGTAAATTTATTTGGTTGTGTTTTTATGGCGTAGCGTGAGTGGCACGGATATCACGAATGCTATAAACATTTTGAAATACACATACTATCGACTGCTTCGCCCTCGCTAGTCTCGCAATATTGTTGTGACCGTTTTCGCGTTTATTAAAGCAAATATCCGCAGACTTTCTTTCGTGAGGAAGGCACGCATAACCCTTAGGTGTTAAGTCGATGCCGGAGACAGTAGGACTGACTGGCCAATTCTTAGATCATATAGTGGAAAGTCGACTAAAAGAACCGGCCGTCGTGGTCCTATGTAAGCGGCGGTCAAAGACTCAATTCGTCTGAAATATTTGCGACGATATTTACAGAGTCCAAGACGTCACGATCTTAATCAGACCACAGTAGAACTCAAATTCACTTCTAATTAACAAGACACGTTCTAAAAGAGTAAAAAATATCAAAAATAGTTGTCCCGTGTATTGTACATTCGCTCGGCTCAATTGCCCAGAACGCAAGCCAACACAACTGTTCATATTGGGCTTTCTAACTCGATATTTTGATCGATTGGATATCGACTCGATTGTTGTTCAGTTGTCAAGTATGTTTTTGCTTTTAATTTAAACTACCATCTATTTTCATTGTCTATGGTCATGGTCAAGGGCGTACTGGTGTACCACGAGGTTCCTTGTTGGAATCAGTATTCAATGAAAGCTATTTAGTGTGTTTCCGGAACACAGAACCATAGGCTTGTTTGAGTGCTAGTCGTTTTCTATCTTTTGTAGGCATTTAGAAATCGCCGGACATCTGCCTATGCTTTGCTATACTATGGGGTGGTAAACGGGTCATATTAAAGATGAGCTGGCTAAAAGCCCTTTCACTGGACGACCCCGTGCCAACCTTCGTATGCGATAGAGCTCACCCGAGGTGGGCTAGAAGTAAGGTGATCCAATTCATGGGGTTCTTATGTTCTTTTTTTATTGCTTAGATGGGTGGACGAGCTCACAACCTTCCTGGTGTTATGTGGTTACTGGAGCCCATAGACATCCACAATGTAAATGCGCCACCCACCTTCAGATATAAGTTCTAAGGTCTCAAGTATAGTTACAACGGCTACCCCACCCTTCAAACCGAAACGCATTACTGTTTCACGGCAGAAATAGGCAGGGTGGTGGTACCTACTCGCGCGGACTCACAAAAGGTCCTACCACCACTAATGTCTTCCTGTTCAATGGTTACTGCAGGATTCTTTATCATTTACTGTCTGCTGACTTCATTCATTACTAATCAGTTACCACTAGAGCTAAATGCTCTACCGCCCTCGATGGCTAATAAAAAAATCTAAAATGCCCCCATAAAGTTCGCCAAACTAAACAGCTGACTAATAAATCAGGAGCGCAATGAATTATCTTGGTATTAAATTCGAAGGGGCATTCATTCATTCATGAACAACAATTAGACAACTAAGTTCAGTAATTTCATCGTAGATCGAGACGCAAGTGCAGTTAATTGCTCCTTTATCGGGGAATTAGAGAATTAGACCGTATCTTTAATGGTACTAGGGTGTGTTGCGAGATTGCAAGGGTGCGTTTTTTTCGCTTATGCCGGAGCCTATTGCAATCATAAAGTGAATTATGAATATGATTTAATTGAATAGTAATTATGTAACGGGTTATAGTTTTATTACGTGATGTTATTCCTTCTGCGCGGAAGACATTCGTATGTTTTTATCTAGAAAAATTGGTATCGGCCCGCGGGATTTGTACATTGGTACTGTCGCATACGAGTTATACCGACCGCCTTCCACTTTAGACCATGACGCTTTTGTAACCAGACTCGGTGCCATCTTCCTGCCCATTTGTGTCGCGAATAAGCCTCGCATTCCAGTTTGAAGGATGTGCCTAAACGCAATATAACTGGGACTACACCTAGTTTCCAGATGTGGGTAGCGTATTGATTTCGTGATGAATTCCAATACCCGAATGCACGTTGTAATGCCATGTCAATCTTTCAGTTAGACTGCACGGCCGATTTGCTATCGAATAAGCACAGTTTGGTACCTACCCACCAAAAACTAAGATTTACCTTAACAATAGATTTACCACTATTAAATTTTGCTAGTGAAACTTGAAAAGTTCTAATTAATTGCCTTCATAATAATTCACAGAAGATAATTACTATTTTCAATTACGTAAAGCTTCGTGAAATTTTCCTTCAAAGTTAAACACGTTATTAAGCACATCATTACACGTGAGCCGATATCGCCTTGAAATTTATAAAGGACTCGTTTATTACGAAAACAATTTACAATTTTAATGAGAATGTATGTAAGAGCGCGACTTTGGTCTTTGAACTTTTGAAGGTGTCCTAGTGTAGTCCCTGTGACCTTCTAAAATCTTATTCTTAAGCCTCATCACACCAGACGTCCGCGAATACACGAAGCATATATCGAGTCCGCACAAGTAGGTACCACCACCCTGCCTATTTCTGCCGTGAAGCAGTAATGCGTTTCGGTTTGAATGGTGTGGCAGCCCCTGATACATTAGAACTCGTATCTCATGGTGGGTGGTGGCATTTACGTTGTAGATTTCTATGGAGTCCACTCCTATAACCACTTAACACCAGGTGGGCCGTGAACTCGTCCCCCCATCTAAGCAATAAATAAATAAAATACACAAACCCTCACAACTTCGTTATGCAAAACTCAGAATTACTCAAGTGACAACACAGTATGAGTGAGAATGAGCGATGGGCCTTATAATAAACGTGGCGGGGAAAAATGATCCATTATCTTTTTTCTTCACTTTGTGTTTTCGTTACAGCCCCGCCGGGACCCTGCTTCTAGCTACTGCTCGTACTGATCGTAGCTCATAATATTATTAAGATCAACATATTAGGCCCGGCTTGAATTGCAAGTCGTAATTCAGACAATTAGTAAATACGTAGGATTTTTTATTTATTGCTTAGATGTGTAGACGAGCTCATAGCCCACCCGGTGTTAAGTGGTTACTGGAGCCTTTAGACATCTACAACGTAAATGCGCCACACCCCTTGAGATATATAGTTCTAAGGTCTCAGTATAGTTACAACGGCTGCCCCACCCTTCAAACCGAAACGCATTACTGCTTCACGGTAGAAATAGGCGCGGTGGTGGTATCTACCCGCGCGCACTCACAAGAGGTCCTACAACCAGTAATTACGCAAATTATAATTTTGCGGGTTTGATTTTTATTGCACGATGTTATTCCTTCACCGTGGAAGTCAATCGTGAACATTTGCTAAGTACGTTTATTACAAAAATTGGTACCCGCCTGCGGGATTCGAACACCGGTGCATCGGTCGATACGAATGCACCGGACGTCTTATCCTTTAGGCCGCGACGACTTCAATAGGTATACGTGTTGCGTTGTAGTAAATGAGAGTGGACTGTATTTATTAGTTTTGATATCTTTATTAGTCCTTATGTGACAAATTAAAGATATATGAATTTAAGAAATATGAAATCGATGTGTCGCCCTTGGCGGCTGGAATTGAAAAGGGGAAAGTGTCATAGCGGACGTCGCTCGTTGACACGTTTGACGTTCCGAATTCAAACAATACGTCTTTACGATAAAATTGTGCGGTTCTTTCTCTTTGAAAGGTGCGGCAGCCGTTTTACTAACTACACCACTCAGTCTTCTTAGTCCTACAGTCTTGCCAGATTGGTCGTCGATGCGCTGACGAGGTACATGCAGAATTATTTGTTAGGTCGCCCATGTTCCTGAGATTGCCTTCCTGGTGAAGCGCTTCCAGATCTGGCGGCTTGAAAGGTTTCGAATACATTGGACCATGGTCTCAATCTCAATCGTGGACTCAATCGCCTTCTTTATTAGGACATTCATTACTACTGGTGATAGGACCTCTTGTGAGTCCGCGCGGGTAGGCACCACCACCCTGCCTATTTCTGCCGTAAAGCAGTAATGCTTTTCGGTTTGAAGGGTGGGGCCAGCCGTTGTAACTATGCTTGAGACCTTAGAACTCAAGGTGGGTGGCGCATTTACGTTGTAGATGTCTATGTGCTCCAGTAACCACTTAACACCAGGCGGGCTGTGAGCTCGTCCACCCATCTCTTCTCCTTGCGTCGATAATCCTCAGTGCTGAGGGTCGTGGCCTCCTCTAATAACTTTCTCCTGCATTATCCTGCGCCATTCCTGCCTGTCCTCGGCTGTGTGGATAGCAACGTGGACTGAGGTATTGAGGGCTGAGCCTTTGCTCGCCCACCTGTCCTCGTGAAACTGGAAAGGCCTCCGGGCCACCAGTAAATCTTCAATCACAAAAAAAAGGAGTATGGTAACTAACATTGTGACACGAGAATTTTATATATTTTTACTCTGGCAGAGTTAACAATTGTTTAAGAATCATCTATGTAACTCTTAACACCCTGTAAATAGAGAGCGAACGGACCTCGTAACTACTCATGTTACGTACGTAATATTAACGATCAATGTGTTAACAAAGCTTTAGCAAAGGTGTCGCCTAATGGCGGAAATTAATTACGGAACTTTATATCTTCCTCGTAATATATTAATGAACGAGGTAAAACGTTATAGTATATTAATTAATAATATTAATCATATTACAAGTTACGTTCATAGTTTAATTAAAATCTTCAGAATTGGTTTTGAATGGGGATTTATAACTAGCCTAAGTCGTATAGAGGTTGTTTGGGGATGCTTAACGACGGAGGGAAAGATCTTCCACCGAGCGGGTGATATTTGCTCGGTAAACCGACGGTCCGGTATGTTGATGTTCGGAACTTGTATATATGCTCTTTATCTTGAAAATGTCGTAAGCGAGATTCAGGCATCTGTCAATTATCTTGCGTTGTATGATGGCTACCCGCCACACTTGCTTCGTTTTGGAGTCGTCATGGCCTAAAGGATAAGACGCCCGGTGTATTTGTTTTTTTTTTTTTTTTTTTCCCCTACCTAATTGTTACTTGCCTAAGGGGCTATTCCAACTTCGCGTGGACCGATAGGTGAAGCTCACGGACTCCGATTGTTCCGAGGGTTGGAGGAGACCTATGTTCAGCAGTTGACGTATGTGGGCTGATAGATAGATTAACTACATGTTACTAGAGCTATGGAGCGTGGAAACTTTTAATGGTGGTAGGACCTCTTGTGAGTCCGCACGGGTAGGTATCACCACCCCGCCTATTTCTGCCGTGAAGCAGTAATGCGTTTCGGTTTGAAGGATGGGGCAGCCGTTGTAAGTATACTGAGAGACCTTAGAACTTATATCTCAAGGTCGGTAGCGCATTTACGTTGTAGATGTTTATGGGCTGCAATAACCACTTAACCCCAGGTGGGCTGTGAGCTCGTCTACCCATCGAAGCAATAAAAATTAAAATAAAAAAAAGAGGGATAGAAACCGCGCGGGCGCAGTCCGACAAGGTGGTTCGATTAAGTCCGCACCACACTAGAGATCCCATTCCACAAAGACCTTCATGCGGCCAATGATCGGAGGCGCTGGGGGGACATTACAAGGATAAAATCCTGTTGAAACATGATGGTCACCTGATGGACATGATGGACCCTCGGCAGTGAGGAAAGGTCTCGAGGAGGAGGATACTGTTGCGCGCTGGGGTTCGGAATAAATAAAATTCCACCAAAGTACAACTTAAAAACTGTATTCAACACTTAGAACACTTAAAACACTCAACAAACACTTTAAAATTCTCGATTCGCTTCTTGCGCTTCACTTCATGTGATCCGTTCGCTGTTTCGCTTCGAGTAGTAGTTTCGATTACTAGCTGACTGCGTGCCATCTCTACAACGCTTTTATAGCCGATACCACATCTCTAGAATTATCGAGAATATTCCACACACCTCTAGTGTTTCCGCTATCTAACAATTTATGACAATAGATGGCGTTGTACTTCTCAAGCGTTCTAGACGCTACTAATCCTTCGATATTCGTTCGACTATTCGGCTATAGATGGCGTTAATCTTACCGGCGTAACAATACTACTGAGTCAACGCATTCGGTGATTTTATTTGAAGCACATTCTGAAACAATATTGTTATTCCGTAGTGGTACGTTGAAGTGTAAAGTGACACGAGGAAATTCAATTACACGATCCCTTCGGTCGATAGGACTGTAACGCGATCAAACTCGAGCTGATCCAACTCTCGACCTTCGAAATTTTGTTTTTGTCACGAAAGATTATTTATTAGATTAAGTAAATTAAATTATAATCCCTATTTTTGTCTAAAAGCTAGTTACGGTTGTCTTGAGGAAGTCCATGATCTTCGTCGTGGCCTAACGCATAAGACGTCCGGTGCATTCGTGTTGAGCGATGCAACGGTGTTCGAATCTCAGGCGGGTACCAATTTTTCTAATGAAATACGTACTCAACAAATGTTCACGATTGATTTCCACGGTGAAGGAATAACATCGTGTAATAAAAATGAAACCCGCAAAATTATAATTTGCGTAATTACTGGTGGTAGGACTTCTTGTGAGTCCGCGCGGGTGGTTACCACCACCCTGCCTATTTCTGCCCTGAAACAGTAATGCGTTTCGGTTTGAAGGGTGGGGCAGCCGTTGTAACTATACTGAGACCTTAGAACTTACATCTCAAGGTGTGTGGCGCATTTACGCTGTAGATGTCTATGGGCTCCAGTAACCACTTAACACCAGGTGGGCTGTGAGCTCGTCCACACATCTAAGCAATAAGGTCACACACAAGACTCACAAGAGGTCCTACCACCAGTTTACGTATTTACAATACTTTACAATAATACACCAATTGGATTCATGCATAGTAAATACTCTCAAATATATTAAGTGTATAATCTATGGTAAATACACTTAAATTTAATTCTTAATTTGACACGTCAATGACAGTTGTCGAAAATTACACGTACAATGAATTTGTTTATTCATGAGTAAACTCTTTTTGGTAAATTAAAATACGAACTTCAAAATATGTATATCACAATAGAATGGTAATATACATATTGGAAAAATATATAGATCCCAGGGGATACGACCGGTGTGCGTCCTAAATAAATAAATAATAAATCGATCGTACAATTCATTTTCTACCTTAACGTTATTTGAAATAAGGCTTAGAATACTGATAGTAGATGGAGATGAAGCGATTTATAAGATGATTAGTGGCGTTGATGTCATGGGTTGCGGCGCCGGGTCTCAACTCTCAGTTATCTATATAACAATACTAGTATCGACAGATAAATATTGTTACGCACTTTTATTTATTTTTTATTGCTTAGGTGGGTGGACTAACTCACACCCACTTGGTTTTAAGTGCTTTCTGGAGCCTATAGACTGCTACAACGTAAATGCCGCCATCCACCTTGGAACATGAGTTCCTAGGTCTCAATATCAGTATAACGGCTGCCCCACCCCTCAAACCTAAACGCATTACTCCTTCACGGCTGAAAATAGGCGGGGTGGTACCTACCCGTGCGGATTCACAAGACGTCCTACTACCAGTAATTACGAAAATTAAAATATTGCGGGTTTGATTTTTATTACACGATGTTATTCCTTCATCGTGGAAGTCAATCGGTTAACATTTGCTAAGTACGTATTTCATTAGAAAAATTATTATTAGTACCCGCATCATTAGGTTAGATCATCATATTCGTGTAATGTTCCATGAGTATATCAGAGAAAGTGTGAAAGTAGCCCCAGTAATCAACAAATTACAGAGCGGACGGTGGTATGGACATTTGATGCGTAGAGAGAAGATGCATGTGAAAAGAAGATGTATGGAAATGGTTGTGCAAGGTAGAGGGGGAAGAGGTCGACCGTAGAAGACATGGATGGAGTGTGTGAATGACGATATGAGAGAGAGAGGGGAGTAGTGTTGAGATGACGGCTGATAGAAGAGAATGGAAGAAAAAAATTAGCTGTGCCGACTCCACCTAGTGGGATAAGATGGAAAAAAGAAGATTCGAGAAATTTTCCAGTTACGATACCCGTTTTTGCTATTGACAGATAGTGTTACTCGTATCGGAACCATACTTTTTGTGTTAGTGTTAACTTTGTGTTAGTGTTAGTGTTTAGTGTTAACTTAAAAAAAAACCTTAAAATACTTTAAGAATAACTTAAGTAGCTGTTAATATTCAGATCCATTAAAACAAAAGCCTCTGGTGTATATCAATCAGTAAGTATTTACCCACGTAAAACCTAATTAAATAAGTTTCGGGATCGAATACATGCTATTACTGCCAATTAATGTTTTGATAGACAGTATACATTGGCATCATTCCAAAAACACGAAAAACTCGAATTCGATAATAATTCATTCGCAAAGTTATATTTTTGTCTGTGTTTGCACAGCCCGTATTGTAACGCAATTATCAACTGATGCGCGCGGTCGACGCTCTCGAGGGAACATTGAAAGTGGCTGCCAGCTACCTTCGCGTTACAATGCGGGCCCATCGAATATGAACTTTGTTTAATATGAATGAACAATTAATATAAATTAATAATGTTGCAAATGCAAATCAATGCGTGCAAAACTATAGCAGCGTTCAAGAAATTTGTTAAAGAACACTATTTATCCTTACCATATTAAATAAAAGTTGTATATGACGGAGTAGGGACCGCCGTGATGTTTTTAAAAAGTGTGACGTCAGCATTACTGACGTCGCGGTCATTACTTTCTTGACGAATGACTCATGTTTGGGTTTCCGAAACAAAACTTCACGAGAACTTCACGAGAACTTCGTATATTGCACGAGAAGCATAACAACGTTACAGAGATATCCGTACAGTACAACGGCTCGGACATGAATCAATCAGTGCTAGACAGCACGGCCGTATTTATGGGGCTTCGTACCCGTGAGCGTGTTGACACGTTTTAAACACGTGAGCGTGTTTACACGTTTTTCAAACACGTGAGCGGGTTTACACGTTTTTCAAATACGTTTTAAAGTATTGAAATTACAATAAATGGAAGTGTTTAACATCAATTTCTTATCACAGAGTAATTAGTTGATGATCAGTAGGTAAATAGTCATATTTGCGCCGACACGGCCATACTGACAGGCGGTGCGCGCTCTGCACCAGCCGCCCATGTATGGTGTATCACCAGAGAGTTCTTGGAGTCCATCTGAAACAATGGAATGTCTGTTTCTGAGATTGGTATCTGTGTACCTTTTTATGTTACTTTGAAAGTAACTTATTTTGTGTAGTTTTATATTGTGACGTACACTGTGGTACTTATGTAGTGGGCGTACACTGTGGTACTTATGTAGTGGGCGTACACTGTGGTACTTATGTAGTGGGCGTACACTGTGGTACTTATGTAGTGGGCGTACACTGTGGTACTCATGTGGTGGCGTACACTGTGGTACTCATGTGGTGGCGTACACTGTGGCACTCATGTGGTGGCGTACACTGTGGCACTCATGTGGTGGCGTACACTGTGGCACTCATGTGGTGGCGTACACTGTGGTACTCATGTGGTGGCGTACACTGTGGTACTCATGTGGTAGCGTACACTGTGGTACTCATGTGGTGGCGTAGTCTTCTTCCGCCGATACGGTTATCTGGTCTCCAGGTTGTTGCTCAGCGGAGGCGGCATGTGATCCCACTTGGGCGGTGCGCGCTCTGCACCAGCCTCGTTGATTCTCGTAGGTTTTCTTTGATTCCCATTGATCTGCAGGAATAAAAAGTTTCTCTGAGTAGCGCATCTGTTATACTTGCGTTACTTGTAACTATGTAAGTTTGAGACTATTAATGCGATTTTATTGTAGGGTTCTCGGAGGTTTTCGTAGATTTCTCGGAGGTTCTCGTAGATTTCTCGGAGGTTCTCGTAGATTTATTGAAGGTGGGATAAGAATGTGTAAGGTGTTCGTTGTGTAAGGATATCATGGTCTTCAGATGAATTTTGTGGTGAAATTTAAGTAATCAAAAATAAAAACTTATCTTTTGTATTCATTGATCAGTTGATTGTTGATTCCGTCGCTCGACCATGCTGGTTTGTGAAGCAGACTGTACAGGCTTATCGGCTGAAGCTGGAGGGTAGTCATTATCCGCCGATACGGTTATCTGGTCACCAGGTTGTTGCTGAGCGGAGGTGGCGTGTGATCCCACTTCTGATGACGGAGTAGGGACCGCCGTGATGTTTTTAAAAAGTGTGACGTCAGCATTACTGACGTCGCGGTCATTACTTTCTTGACGAATGACTCATGTTTGGGTTTCCGAAACAAAACTTCACGAGAACTTCACGAGAACTTCGTATATTGCACGAGAAGCATAACAACGTTACAGAGATATCCGTACAGTACAACGGCTCGGACATGAATCAATCAGTGCTAGACAGCACGGCCGTATTTATGGGGCTTCGTACCCGTGAGCGTGTTGACACGTTTTAAACACGTGAGCGTGTTTACACGTTTTTCAAACACGTGAGCGGGTTTACACGTTTTTCAAATACGTTTTAAAGTATTGAAATTACAATAAATGGAAGTGTTTAACATCAATTTCTTATCACAGAGTAATTAGTTGATGATCAGTAGGTAAATAGTCATATTTGCGCCGACATATATATATTTGTATAATGTATTATAATATAAAGTAAGTATATATATGTATGTATGTTGTTTTGTATCTTGTAATATGTATATATTATAATGTAATGTTTACTGTATGCACTAGGTTGGTGTTCCTAATTCTTCTTTCCTTCTGCGGGCCTACTGGAAGAGATTTCAACATGAAATAAGTAGTGCCCTTGTACTCTGTATCCTTATTGTCGTGTTTCTTCTAACAGCTGTGTGTACAAAATATATTAAATAAAATAAATAAATAAACAAATGTTTTTCGTTTACTTTAATTTCGTACTTCACCCCAGCTTCAGCTTCGGAATTCTAATGCACCTTACATTGTTGGCGAAACTAACCAAACACCATACGACCACTAACTTACTATTTTATTTATGAGAAAGAGTTTCATCCTTGAATAGCCATTTGCTAACCGCAGTCCCGCTCGTGATGACGTGTATGACGTCACCTATGTTACCTTAATGGATGTCATCGATTTTAATGTTAAAGGACAGTAGGTACATCAAAGCTCGTGATTGTCTAATACATTAAGAGTTAAAATTACGCCAATTCCTTTTTCGGAACATTTCCATTAAATTAGATTTCAGAACCTACACTGTAATATTGTAATTAAGGTTATGCGTTGAATCTTTTGGTAATTACTGCAATATGGCGGTAATTACAAACGAAATCATTTGGGCGTGAATGTAATCAAATATAATTTATAATGTGTCTGGGCTGTATGTTACGGGACCCAGAACCTAAACGTTGCTATTCACCTTGACACGTATTTTCGATGTGTTGACATTAGCGAATAATCCTCAGACTATTCAGTGAAGTTAGTGTGTTATTCCTACCTACACGGATTAATACCATTGTTCTGTGTATTTTTGATGCAAACCTATTGCATAACCGCTGTTCTAATGTCGTTCGACACTGCGATTGAAAGTTTTTTTTTATTGCTCTTGTAGGTACGAGCATACGGCCCACCTGATGGTGAGTGGTTACCGTCGCCCAAGGAATTCAGCAATGCCAGGGTCAGAGCCAAGTCGCTGCCTACCGCTTAATACTCTCCACAAGCCTCTTTTAAAGAAGGACATGCCATAGCGCTCGGGAAACACCATGGGTGGGAGCTCATTCCATAGCCGGGTGGTACGTGACAAAAAAGACCTCTGGAAACGCACTGTCGATGAACACAGTGGTTCCAGATAAATTTCAATCAGATCTAACGTTTTATAAATTAACGTGATGAAAATGTCGAAGTAAAGTACGAATTTTTATGAAAATTAATTTAACGAAATCTGAATTCAACCATACGATGTGAAAGTTTAAATAGCGAATGCTTATGTTTTTGGAAGACTAAGGAATTAAGCCGTTGCTAAATAAATTAAGCTATTTAATTTAATTACGGCCCTCTATGTGTGGTGTATATTATTCCAAATTTCTAAATGTTCCATCTGAACGAACTTGACAAAGGAAACTCAGAAGCAGAGACAATGGCCGAGTCTATCTCCCGGGCAAAGATAATGGCTTTAATTATTCGTTACGCTATTTTATTATAATACGTAACTAAAGCGGGTTTCGTTTCGATAATTTCTTGTGGATACTTCGAAAGGAATTCACGATGCCCGGAAACAATTGACTCTTTTTGTTAATAAAATTCGTTTGATTCCAATTTATCTATTTAATAACGTATGTAGCTAATGGTTGCACTAGATACCAGTTTTTTTATGATTGAAGGCCTTTCCAGTTTCACCAAGGCACGTGGGCGAGCAAAGGCTCAGCCAGAAGGGTGGGATTTGCTAACAGCCGCCCGAGCTCCTCCGAAGGAGACCTAATAACTCAAAGGCAGCTGCTTCGCGAATGAATCTACTACCGGAACGGAATCGCGACCCGCTGAGAAGATCCGGCGAGAAACTCAGCGGGCTGATGCATGGGTTAGGTTGCACATCGAACTCTTTGCCGAGTTCGACGAGTACGGTTACCGGGGTCCCTAAGCTTGCAACTAGTGTTAAAGCTGAAGGCGTCTAATGTAAGAGTTATTAAATCTGATGGATCGGTAAGGACCGGATCTGATGGACCCGTCTAGAGCTAAATACAAGTCACGCTTGTCAAAGCACTCAAACTAGCCTCGAAGTTACCTAGGCTACTTCTACTTCTAGGTGTGGTGGAGCTCGATGGGGTTTAGTCGGTAGTCGTTCTGCGGGGCAAGTGCTTCCCGCGCCTTTTTCAAGGCGTAGTCTCTTGCGAGGAATTCGGGGAAGTGGAGGACCTTCTCGTCCCCCTCTTCCTCTCAGGAGGCGCCGGAGTCCGACATAACCCGGTTCGTTACCGCCCCGGACCGGGCATCCGTAAATGGATTCCCCAGCGTTAAAAAAAAAAAAAAAGGCTACTTCTACATCAACGCTTAAAAAACGCAAATATTTTAAATTTGGATGAAAGATTTGTATCCTGCTATACAAAAAAAATATATATATAATCCAGACTAAGAAACCGATGTGGATACGTGATGTCTATACGTTCCGGTATTTTACAACAACAAACACATATATAAATAAATAATTAAATAGTTATTGGAAACAAATCACGCACGGTCACTCGGCCCCTATGTTATAGGTATTAGAGACTCACTTACGTTTAAATCTATACACTCCTCCTCCTCCCTGAGTCGCATTCCTCATGTCTGAAGGTCGTGACCATCTCCTCCATTATCCTTCTTTGAATGATGTTTCACCATCTTCCTCTGTTCTCGGCAGTGTGTATGGCATCGTAGACTGATATATCCAGAGTGGTGCAGATTTTGTCCGATCGGCGCATTGGATTGCGGCCACAAAACTTTTTGCCTGCAATCTTGCCAGTTACTATCAATTTTTCAAGATTTTCAACGCTCTTTCTGGTAATGTGACCGAAGAACTCAAACATCAAATAACAAAGATATCAAAAACAAAAAAATCTATACACATACACATAATAAACAATTAAACAAACAGAAAACAAACCTATTCATCACACGAATGTTTGCTTCATGTGGAAATCGAACCCACGACCCTCAGCGCAACAGTCAGGCTAACTACTGCACCACCGAGTCAGTCTAGTTAGCGAAGCAGCTCTTATATACACCATTTCTAAGGAGAAATGTTATCGCAAAGGTTTTATGAGCTCTAGCTGAAAATTAGACGAATCTATCCATCTAACCAAACTTCTTTAATATTATTTATGTATAGTGTAGTTTTGGCGAAATCTGTGATTATATTATATAAGTATAATAGAAATTACATAAGTATTATCAAAATATTATATAATAATTATGTAAGTAAAGCTACTTATAAATAGAAAATCTGTGTTAGCTCACCGCCAGTTGGCAGTGTTCCCAGAAGGCTGGCAGCATTTCCACGCTGGATAGCAATGTTAATTCTTTGTGCAAAATACGTACCGGCCTTCTGGTCTCCCGAGGCTTCAAATAGTTTTTTTTAAGGTCCTTCTAAAATGACAAATATCTTTATAACAACTCTGCTTGTGCTCAAAATTCGGCTTCAAACATCCGAAATCCAATCTAGATCTAAATAACCTTCAGGAAATAATCTGTTAGTCAAATACAATCAAACGCGTCTGAACAAACATAATTTACACTCGCTTTTCCTTATTCGTTGTCACAATACGTCAGAACTGAAGTGCTCTTGAATTGATGATGGCTTGCGTTTTGGCGAGAGTGGAGTCTCTAGTTCGACTGCTTCGCTTGGGACCACATCTTGGTTACGTTGTGGTAATATAGGAGTACTAAGAACGGAACCTATGAAAAGAGCGTGGAACGGAGCGTTAAGATGTGAGTGAGAGAAAACGGAAAGAAAGGGAAAAAATAATGACAGAGAAAAGCAAGATGCCGAAGACGATTGAAAGAACAAGGCTTATAAAAGGTGTCAGTTAGATTTAATCTATGGTAATATTATAAAACGGAAGAATTTGTTTGTTTGAACGCGCTAATCTCAAGAATTCCTGGTCCGATTTGAAAAATTCAGTGTTAGATAACCCATTTATTGAGGAATGCTATAGGCTATATAGCATCACAGTAAGACTAATACAAGTGGAGCACCAATAAAGAATGTTTCAAAATAGGGCTTTAAATAGCTTCCTTAACATTCTATAATTCAAAAATATTTTCACTTTCTACGTAAATGAAGTGGGGGGTGAAATTTAAATTTATGCGTTTTATTTATTATTTAGCGTTATGCCAAAGTAACTATTCCACGCGGACGGAGTCGCGGCAAAAGCTTGTTAAATATAATAAAAGAGAAGATTTTGGAAGAGAACTATAAAAGTGCAACAATGGAACAATTTCTTTTAAATGCCACGATCCCAATTCAATATCAATAGTAAACCTTTTTTTTATTAGCAAAAGATAAGCAAGTTCGTTGTAAGCCCACCGGTTTTGTCGAGCGATTTTCATTTTTATAACTAACAGAAGATGTATGAGTTTAAAGCTGGAGAAATCTGGATTTGCATTTAGCACTAATTTCCCTCGCGGATCATCTCAGGTTCCTTCGCCTCGTTCAGAAAAGATTTTACGTGGCCCCAAACTTTGATCTTCTTATATGTACCAGAAACACAAAGAGAACAAAATACAGATTCTGATCATTAAACACCCTTAAAAAATACTGACTCCAATCAGAATGGAACCGGGACCCCATGATACAGCAATCAAAGCTACTACAAAGCTACTAGTAGCAAGGCCAAAATACCAATTAACCGACACTTTTAGGTCTGACTTTATGAAACCGGCACTTTTAGGTCTGACTGTATGAAAAAAGGATTCATAGAGCAATTCTCTGTAAAAACTATAGTAAAACTCTTTAGAATTAAGAACATTCATGGAACATTACTGGTGGTAGGATGTATTGTACCGCACGGGTAGGTACCACCACCCTGCCTATTTCTGCCATGAAGCAGTAATGCGTTTCGATGGGGCAGCCGTTATAACTATACTTGAGACCTTAGAACATATCTCAAGGTGGGTGGCGCATTTACGTTGTAGATGTCTATGGGCTCCAGTAACCACTTAACACCAAGTTGGCTATGAGCCCGTCCACCCATCTAAGCAATAAATAAATAAATAATTATTAGAACCGTGTACAAAAGAACGACTTTAAAAAAAGTAATATTAATGAAATAGCTAGCACAATGCTAATTCCAAATTGGTTCGTATCTCTCGTAGATCAATCATCTTAAAATCTTTTGAATACGATTTTGATACTTCTAAAACTTTCCCAATATCGGATACATTACGGAGACCCTAACAATGTATACAAGAATCTTGAACTTGGGAGCTTTTCGGAACTTTGAGCTTTTAGTTGGGTATTATTGAGGTCGCTAGAATTTCGGCACGGTTGTAACTTTTATTACTGATGTCGTGGGCATTTTCTTAGTTTCATCTTGTTTATAAAGAATAATATTTAAACTTGCAAGTTTCAGAAACTAATTAGGAAAGTTGTTTACTAAGTAAATCTTCTAACAAAATAAAAGGTTCTTTTAAACTAATTATTCCATATATACTGAGATGGTAGGAGGTCTTGTGATTATAAAAATAATTGATTCTCGACTATTTATCGTAGTGTCTTTCTAATAAGGTATTTTAATACAGAGAGAGATAAAAAAAATCAATCGTTATAATGCTATGGATTTTAAAATGATCTCGGAATTTCTGAATGTGTTTTGTTATTTGATTTCAAATATTGGTAAAATTCTATTACAAATTGAATATTTTGTGCTGGATTAAAATTTTGCAATACTCAATAAGGAAAAATCTATTGGAAAATATGATTAGGTTTAGTATTATACTTTTTGAGATGTGATATCTCCAACCAATTTAGGTATCTGCTGTCTAGAATAACATTATTGGATTTTACCAACAATATTGCCCCTTCGTATACAGAAAGTTGATATATTTTTTTCTATCAATCGAAATATCCACCCGTTCTACCAATTCATCTCTTCCATCGCAGAGCTAATTTTTCAATGTCCTTCTTGAAGAAGTACTGAAAATTTTAATGTAAATTGATGGCTTCATTTCTAAACACGTTCTGACATCTGTCATGTACAAGTTGTCATTTTGTCGTTCTGTTTGCGCGGCACTTAATTATCAAGCTTTTTTACCTTGTCGATTTAACGCAAAAGTTAAACAAACAAAAGTTAACGCAAAAAATAACGAATCGTGCGCTCTGTTGTACAGAATTGAGAAAGATTTTATTGATAAAATAGAAATATGTGTAGAGCTCCGCTTCCAACAGTCAGGAAATAATACACAGATTACAGTAGTTCACTTAATTCTGTATTGCTTTTTTGTAACTCCACTTGTACAATCTTTAGATATTTGCTCACTACAGAATAGACTGCTTTCTGTCCCGTTTTTTCAGACTACCGCACTTTTTTATTATGTCACGTCCCCACTACTGCCATTGCTCCCACCAACAGTGTTACTATTTGGCAATCCGAAAATTGCCTTAACTTTGACATGTTTAATTTAATTTAATTATTTTACAACAAATCTCACATATGTTTAAAGAATTACGACGATAATCACGGCAACCGTGCCGTGTGGATTTAGGAATAGGACTGACTGGATAGGAGGCGATCGTTCTCTAATAATGGATCACGAGTGCTCATTTTATTCCGGAAAAGCGATGATGGAAGCAAAACTAGGAACCAGAGGGTATCATAACAGTTCGTTTGTAGCGTTCACTCAGTTTGCAGTTTGTTAATATTGTGTGTTAATATTGTGTGTTAATATTGTGTGTTAATATTGTGTGTGTACCGTTTGTACGGCATTGCTGTTGCGACGGAACTCATATTTAATAATTATTCGTATTTTTAGCGTGTACATATTGATGAAAAAGATGCAAATGTAGTGAAAATAAAATACTAATCAATAAACAAATGACTGAATTTTAAAATACAATTTCATATTTTATTTTAATAAAAATCATTTGAATTTAGAATTTATTACCAGCCATAAATAAATTATTATTCAAACGGCCAGTATTTTAAAACGGCAGCTTCATAGGTAAAGGTAACTTATTACATATTTTTTAAATTATATATTTTTCAACCAAATACCTCTTAGCTACAGAACTCTTCATAGTGCGATATCCAGCATGCACCAGTCTGGTTTTTTGTTTTGTACACACTATGGTCGCATCGAATTAACTCACACTATTCACAGAACTATCATCTTTAAGCCAATTCAGCTAAGGCCTAAAATGGCTTGCGATTCAAACGCCGCCAGCATACAAGAGTCCTCCAGTTTTTCCACACATAAAACACATTGAAGCTTCAGGCGAAACAAGCTCTCGTATATTTCAATACGTACTCAAATTTATAATATAAAGAAATGCATTTTATGAAAACATAGTGTTTTTTTCTTGTATTTGTAAAATACTGGATTTAGCTCAAAATATATATCGACGCTTGAAAGGCAAACGTGACTAAGCGACAATAACTGTTTTGTACATAAATGATAGGCAATAACCATATTCGAAGCGCAAAAAATATATATTTCTAGGTCTATTAAAATAATTTCAATCCTACAGCTAGATTCGTTAAAATATAATTTTTTTGAAGTATTTCAACTTTAAATTAGTCTACTGTAAATAAAGTTCACGCATTGTCGCTTAGTTACGTTTGCCTTTCAAACGTCGATATGTTTATGCTGCATAAGCAGACTATATTATGGCACACTTGACACTAAGTGATCACCAGGGCCCGAAGACCAAAGCGCTTGAGACATTAGTCGTTATTAGTCGATCAATCTATACTAATATTATAAAGAGGAAAGATTTGTTTGTTTGTTTGTTTCGAATAGGCTCCGAAACTACTGGACCGATTTGAAAAATTATTTTTCCATTAGAAGCCGACATTGTCCCTGATGAACATGGGTACTTTTTTTAAAAAAAAAAATATTTTATTTTTTTGTTTTCATGTGTGTTTTAATGTTTCCGAAGCGAAGCGAGGGCGGGTCGCTAGTGTATCATATTTGTACTGTAAAAACTGAGACCTTAGAGCTCATGTGTTGAGGTGAGTGGTGGTATTTACGTTGTAGATGTCTATGAGCTCCGGTTACCACTTAAAACCAAGTGGTCCGTGAGCTCGTCCAACCATCAAAGCTATTAAAACACAAATTGAGTAATTAACTACGATGTAGTCACCATACCATACGGGCTTGCGAAGTGTCCTATAGCCGATACTTAGATATGAACTTCACTGTTATATCCAGATAAGTCGCTTTCCGAGAGACGCAAAGTAATCAGGGTAATCTTGTCTACTCAGCTACGAAGAGCTCAAAACTCACAGATACGTACAACTAGGAGGCAATCGATGCTAACTCTGAACGCGGAGAGTTAGGTACGTCCTTAGACAAAAGTACGGGTCAAAGTGATATATTTCCACGTGGCGACTCAACTGCCCGAACGCGGAATTTCTTACCAAAGACATTTAATGCAATAATCGCACATTTGGAAAAGCCAGGACTATTTTTTAGAGTTCCTATGAGCATGGAAGCCTTTTTTTTAAATTACTTTCGGGTCTGTATTTTATTTTTCGTATCAGTGTTTTGGAACTGATTGACGACAAAGGGAAGATCTTCCACCGAGCGGGTGATATTGCTCGGTAGACCGACGGTCCGAATGTTGTTGTTCGGAACTTGTATATATGCGAGCTTATCTTGAAAATGTCGTAAGCGAGATTCAGGCATCTGTCAAATATCTTGTGTTCTGTGATGGCTACCGCCACAGTGCTATGTGGATAGAGTCCAGAGACAACCTGAATGCCATTATCTTGAAACATGAGGCCTAAGCCTCAATTGTACAGTGCGAGGGTCGCCCCATAACATGAGATGGCCCGTAGGATTAGCAAGCTACTGGTGGTAGGACCTCTTGTGAGTCCGCGTGGGTAGGTACCACCACCCTGCCTATTTCTGCCGTGAAGCAGTAATGCGTTTCGGTTTGAAGGATGGGGCAGCCGTTGTTATTATACTTGAGACCTTAGAACCTTGACCTTGAACTTATATCTCAAGGTGGGTGGCGCATTTACGTTGTAGATGTCTATGGGCTCTAGTAACCACTTAACACCAGGTGGGCTGTGAGCTCGTCCACCCATATAAGCAATAAAAAAAAACTGAAGTGGTAGTGGGCAAGCCACAAAGCGCGAAAATCGGACGGCCGATGGGCAGAAACTCGACATCAATTGGAGAGGCCTATGTTTAGCAGTAGATAGAGGACAGACTGAAATGAATGGTCGCCCCACCGCTCAAAAAAGACGGCCTAAACCGGTAGTACTTGCTTGTCTTACAACGTAAAGGGTTGTATTACGCTAAAACACCAAATTATAACGTTACGTATCCCAAAGACCTCATACAATGAAAGTCTAAAATAATAGCTAAAAGGGCAAAATAAAGTGGAATCTGGAGAAATCTTTTCATCCGTATAAAATTCCTCGTGTACTTGATAGCGGCGGATCCGGTTGGAGCGGGATATATCCGGCAACGGCACATTACGCGACGTCAGATCGCTTCGGGATAATATCGGGTTTCACGTTCAATGTTCAACGCTGTTAATGAGTTTGTTTTTAATGGATTTTTCTTTTCACGCGCAAATATTCGCCTGGCACGAAGTATTTATTGACTTCTGCTTCGAACGTAAAATTAAATAAACCGCTCATCATATTTGTGAGAAACGTTCTATAGAAATGATATAATTATTATTATTTTTCTATTTTTTTCTCCTACCTATTCTAATAACCTCGAGGGTTTATTTTAAACTCACCGAACTAGTAGGTGAGCTCATGGGGCTCAAACCTGACGACGTTGCTAACACTCACCCTAGCAAGAGCAGTGCTTCGTAGGATCTACCACCGGATCGGAAACGCGACCCACTGAGAAGATCCGGCGAGAAACTCAGTGGGCTATGTCTATGGGTTAATTTACTCATCGAGCCCTTCGTCGCAAGCGACGGGTATTTCTCTCACCCGTCTCGCCCGTTTTCTCTCACTCACGTCTTAATGCTTCGTTCTACACTGATTTCATACATTCCGTTCTTACCAATCCTACATAACTTTGCAGTCAAAGTCATTAGAGATATTACTATAAAAAAAAAAAAAAATTGCACCTATTCAATTCTGCTTATGAATAAACCTATTGATCGCGTTAATGATAATTTATTCAAGTGAACTTTTACGTTCAAATTCTTAAGAAACGCTTAAGTCTATTAGAGTTTATTGCACTGTTTTAGTGAACTTATTTAGAATGAATTTAAATTTATGGTTCGTCGCACGTCGTGTATAAATTAATAGAACCGTAACGAATAAAAATGAAATAGATTATAATTGAACACTGTTTATGAATTATTTTTTTAATTCGCATAGTTGGGTGGACGAGCTCACAGCCCACCTGGTGTTAAGTGGCTACTGGAGCCCATAGACATTTACAACGTATATACACCACCCATCTTGAGATATATGTTCTAAGGTCTCAGTATAGTGACAACGGCTGTCCCACCCTGCAAGCCGAAACGCATTACTGCTTCACGGCAGAAATAGGCAGATTGTGTTGTGCAAAAATGTTGTTAGCGCAATTCTTGTTTTGCCAAATAATTTCTCTTCGATGATACCTGTTGCTACAAAAATAGCAGAAAACACAGCTCACAGGTTCAAACCTGCTTGCTACCTCCAGCTTGAGAACGTTACTGATTGTTATATTATGGAGCTTAGCGTAGGTAACAAACACCATATTTGTTCTGTGAAGCCGTCAAATATTCCTGCTTGAAGAGTGGAAGAGAAGACACCTGTAAAATAAAGTCGGGAATTTCATCGCATTGAGACATGAGATGGCTAGCATGTGTTCTGGTATCGACTTCTGAATACCGTGAGCCTGTCTCCGCGTCTACTACCACGATAAACGTAAATTCAATCTTATATTTGAGTTCAGTGAAACATCACAAAGGGACACTAAATTAGTATATGAATAGCCCCATTTACAGAGAGTAATTCTACGAAATTTTCATCACGGAGAATACTCTCAATTTCAAAGGGTTTTTAATAAGCTTAAAAAGGTTTTATGCTTTTATTGTACCTATTTTTAGGAAGTTAAATTCAAATTTATTTCGTCTTCTTTTATTACCTTGGTACATCTCTGTATGGTTGCGGTATTTGAATTCAGCCTGAGCGTCTCTGCCTTAATTGGTTTGACGTCTGCTGTACTGATTCGGATTAACGCGACTGTGCCTAAGTTCAAAACCGCCTGGTACCATTTCAAGGCAATAATACATGTTTTGAATCGTCGTGGCCTAAAGGATAAGACGTCCGGTGTTCGTCCATTCGTGTCGAGCGATGCACCGGTGTTCGGATCCCGCTGGCGGGTACCAATTTTTCTAATGAAATACGTACTCAACAAATGTTTACGATTGACTTCCACGGTGAAGGAGGAATAACATCGTGCAATAAAAATCAAACTCGCAAAATTATAATTTGCGTAATTACTGGTGGTAGGACCTCTTGTGAGTCCGCACGGGTAGGTACCACCGCCCCGCCTATTTCTGCCGTGAAGCAGTGATGCGTTTCGGTTTGAAGGGTGGGGCAGCCGTTGTGACTATACTGAGACCTTAAAACTTATATCTCAAGGTGGGTGGCGCATTTGCATTGTAGATCTCTATGGGCTCCAGTAACCACTTAACACCAGGTGGGCTGTGAGCTCGTCCACCCATCCAAGCAATAAAAAAAAAATTTTAACATCAATCTAATGTGTCTAGATTATATCTATGGACTCCTGTAACCATGTAGCTGAATCGGGAACTCACGTCTGCGATAATTTAACAAAATAAGATAACAATGTAATCTCAAGCTTGTGCGCTTAAAAATATTAAGAATCAAGTTTATTGATCCCGGAAAAACTCCAAGGAACATTGATTACTTTTGTTTTAAACATTTAAACAGTCCCGTGACACATCTCGTAAGATTAAAGGAAATCAAAGAATTTTGAAAACTTCGACAAATTTATACCAACTAATTCAAATTCCTTCTCCGAGCTGGTTGGAGCTCAACTCCAAACATTCAACATTAAATACCAATATTAATATGAAAAGTTAGGCAATAATAATTATAATCGCTTAAAATATAAATATCTTTGGACGTCCGATAATGATTACTGTATTCAAACAAGAATTAATTATGAAACCCTTTCAGAATATTAATAAGCAATTCACTTTGGAAAACCGTATCGAATTTGAGAACGTTTCTGTTGTCGGTACAGACTCTATTTT
Source organism: Bombyx mandarina (assembly GCF_030267445.1). Taxonomy (NCBI): domain Eukaryota; kingdom Metazoa; phylum Arthropoda; class Insecta; order Lepidoptera; family Bombycidae; genus Bombyx; species Bombyx mandarina. The sequence goes on from NC_143213.1 coordinate 15,219,402, forward strand.
ATAAACAAATAAACGACAAACATGCTCAGAAAATATGGTAGTTTTCCAATTACAGCACTAGAGCGCACTATGCGGCATAATGCTCAACTTTGAATGTTCCAGCAACACTTCGCACAATCGAGCAAGCTCAGAAGTACTGCTCTCGCGTGATACTCGCAATCGATACCGACTCAGTGACAGAAAATTTACAAGTGTTTTTTCTTTAAGTTGGCATTGATCGAAATTTTGTTTATATTATCGTTAGTAATATTATTTAATGTTGAAGAAAATTGTAAGGCTTTCTTTTCGTCGTAGTTTCTTAGAAATAATCAATGTTAATTAAAACTGTGCTAACTTAGCGCACTCTGCTGATGCATTTGAAAACTAATTCACGTTCCAATTAAGCTTCAGCATAATTCTGCATTGTGCGCCACTGAGTCGCATTATGTCGCATTATGCTCTGTAATTGGAAAACTACCTATATTAGCAAGATTTTCACACCGACGTAAGACAACTAAGAAACAGTTTGCGATGACGGGGTGAGTGCTTATAATTCTCATTTGAAGCGCCAAACTGTTTGTGGAACTGTTTACTGTGGTAGATTCTGCGAAGCACTGCTCTTGCTAGGGCCAGTGTTAGCAGCTCCAGTTTGAGCCCCGCGATCTCACCTACATGTTAGGGCGAAGCTGAAATAGCCTCTCAAGGCTATCAGCATAGGTATAAAAAAAAGAACTGTTTAGTTTTGAACCTCCACGATCCAGTTCAAAGATCGACGATGTGATTAAAGTCTATTTTCACTAATAAGATCATATTATTAGTGAAAATTATTATCACATACATGATTTTCTTAGGCACGATATTGAAACTAAATGGATTTTTTATTTATTACTTGAATTATGGATGAATTAATGGTAAATTATATAATATCACTAGGTGACCCGGCAAACGTTGTGTTGCCTTAAATAAGATTTCTAGGGAAATTCTACTGTAGAAATAAAAACCTCATTTAACTACATAATACCTCATTATAAACAAAAAAAATATATCCAAAAAATTAAAATAAAAAATAAATGTTTGGGGTGGACAACCCTTTTCACTTAGGGGTATGAAAAATAGATAGTAGCCGATTCTCAGACCTACTGAACATACTATTGATACACAAATAAAACCAACAAAACATGGCTGAAAAATATATAGTATTGTATAGCTCTCAAATATATTAAGTGTATAATCTATGATGTATAGTGAGTAAGTAAGACAGGAGACCGGCTTCGTCCCCATCCCTACTACGTGATGTTTGCTGGATCAGTGGTGACACCTGGTAGGGATAGCTGATCGATTGATAGTTGATCAGTAGTCGACCGGCGAGCGCGGGAGATCAAATTCAATTTAAAAAAAATCATAATTAAAGGAACTTGAAATTATAAACTCTGAATAAGAATTTATCGTACTACAATTATAATATTTGATTGCCATCTTGCAACCTTATTGCGGATGGAAAAATAGGGGTTGATCGTATAAGAGTGAAAATTGAGAGTAATATGATTTTTTTTATTTTAAGTCATGATAAAACTAAATAAAAAACTTGCCAAAAAAATTAAAGTTTATAATTAACAAAAAATAGGGGTTGATCATAGAGGGATGAAATATTGAGAGTAAAATCAGATTTTTTATTTTAATTCATGACAAAATAAAAATAAAACTGAAAATCTTGCCAAAAAAATTAAAGTTTATAATTAACAAATATAAAATAGGGGTTGATCGTAGAGGGGTGAAAATTTCAGAGTAATATGATTTTTTTTATTCTACGTCATGACAAAATAAAAACAAAATTCTCGCAAAAAAATTTAAAGTTTTTAATTAGCAAATAAAAAATAAGGGTTGATTGTAGAAGGGTGAAAATTGAGTATTGTATGTATTTTTGTATGTTGTATCATAAAAAAATAGAAATTAAAAATTTTGTCTATAAAATAAAAATAAAAATTTAGGGGTGGACTACCCCTAACATTTAGGGGGATGAAAAATAAATGTTGGCCGATTCTCATAGATACCGGATAAGCACAAAAAATTTCATCAAAATCGGTCAAGCCGTTTCGGAGGAGTATGGCAACGAAAACTGTGACACGAGAATTTTATATATTAGATAATATCTTGCACTGCACTAAAATTCGAATGTCAAATAATGACAAAGCATACACGCTGCTTTTAACTTATGTAATAACTCATTTTCACTATGCTTAGCGAATAAATGATTTCTTTCTTTCTTTCTTTCCCAATTTACAATACGAGGGGGGATCGAGTGAGATGCAGAGCAAGGTACTATAGTACATGGCAGACAACCCTTAGGGGCGGGAATTCTGCCATTCCTAGCCATGACATAATTCGCAATTTTAGGGTCGCGACGCGAGAGCTTAAAGAGGATTTTCTGCACCCAGAAGAGGTCAGTGCCTGCCTATCCCACCCAATTCAAAAGTCCTGAATTAACAAGCTGTATTCATGAAATTTTAAATACAAAAAAATTCATCGACTAATTTTAATGAACTTGCACTCAAGCGGTTAATATATTTGAAAATATAACAGACGCTTTCAAACGTGAAAAGGAGTCGCCCTGGTCCAAGGACATTAAAATTATCTTCTAATTACTAGGAAGACTCATTTGTCATCATACGATCAGTATATTTTTAGACATCGAACTGAAGAAAGAAATTATACCATTGCGATTTCAATTTTATTTTTTTATTGCTTAGATGTGTGGACGAGCTCACAGCCCACCTGGTGTTAAGTGGATTACTGGAGCCCATAGACATCTACAACGTAAATGCGCCACCCACCTTGAGATATAAGTTCTAAGATCTCAGTATAGTTACAACGGCTGCCCCACCCTTCAAACCGAAACGCATTACTGCTTCATGGCAGAAATAGGCGGGGCGGTGGTACCTACCCGCGCGGACTCACAAGAGGTCCTCCTACCAGTAAAACAAAATTTAAAAATATTACTAACCATAAACATCATGAGTGTCTACGGTTTCCGAAAAACATTTAACATCATATTATGAGCTTTCAACTCGTCAGCCCACACAAAAAATATATTGCAAAAATCAAAAAGCTTTTAATTAATCTTTGTTACCGTCCAATTACGGGTTTAGTTCTAAATCCTTCTGTCTGCAATATTGTCAAAGGAAGCCTCCTAACACGTACATACAACCAATTGTTAATTCAGATACAACAAATCCCAAGTCGGCTCTCTCCACAAAACCAAGTAAATTATGTTTCTCGGGCGGCGTTGCTGTGAGTAGGGTTTGCCCCGATATATTTATTCATTCTGACGCAATGATTGAAATAACGGCGCCACATTGCTTAGTACTTTATACATTTACAAGTCTATTTTGGATTAAAATAGTGGTTAATATATATTTTTTGGTAACACTATTGATTGAATAATATTTTTCTTGGGGCTTATTGCGGTTTTTAATAGGTATATTCGTCATTTTTATCAACAACCCCTAGCGCCCGCAGCTTTAACTCCTGCTATAAATCTGTCTGCATCTAGAACATTCTCGAGACCATGTACAGGTCGTATATTACAATACATTAATTTCTTTATTGTAATTCTAGGAATTCCGTGTTCTGGCTCTCGATTACACTTATCAAATAATATGGCGAATACGACGAAAAATATCAGTTATATTTTAGAATAATGGCTTACGGGTGACGTCAAGCAGAAAACTAGAAAGAAGTAGGTACCTTCATTTAATCACTTTATAAATGCAATATTCCTACAACACCTTAATGAAATTCCTAAACCAAAATTGAAACAGAACGGCTGTCAAAGGATGTTTGTTGTCAAAGGTCAGCGCGACCACACGCTGCGGCGCGGCGGCGCTCGACAAAACTTCGAGTACACTAATCACGGGCCATTGACGGCCATTTTGGTCGTGTGCTGTCAATTGTCAAGCTACTTGTATATCTGCTAACTATTTAGATTAGATGCAAAATAACTTGAATTCATTTTATTAACGTCTAGCCGTACTCGCCCGCTTCGCTGGGCATTTAAAATAAACACTATTATTTATTGTCAATATTATTAGGGAGTACAACACTCATATAAATATTAGCCTATCCATTAAGTACATGTATTTTCTACATGTAGTGCCCGTTGGGGGTCGCAGCAGACCCTGGTATAACAATGCCAGCAGGGATGCTGCACACCTCAAGCGGTCCGCATACGTTGCATGGGATGATGCTAGGAGACGTCGGGATCCTAACATCTCAGAGGAAAGGCGGAAATATAACGCCGCTTCCAGGTCCTACAAGAAGGTTATTGCCAGGGCGAAATCGGAGCACGTTGTTAGAATTGGCGAGCGACTGAAGAGCTATCCCTCTGGGAGCCGTGCTTTTTGGTCGCTCGCCAAAGCTGCAGAAGGTAACTTTTGCAGGTCTAGTCTCCCACCACTACGCAAGTCCGATGACAGTCTGGCCCATAGTACGAAAGAGAAGGCTGACCTTCTGGTCAAACTCTTCGCCTCGAACTCGACTGTGGATGACGGGGGTGCCACACCACCGAACATCCTCCGGTGTGATAGTTCCCTGCCGGAGATCTGCTTTACACAGTGTGCAGTCAGGCGGGAACTCCGACTCCTGGACGTCCATAAGTCGAGTGGGCCAGACGGCATCCCTGCAGTGGTTCTGAAAACGTGCGCCCCTGAGCTGACGCCTGCGCTAACGCGTTTGTATCGCCTCTCTTATTGCGCTAACAGGGTTCCGTCTTCATGGAAGACCGCCCACGTCCACCCTATCCCCAAGAAGGGTGACCGGTCGGACCCATCGAGCTATAGGCCTATCGCGATAACTTCCTTGCTTTCCAAGGTGATGGAGCGAATAATTAATATACAACTCCTGAAGTATCTGGAGGATCGCCAGCTGATCAGTGACCGACAGTACGGTTTCCGTCACGGTCGCTCAGCTGGCGATCTTCTTGTATACCTTACTCACAGGTGGGCTGAAGCCTTGGAGAGCAAGGGCGAGGCTCTTGCTGTGAGCCTTGATGTCGCGAAGGCCTTCGACAGGGTCTGGCATAGGGCACTTCTGTCGAAGTTACCATCTTACGGAATCCCCAAGGGTCTCTGCAAGTGGATCGCTAGCTTTTTGGATGGGCGGAACATCACGGTCGTTGTAGACGGTGATTGTTCTGATACCTTGACCATTAACGCTGGCGTTCCACAAGGTTCGGTGCTCTCCCCCACGCTTTTCATCCTGTATATCAATGACATGCTGTCTATTGATGGCATGCATTGCTATGCGGATGACAGCACGGGGGATGCGCGATATATCGGCCATCAGAGTCTCTCTCGTAGCGTGGTGCAAGAGAGACGATCAAAACTTGTGTCTGAAGTGGAGAACTCTCTGGGGCGAGTCTCCAAATGGGGTGAATTGAACTTGGTTCAATTCAACCCGTTAAAGACACAAGTTTGCGCGTTCACTGCGAAGAAGGACCCCTTTGTCATGGCGCCGCAATTCCAAGGAGTATCCCTGCAACCTTCCGAGAGTATTGGGATACTTGGGGTCGACATTTCGAGCGATGTCCAGTTTCGGAGTCATTTGGAAGGCAAAGTCAAGTTGGCGTCCAAAATGCTGGGAGTCCTCAACAGAGCGAAGCGGTACTTCACGCCTGGACAAAGGCTTTTGCTTTATAAAGCACAAGTCCGGCCTCGCGTGGAGTACTGCTCCCATCTCTGGGCCGGGGCTCCCAAATACCAGCTTCTTCCATTTGACTCCATACAGAGGAGGGCCGTTCGGATTGTCGATAATCCCATTCTCACGGATCGTTTGGAGCCTCTGGGTCTGCGGAGGGACTTCGGTTCCCTCTGTATTTTGTACCGTATGTTCCATGGGGAGTGCTCTGAGGAATTGTTCGAGATGATACCGGCATCTCGTTTTTACCATCGCACCGCCCGCCACCGGAGTAGAGTTCATCCATACTACCTGGAGCCACTGCGGTCATCCACAGTACGTTTCCAGAGGTCTTTTTTGCCACGTACCATCCGGCTATGGAATGAGCTCCCCTCCACGGTGTTTCCCGAGCGCTATGACATGTCCTTCTTGAAACGAGGCTTGTGGAGAGTATTAAACGGTAGGCAGCGGCTTGGCTCTGCCCCTGGCATTGCTGAAGTCCATGGGCGACGGTAACCACTCACCATCAGGTGGGCCGTATGCTCGTCTGCCTACAAGGGCAATAAAAAAAAAAAAAAAAAAAACATGGATACCAAGTTTCAAGTCAATCGGATGCATGGTTCAGTAGTTATAACGGAACATCCGTAAAAACCACTGTAGATTTATACAGGGTGGCCCATAAGTCCTTTGAAAAGTAAAATTTGAATAAAACGAACAGGGCGCGCGTGAGCGGTGCAGGGGAAGCGGGGGGAGTAACTTCGGTTTCTGGGAATTTAGTCACGATGGAGCGTTTTACCGGAGCGGACCGTGCGTTTTGTGTGCGCGAGTTTTATAAAAACGACAATTCGGCAACCGTTGCGCGGCGTAAATTTCGAGAACACAAAGGTTTACACAACTTTGACGACACTCCAACTCTTCAAACGATTAAGAACTGGGTTGCTAAGTTCGAGGAGACCGGTTCGACGTTAGATAAACCGCGGTTGGGTCGCCCAAGGACGTCACGTACGGAACAAAACATAGACACAGTGACACAGTCTATTCGCGAAAATCCGACACAGTCAACTCGTAAGCGCGACAGAGCATTAAACGTATCCAGGACATCGTTACAACGGATTTTGAAGAAAGATTTACATATGCACCCTTACAAAATTCAGTTGGTTCAAGAATTAAAGGAAACTGACGGTATTCAAAGACAAAATTATGCGAATGAAATGTTGAATCGGTTTACTTCCTTCAATAACATAATGTTCTCTGACGAGGCTCATTTCCATCTTAACGGGCATGTTAGTAAACAAAATTGCCGCTATTGGAGCCCCATCAATCCAAAACTTAAGCATCAGAAGCCCTTACATAGTCCGAAAGTGACTGTTTGGGCCGCTATGTCAGCCCATGGTATCCTAGGGCCTTACTTCTTTGAGGATGGCAGAGGGCGCGCAGTTACTGTTACGTCGGAGCGATATGTGGCTATGATCGAAGAGTTTTTCATACCGGAATTGCAAAACTTTTCAGGCTTTAATGCCAGGACGTGGTTTCAACAGGATGGGGCCACTTCTCACACCTCTAACACTGCTATGCCCGTTATCTGTCAACTTTTTCCTGGCAAAGTTATCTCTAAGAGAGGAGACATTTCCTGGCCTCCACGTAGTCCAGATCTGACCCCGATGGATTTTTTTTTGTGGGGCTACCTTAAGGCTAAAGTATACGACACAAACCCGCGGTCAATTGAGGCCCTAAAAGAAAACATCCGCAGAGAAATGACAAGCATTTCAGCAGTGACGTGCCGAGCAGTCATCGACAATTTTAGACGTCGTTTGCAAGAGTGCCGTGATCGCAACGGATTACATTTAGGAGATGTTATTTTCAAAAAATAATTCCCGTTTTTTAAGCTTTTTATGTAAATAAAAATTTAATTCATAATGTAATTAGTTTTATTTTAATAATTTTTTTTTCATATCAAAGGACTTATGGGCCACCCTGTATATTAGTATAGATAAATGGGCAGAACTAGATACCTACCAAAGTTTGTAGGTTTCACGGACGTCGACACATCGTCAGACGTGAAGTCTAAATTTCACTTTGAATGTAATAACAGTAGTATAAAATAGTTGGTATAGCGAGTTAATAACAAACGCAACGTAAGTAAGCAAAGTTTTCTCCATATTTTTTCTCTTTCGATTAATCCAATCAAAGCAATGAATAGTTTGTTTTTTCAGTGACTGACTAACAAACTGTACAGTTTAAACAAATGGATCTAGAACCGTTAATTGAGTGATTTATACTTCTACATATTACAACGATTAGTATTAAAAAGAGGACAGATTAGATTAACCAAAAACTGATGAAATTTAAGTAAACATAGATTATACACTATGATTTAAAAAGTTCGGTTTAACATAGACTGTATTAAAATTGACATTAATTAAATCTATACTAATATATAAATCTACAGTGGTTTTTACGTCTATACTAATATATAAATCTACAGTGGTTTTTACGGATGTTCCGTTATAACAACTGAACCATGCATCTGATTGACTTGAAATTTGGTATCCATGTAGAAAATACATGTAAGTACTTAATGGATAGGCTAATATTTATGAGTGCTGGACTCCCTAATAATAATGACAATAAATAATAATTTTAGCTAGTACTTTTTATAATTGTGATAATTTCTGGTGATAATAAAACCTGTCTATTTCTGCATCTTTCGTTTCTGTTGGAGGGATGTCAAAAGTATTTCAAAATTTTCGGCAAATTTGAACTGATGCGCGACCCAGCTTTCATGCTGAGATATATCTATGAGCTTTACGCACCAGGTGAATAAAGAACTAACGGTAGGCAGCAGCTTGGCTCTGCCCCTGGCATTGCTGAAGTCCATGGGCGACGGTAACCACTGACCATCAGGTGGGCTGTATGCTCGTCTGCGTACAAGGGCAATAAAAAAAAACTACTAAGATGCAGGTCAAGAAGAGTCAATCGAATTTAATTAACGACTAAGTACTCTACCTTTGAAACACAATCTCATAACGCATTGCAGCGCAAATAGTCGAAATTAGTTCAAACACAAATATTTTCGAATTCGAATTGTCATACTCAAACACGATACTTAATGCGCACGCAAAACTAATTAATATATTCATACAGTCAACTCCCCCAGAGAATAGTATCCGTCGAAGAGATATATTTTGATTGCAATTTGAAGTGGTTACCGGAGCCCATAGACATCTACAACGAAAATGCCGCCACCCACCTCGAGATATAAGATCTAAGGTCTCAGTATAGTTACAACGGCTGCCCCGCCCTTCAAACCGAAACGCATTACTGCTTCACGGCAGAAATCGACAGGGCGGTGGTACCTACCTGTGCGGACTCACAAGAGATCCTACCACCAGTAACAGTGAATTTAATTACAGTTGCGGATAAGTGATATTGAAGGCATCAAACTTAAGGTTCAGGTATTTTGAAATCGATCGAAGATTTTGAAAAACGTAGTATTTAGAACGCCGATGCAGTGTGCTGATTAACTCTCAGACACAGCCCACTGAGTTTCTCGCCGGATCTTCTCAGTGGGTCGCGTTTCCGATCCGGTGGTAGATTCTGCGAAGCACGGGTCTTGCTAGGGTTCGTGTTAGCAACGTCATCAGGTTTGAGTCCCGTGAGCTCACCTACTAGCCACGGCTACGCTGAAATAGCCTCTCAAGGCTATCAGCTTAGGTAAAAAAAAAAAAAAAAAGCAGTGTGCTTAATGCGAGTTTTTTAACGTTCTCGATAACGTAAAAGTTAGCTCATATTTGTATGGAATGGGATCGTTTGCCTACGTTTTCCGCTAGGGGCGCTGTTCCAACTGCATACAAAATTGGGTTAACTTTTACGCTATCGAGAAAGTTGAAAAACTCGCACTAAGTACACAGATGTCGTGAACGCCATATTTGGATAGCCTCGTTGCTCGGCTGCTGTGAGACCCTGATTACTGCACTGGAATCGATTTCAGATCGAGTGTCATTGTGAAAGTTAGTTTGGTATTCGGAGTCGATGCCCGATACCAGCGAACAATGTAGACGATTATTCTAACCTTAAAAATTCTTACAAGTAATAACAACCTTTGGCGCTAAACTTCGTGAGAACTCTAACAAATGCCTGGAATTTTTTAAGCCAAAATCCTCGAGTCGGGGGGATTGAATAGTTGACATATGTACGAGGTTAGCGATAACATTGAAAAAACCTTTTGCTGAATCGAATGATGTCGGGTTCGGAGGACCGATCGAACATTATTTCAGTTTACCGGTGGTGTGGCGAACTGTCAGCGCACACGGGTAGCTCCGTTTTTTTTAAATACGCTTTTATTAGCTTCAGACGTATGTATGTAACGGAATCTTTGAACATGATTTTGACCCCCTTCAAAACGTCAGATTAACTCGAAATTTGGTATACTTATTAAGGATCGATGACGATTCAATATTTAAAAAAAAATTGAAATTCAACTAAAAAAATAAAAAAAAAATAACAAAACACGCTTTTATAGATACAATTAAATAGAGCAAATTAATTTTAATAAATTTGAATTAAAAATAGTGTAAGTAAAAATGACCTCTATTTTTTAGTTAGATTTTCTATAAAAGCGTATTTTGTTAGTTTTTTTAAACTATTATTTATTATATTTTAAAACTCTATTTAGATTACGCAACGTCCGTTTTTACATCGTTGCTATCTGTAGCGGTAACTGTTGAGGTGGTTAGAGCCATCCTAAAACACAACTTATTTGACGGACTTAACGTAACTTAACTTAACGTCCAGTACTTATTAGTAAAACACCGAAGATATTGTTACGCCGGTAAGAGCAACGCCATCTATCGTCGAATAGCAGAAACGAATATGAAAAGAACTATTAAAGTCAAGAACGCCCGAGAACTACGATACATCCATCGCCATCTATTTTCAAATGGCGGAAACGCATATCGAAAATACTCGACTTGTGAGGAATGTTCTCGATAATTCTAGGGATGTCGTATCGACTATAAAAGCGTTGCAGAGATGATATGAAAGCAAATAGTAAACGGTTCTACTCGAAACGAAACAGCGAACTGATCACCTGAAGCGAAACGGAAGAAGTGAATAAAAAATTTTACAGTTTTCTGTGAGTATTCTAAGAGTTAATACAGTTTTAATTAGTAGGTACTTCGGTAAAAAAATATTTATCCCGAACCCCAGCGCGTAACAACATTGTTACAATAATTCCAAATGCGTGTGCATAGATAATATAAAAGTAGGTATGTTAATATATTGCATAAATAATAATAATGATAATTCATTTGAAAATTAATTGGACTAAGCCAATTAATTTGGGTCGGTTCATTATCTCGAAACGTGCCACAATTGGATTGGAATTTTTAGGAGGTCATTGAAATTCTGCCTCCCGTCTACTTCGCTATGCAGTATGAGAGCATATTCGTGGTCCCTAGAGAAATATTCGCGCTGGTATTCAGGTCGATAAAATATCGTGTATTTGAAATATGATGTTGACGTTTATAATGAAATAGATTTTTTATTATTCATTACTGATTAATATCAAATGCCTTTAATAATGAAAGTATATCGACTTCGCGTAATAAATTAAAACATGCAAATTGATTAACATCGTGTTTTAAAGTAAGTAGCTACATTCAGACTGCACACACCTACGGCAATATATGCTGCGATATCACAACTATTTTTGCGGTTTAAGGTCACGTTTATGGCTCTCATTTAACACTAGGAGGGCCGTGAGTTCATCCACCCATGTGAGCAATAAAAAAAATATTGTAAGAAACACGAAATCGTGGAAGTGTTTCAATCAAAACATGCCTCATTTTTACCTTTCTAAGAATCGTGTTCTACTAAAAGAAATGTTCTTTTGATTCTGAAAGAGTCACGCCGTTCGAAGTGTAAAATAAAGTGCTCAGCTCATTACAGAGTGCGGAGTACATAACGATGATTTATTTAACTTAATGGGCTTTTTAGACTTTAATCTTATTTCAGAATATCGGTATTCTCTTGATATCGCAGGAGCCGTGAGATCGACTAAACATTTTGTTTTTAAAAAATCTTGGGAATGATTTTATAAGGCAGATGTTTTTGTATTCTTAGAATACGCTTTGTTTGTGAAATAGGAAATAGATTAAAGTTGAACTAATTAAATCGTCTCCATATTTTTAATTAAGTTTTATTTCCTACCATTTACTTACTACTATATACACCGTAACTACTAGTGTAGTGGAGGTCAGTGGCTGTGGCGGGTAGCCATCATACAACGCAAAATATTTGACAGATGCCTGAATCTCGCTTACGACATTTTCAAGATAAGCTTACATAATAATATACAAGTTCCGAACAACAACATTCGGACCGTCGGTCTACCGAGCAAATATCACCCGCTCGGTGGAAGATCTTTCCTTTGTCGTTAAACATTCCAAAATGTCCAATTACTATAAATATGGACATACATATTAGATAAAATTAGGTACATATTACTTAAAACACGTGTGTATATATAACAAACAAATATGTTTGTAACGAATGCGTTCCCATAAAAATAATTTGAATGCTAAGAAACTGTACAATGGCCGCTGGTAATTCAGAATAGGGTTCTGGTATATTTCTGTCAACCTGCGATTTTTTCTCATACTTATGCTGTTAGCCTTGAGAGGCTATTTCAGCTTCAGCCTAGCGTGGAGGTGAGCTCTCGGGGCTCAAGCCGGAGGTGTTGCTAGCACTGGCCCTAGCAAAAGCAGTGCTTCGCAGAATCTACATCGAAAACGCGACCCACTGAGAAGATCCGGCGAAAAACTCAGTGGGCTGTGTCTATGGGTTGGGTCGTAAGCGAAGGATTCGGCGAGGACGGTGACCGGTGCTTGGGGTACCTTAAAGCACCGTTAAGGGGTCGGGAGGATCCGTAATGACGTGCTTAGGGCGACGTCGGCTGTTTACCATACGGTCCACAGGATCGGGTATGTAATTTCTGGCGGCCACGACAAGAGGGTTGTCGTGTCGTGCCGCCTTCTCAAAGTGGCGCAATCATGCCGACTGTAAATACTTACTGAGTCGAGCGCCAGGTCACCATGGAGACCCACATTCCTTAGGAACCATGGTGCTCCGAAGGCTATCCTGAAAAACGGGATTGAATGATTTGAAGGGGTTTCAAGTTAGTACGGGCCGCGTGAATGAACACTACACTTGCATAGGTCATGAAACCAGCGATAATGAGCGCGCCAATGTTTCCAGCAATTCGCTCATTAATTTAGCGATGTTACTCACGATCGATAACCGTATTTTAATAATTGCGCATTAGTATTTAACACCAAAAACACAAACACGATACTATTCAAGAACATATTGTGTAATTTCTGAAATTATAAAAACAAACCTAAATTTTCTCCATTGATTTCGGCCCTGACTAATGCACTTTAGAACTGCTTTTTCTCGTTAACTTAAATAGACGTGATAAATGCATAGGTATAGATAACTCTGTGTTCGAACATTGTGAAGTGATAACGAAATCTGAATACGTCGAATACTTGATTGTCGAATGTTATTACGAACGATAATGGGTCGCATTGCTATCAGTGTGCTTAGTGCGAGTTCTTTAACGCTCTCGATAGCGTAAAAGTTAACTCATATTTGTATGGAATGGGATCGTTTGCGTACGTTTGCCGCTAGGGGCTTTTTTCCAATTGCATACAAAACTGGCTTAACTTTCACGCTATCGAAAACGTTAAGAAACTCGCACGAAGTACACCGCTGACAGCCATTCTACCCTAGACGTCGCATGATTGCTTAAAACGTTTTTTCATCATTATATTACGAATACTTAGTATATTAAACACAACAAATCGGATACAGCTGCAGGCATTATAATGGTCCCTAGAGGTCTAACCTAGTTCTACGGAAGTCATAGTGAAACTAATACGCTTCATTATATTAAAAATACAGAAATTTAAGCTGTTTAGATGTTTCAGTACCCAGTCCAGCCATAAGTACTGTGACAAATGTAAATGCATCTTTTTTAAATGAAGTAATGTAATATTATTTAAAATTTATACCTACACATTTATTAAAGTCTCAACAAAGAATTAAAAAATATTCTATTCGAAATGGCCATCTTTAACTTTTATACAGGCCTTTAATCTGTTTGACCACGAATCTATGGATTCATGCACTGTTTCCAATATTTCGCCACTGCTTGCTACTAAGATTTTTTAAGAGAGTCAATGTGGCCATGTCGTTTAGAGCAGGCCATGTCCTCTAAAACTGACCATAATTTGAAGTCTAAAGGGTTGAGGTCTGGACTAGATGAGGGCCAGTCTTCAGCTCTTATAAAGTCCAGAACGTTGCTTTCAAGCCAGACTTGGGTAGTTCGTGCCTTGTGACCAGGTACAGAGTCCTGCTGGAAATTCCACGGTATCTTTTAAAAAAGTGTATTACTGAGAGGTTTCACAACATGATCCAAGACCGTATCTTGATATACTTTTGTTGTAGTTTTCATTCTTTTTCACAAAAATGTAGTTTTGTGGCTCCTTGATAAGGCACGCCCCACCAAACTTTCACTGACGCAAGATGATGACTACGTTGTACCTTTTCGACCATTTAAGCAGCTTCTTTAGAGCTGTGAGCGTACACTTTGTCATTTTGCTTATTGTAGTGTTCTTTGTGAAAAATTTTTCATCGGTAAAGTGGATATTTCTGTGCCTTTCACCTGCGTATCGCGACAGAAGGCGTTTTGATCGATCCACTCTCTTTAATTGTGAAGATTGATTTAGGGCATGTCCTGTATCAACGATAAGCACCGAGCTTCAGGTCTTGTTTTATAATACGTGACAGAGTCCTAGCGGGAATTTCTCGCGATAAGATCTTTTGCTTCCTAATGGGGTTTCGAGGAATTCTGGCTTTAACAGCATTAACAGCCTTAGTAGTTCTAACAGCGGCCGCCCCGATCTTTTCTGGTCTTCGACAGACGAAGTGTTGTTGTATCTGCTGATACTACGATATATAATAATATAAATATTACGAACATGTGTGCAGATAGGAATATGACCGACGGCCCCATACCCACTTTTTGCAAGACGATCACTGCAATCCTATTTTCTTTAACACCCCATTCCACATTGTAATTTGATAATGAACACGAAAAATTATGTGAAATGGCGCAAAATCGAAAGAAGTGTTTGAAATAAATCAAATCAAATCAAAAAATTTTTATTCAACATAAATGAAAATACATACTTGTTGAACGTCAAAAGAACTACCGGTAAAATGGGGCGATTAGGGATTGAGAGGCGAATCGGGAAAAAACCGGGAAAATCTTTCGACGCTCAATATATGTTTTATATTCGTTGCAACATCTTCCATTTTTTGTAGTTTAATAGTAGAATGTTGAAAGTTCACAAAACAACTCTGAATATGCATGATAATAGCTGCTAACTTATAAAAAATCGCGTTTCAAATTAACTTCCTGTGGTGGTAATTATTTTAGTGCTAGAAACTTTGCTCTCTATTTGCTATTTGATATTAATAGAAGACGACTATGATTTATAAACGTTATTTAGTGTTTGAACTAGCATATATATTAAAGGTAAGTCTCAGTTGTTATTGGTTTTAATGTATTTGATTAAATAAAAATACATGTAAAAATCTGTTGTTTTTGAGGATATTGGGGACGTCTTAGGTATAAATAACAACGAAAAAGGGGTCAATTGGGATGAGAATACGTGATATGGAAACGACCTAAGTATAAATAGGTACAGGTTTGTAGGGTTGTCTATGTAGTTATAACAATATTTTTTAAATTTGTTGGTAAAAATTTGGTTTATTCGAAGCGAAATTGGGAATAAGTCTTTAGTTGAAATAGATAATCAATTTAATATAAGTAAGTCGATTTTGCAGAGACATGTAACAAGATCAATGAAATCTCAAGGTGGACAAAAATGTCTAAGTAATACTTAATAAAATATTTTATATTTGTTCAGAGTGGGGGTATTCATCTGATTAATCCATGGAATAACCGACACACCAAATCTATTAACCCAGATAGAAAAATCAGCCCCTAAGTACTTACCAAGAACGGAGAAATATAAACCGTTTCTAAGAAAGCCCACTATATATGTATAAATAAGTATATATATATATATATATATATATATTGTTGTTAATGCACTGTCGATTGCACCTATAATTGAGGTGATGTCTGCCATGTACTTTTGTCAGTTTTTCAAATTTTTTTATTGATGATCACTTTGTTGGTGCAACTAAATAAATAAATAAATTAAAACTATATATAAAAATAAAAGTAGTGCCAACCCTAGCAAATTTCTCATTTCGTCCCAATTAACCGCAATTTTCGGGTAAATAGGGATTACACCTATTTTTGCATTTTTTGCTTAAACTGGAATGTTAGTTGCATAATTTTAAATTAGACAACAAAGATGCCGCCAAGACTCAATCATTTTGATCCTGATATAGCATTATATACATCAACAACTACCTTAAAATTGGTCATAAAGTTGGAATTTGTCCCTAATCGCCCCATTTTACGGTACCCATAGATTATACTACCGCCAATTCACAAGAACTAGCCTCCGTCCTGAGAAGAATTGGCAAGAAACTCAGCGGGCATGTCTTTTTTTTTTTAATATTAGATTTTTTTTAATACACGTGTATATACGTGTAATATAATATACGTGTTCCAAATTCAAAATAAATAAAAATTCGAAATAAAAAAAAGTTTTTATGTAACAGTATTTATGGCCAGACTAGTTACATACATATGTGTATATTAATTTTTTACAAGAATGTGGTATATTAAATTTCAGGCTAAGTTACCTTGAAAGTGACGAACTTTCATAAAAATGTTCTTAATGTATTTTATCAAAATTTCTAAAACTCCATCCCTAAGGATGCTTACAATATAAAAGATATCAACTGCTAAAATTTTAAGTTTGTATCCAGCTCAGTATTTAGTTCTGCATTGATGAATCAGCAGAGTCATGTAATTACGTAGACAGATAAATAACTCTGTATAATCTGACACGTGACATATAACTATATATAAACCATTGAAATATTGAACAGAATAACTATATTTTAATGCTGAGTGTGTCACTTGTATTTTATCATGTCATTGTTATTACTGCTTCACATTCAATATAAACAAAGTGGAGAGAAGATAACGACTTCGGGGCAACCCCTATACAATTTAAATAAAATTATCATATTACTTTTATGTATTGTTTATTAAATATCACGGAATAGATAAATAACTATTCCGTGGTTTATATGTTTATATCTTACTGCTTTATCCATTACATATTATACATGCTATTTATTTAAGTTTATGTTCATAATAGTAATATTGTTACTGTGATATTTTTTTTCGAACGATGAGTACACCGCGATTATTATTGGTGAAAAATCATCTTTACGTGATTCTTGTTCACCGCAGAGAAGCTTGAGAGAGATCGCTTGTAACGATAAAATCGGCCATTTTACTATATGTGTTAATGTTGTATATTGGTTTTGTTTTTATTATTACATCGACGTAGTAAATCATGCTCTCCTTATCTTACATAGGTATAATATATATTTAGAGATGTTATCGCCTGACCGCGGTGTAAAATATGAACTTACGGTTACAATAGTTACAAATAGTACTCTCTCTTACTGGTGGTAGGAACTCTTGTGAGTCCGCGCGGGTAGGTACCACCAGCCTGCCTATTTCTGCCGTGAAGCAGTAATGCGTTTCAGTTTGAAGAGTGAGGCAACCGTTTTAACTATCCTGAGACCTTAGAACTCATATCTCAAGGTGGGTGGCGCATTTACGTTGTAGATGTCTATGGGCGCCAGCAACCACTTAACACCAGGTGGGCTGCGAGCTCGTCCACCCATTTAAGCAATAAATAAAAAGTAACTTCAAAGTCGTTGTCTATGGCCACAAAATTGTTGATCTACTTTTAAAACTGGCTGTAACATCCCCTGGGCGTCAGGGTCGAATCTGTTACATATATTATGTTATTCAAAGAGATCAACTTTCTTATGATCCGTCACGTGAGCCGAGAGATCCTAAAGGCTCGTTTTCAAATGTTCCTAATGGTCTAAGTCTGTACTATCGACTTACACAAACGGATGCCAACTTTATTCAGTTGAGAAATATGCGAGCGCTCATAAAATTATTATTTTTGTTTTAAGAAGGTAAGTATTGAAATAGTTTGTCCGTCTGAGCTACTGCAACTGCTTCTCTCTTTAGTAATATGTATTATTCTTCATAACTTCTTCTATTAAGGTATGTTATGAGCCTGCATTAGCAGTTATCACTGCGAAGGCTTCAAAGTCCACCGCCACTTCTAGACAAGATGGGTTTCAAGCTATTTGGAGGACGTGGAGAAGAGGTGACGAAAAGAAAAGAAAGAAAAGAAGAATTAAAGGTGAAAATCACAAAGGAAGAGGGATAACGCCACGGTCGCTCAACCGGCAATCTTCTTGTATACCTTACTCATAGGTGGGCTGAAGCCTTGGAGAGCAATGGCGAGGCTCTTGTTATGAGCATTGATATCGCGAAGGCCTTCGACAGGGTCTGGCATTTCTGTCGATTTCGTACAATGATGTTTATCCACAATGCGTTCCCAGAGATCTTTTTTGCCACGTAACATCCGGCTTTGGAATAAGCTCCCCTCCACGGTGCTTCCCGAGCGCTGTGACTTGTCCTTCTTCAAACGAGGCTTGTGGAGAGTACTCAATGGTAGGCAGCGGCTTGGCCCTGCCCCTGGCATTGCTGAAGTCCATGGGCGACGGTAACCAATCACCATCAGGTGGGCCATGTGCTCATCTGACTACAATGGGCAATAAAAAAAAAAAAAAAAAATAGATAAGGATGTTACGATTTTTATAAAACTGTATTCTGATTGTTATATAAAGTATACTTATAGGCGTGTTTGATTAAATAAATCCTAGATGAAGGGTACAAATAGGCAAAATGGTAAAAAAGTCATTCTGCCATTTCTGCCGTGGAGCAAACGAGCTCACAGTTTGAAACTGTAAAATGCAATCTTAGGCCTCATGCCTCATGTGGGAATCGCTCACATTGTGATGTCTATAAGCTTTGATAGCTGAATCTACCGAGTTTCTTGCCGAATCTTCTCAGTGGGTCGCGATACGGATCCGGTAGTAAATTCAGCGAAGCAATACTCTTGCAAATGTTATCAAACTCTCTCAGGTAGAGCCCTGCGAGCCAGTCCGTTGTAACTGGACTAGCCCCATGAGGCTATCGGTGAGTAGGTAGGAAAAAATCGATAGCAGCATAATATCAGAATCGACTCTTTTATCCAAATACTTAAACTAAAAAAACCTTAAAACTACAATCATTTCCCGCCCTTATCGAAAAGTCACGATGAAAAGAATAAAAGTGTTTTGGTAAAGAGGCACCGACACGGAAAGCCGCAGAATGAAGCTTTTACATGCAAATTTCTTTATGAAGAGAAAGCTATTACGTGGGGTTATTTGAAAACGTTTTTCATTTAATGTGCTTTTCTTTTACAGTGGCAGTACGGTACATCTAGCGTTAAGAGGTTACTGGAACGTTCAGAGACAACAGAAAACAGAGACCTACATGGGGTCGCTCTATTTTATTTTAATTACGGTCGTGAGTTGAACATCCCATCTAACCTGGTTAAATTAGAATAAACAAGCAATGATAACCAAAAAACTGTACACAAACATTTTGTAAACAAAATGAAAAGTCATTGAGGCTGCCATAATTTCGTAAAGGAATAAATTCTCCGCGATTAAAGAACTTTGCAAAGCTTCATGTTGGAAAAACATAAAAAAAAAGTTTCGAAGAGTTCTCATTCAAGAAAACTTTATATTCTGTCATTATTATTTTCTTTTGTAATTAAAACTTTTCATTCTATATCGACTAATTTTTATTTATTTCTAAATTAAATTATACATTTATACAAGGAGAACGTTACTCTCGAACGACGCGGTCGCAGTTATTGTGGTTAAGCAAGAATACTTCGTACGATTATCACCCTGAACTTTACACGCGGCGATAGAAACTCTTACAAATAGGCACGTGATAATGGAGCAAAGTTTAGGAAGCATTATGAGTGGGAAAACTTCAAAAACACATTCCATATTTGGCGCACACCACGACGTCTATGAGCACACGAGACAAACACACAAACCATTAATATCAAATAGCATTAACTCGAAGTTTGCGACCGAAAATTGACCCAAAACAAAGTAGTCACACAAGACAATAACGTATATTAAGTGTTGGTAAAAAAAGAAAACATTTCCGGATATTTTCATCTGTTCGTATTCAATATGTCACATTGGGCAGCCCTAACGAAGTTATAGCATTTCTCAAATCAATAGAAGCATAAGAAATTTTTGGGTCACTGATAGTACAGATGTGATCAACCCTATTTAAATATCCGCGCTCGGTCTAAGATATATCGTGGGCAGTTCGACGTCAGATGCATCATGCTTGTCTTTTTGCTGTTCCAAGAAGTATTTGTTCTTCTGAAGGTAAATTTTGTATCGTGAAACAAGCTAACTGCTTATTCGCAATGCATGTACTTTATTAATTTCAAGTTTGATGATAAAGTTAAAAACTCTTTACCATTCGTGTAAACTATTCCGTTAGCAAATCTCACCCGTGGTTCGCCGAGCTACTGCTGCATTCAGTGGTACATTCTGCGAAGCACTGCTCTTGCTAGAGCTAGTGTTAGCAAATCCTTTTAGGCTGACCTAGTTGCCAGCTCCTTAAGATACCAGCATAAAGGTAGGGGAAAAAACCTGTACTGTTGTACACGGTAAATAAGTAAAACCTTTCGAAAAAAATCCTTTGCGACGAGCAAGTTGCAACATCTAGATTCCCAAAAGGGTTTTAAGTCGTTGGACCGGGAAAGTTGCGAGATCGCAAAGGTCACGTTTTCCTAAGAGACCATAACAGTTTTGAAGCAATTTCAACCTTATTGAATTCTATAAGAATTTTCTATTATATACTGCAACAGTACATATTGGTAGAACATGTTGAGTAGATTTGTTACCACGGTGTATAACGCGTTTTGCAACAAATGCAATCTGACTGAAGTGGTATACTCATATGTATAGCTTACTAGAAAAGTTATTTTATTGCAGTAGGGATTGTGGTAAACTGAACTTGGACTTACTATAAAAAATAAAAAAAGGCAAAAATGTATAGGCAATTCGTATATTATGTCAATATATATAATAAATAGGGTATTTCTGATTTTTTCGATTATTGGAACTTACCTAAATAGAAATAAAAAGGTTTAGAATAAAAATATAAAAATAATATTGGGTTTTACAAACAATATTTACTTGTACATGTATATTACTTATTAACTAAACAAGTTGCCTGAATTACAATTTACTTTGAGAATTTCTCTTCAGAGCATCAACGGCTATCTGTACAGCCGTTTTCGCGGTTCCCGGAGCTACCATCACCCCGTACCCACCGTGCCCATAACAATGTACCACGCTCAAACCGTCCATCACTTCCCGCTCAACTCGAACTGGTACTCTATGCGGACGAAGTCCTACTTTATGTCCTATAACCTTAGCTTTCTTCAACGAAGGTACCAGATCGCAACATCTCTCCCAAATAGAGGCCGAATCATATTTATCCACCTCCATATTGTAGCTGTCGTACTGTCTGCAGCCGCCCAAAGTTGCGTTGCCATCCATGCCTGGTATAACATAAGTATCATAGTCCCCATAAAATGATGTCTTCAACCATGGCGCGTTGACTTTTATAACCTGACCTCTAATCGGTACTAGATCGTGGTCATTGCAGAGGTATTTTGAACCCATTCCCGTGCAGTTAAACACCAAGTTATAATCTTTTAAGGATGAAAAAGATTCGACCCTTTGTTTCAGAATTTTACCCCCGTTTTGTTTAAATAAAACTTCGTTCCATGGCAGGTATTTATCACACTCGATTTTCAATGTTAAGTAATAGGAGCCGTACTTCCAACCTTTCCCGCACATTTTTAATTCATCTACATCACACTCTCTGTATACCGGTACCAGGTCTTCGATCAAGTGGTTCCTGGTCACGTGGTAGTTGGTTTTTGAGAATATATAGACAGGTAGCGGCATTATTCCCGCTTGTGAGGCATCCGAAGAATTCATGATCTTGCTCCAATAGTTCCAAGAATAGTCGATCCATTGTTTTGTGATTTCGCGTGTAGGTCCTTTGAAACTTGGGCCAGGTCTGAAGATACCGGCCGCCACACAGCTAGCCGTGTCTTCGTGGAAGGCGTCAGCGATGACGGTAATGTTGGAGTTTCGAAGTTCTTTCTGCAGTTCTTTAGCTACGGAGGAACCGATAACGCCAGCTCCGATGACCGCGATGTTCAAATTTCTTTTGTCCATTTTGTCATACAGTCTGCAATATTTACAATAATTTTTGGGACATCACGTCGAAATTTTTCAATTGAATTATATGACAATTGTTTGGAACCGAAACAGATGAATGCTTCGTAGCAGAAATAGGCTGAATCGCGCTGTCTTCTCCGGCAGGACCCCATATCATTCTACCAGCAGCTAGTATACAAATTTAGTTTTGTTAGTTTCATAATAAAGCCCGTAGCTATCCCTTCGTTCTGAACGTGATTGTTGTGCACGTGCTACATATGTATTTCATTGGAAAAAAATATTACCTGACCTAGCCTGAACCTAGAATTGTTAACGCCCCGTTTGTTTTTGCTGCACAAGAATCATCCTCACCGGTTTGAAGACTGCATAAAAAATTATACCGAGGCCGCTGCTCAAGATGGGTGGTGGCATTCACATTGTGGTATTAATATACAGAAAGACTAAACCTTAGTTCCCTTAAGTCACATTCAGGACATTTCATAACCAAATGCGATCCGATGCGATAATAAAGCGATTATTACTTCTTAGATCATGTTATGTTCTTATAAATATATTGAATTAACGATTTTTTAATAACTAAAACTAAATTGTTACTTTCAAACGTGCTCGTGGCCTAAGAAGTTGTCGTGACCTGAAGGATAAGACTCCCGGTGCATTCGAATCTAGCGATGCATCGGTGTTCGGATCCCGCAGGCGGGTACCAATTTTTCTAATGAAATACGTACTCAACAAATGTTCACGATTGACTTCCACGGTGAAGGAATAACATCGTGTAATAAAAATCAAACCCGCAAAATTATAATTTGCGTAATTACTGGTGGTAGGACCTCTTGTGAATCCGCACGGGTAGGTACCACCACCCTGCCTATTTCTGCCGTGAAGCAGTAATGCGTTTCGGTTTGAAGGGCGGGGCATCCGTTGTAACTGTACTGAAACCTTAGAAATTATATCTCAATGTGGGTGACGTATTTACGTTGCAGATTCTATGGGCTCCAGTAACCACTTAACACCAGGTGGGCTGTGAGCTCGTCCACCCATCTAAGCAATAAAAAATAACAATAAAAAAAATATGAATAATAAAAACATAATGACATGTGTACTATACGTCTTAATTATATTTGCTAAATTTTATTTACCACTAATTAATCTACTTACCCAAAGACAACAAACAAGAGATAAACATACACAAATAAATATGCAAAGATAATTAAACAGGTACTGAAAACATAATCAAATAAATAAACATTTACAGTATCTATGCAAAAAATTTCAATTAGATTTTAAATTTTATTTAATTTTAACACACGACACGTTTGCCAACAACACAATTAACCAACAAAATGGAAGTGTTTGGAATAAAACATTAAATGCTTCTAAATTAATATTTCCGATGTCATCATATTTTCATGACGTCACAACTAAATCGTAAAATGAGCTACTAGCTACCATAACGCCTCATCGTACTATAGTTCCATTTGTAATTCTTTCTCTAACTATTGTATTTATTTAACTTTGCTCTATTATGTAACTTTTCACTAGGGCAGTACAATACTGTACTACTAAACGATAATAAATTAATTATTTTGAATCGTGCAAAAACTAGCAAATTGTTTTCTCAGCCCCTAAAACTACAAACTAATAACTAGTGAAACTGCAAAAGTTACTACAATATGTTATTACGTCCACTTTCCAGAATCCAGACCACCCAGAAAAAACTACAACCAGCTATCGTCACATGAAAAACTTGACAATCGCAAAGCAGAAGATATCCAAGTCGAAGAGCCGGTGGAGTCTGATGCAAGCAGCACTGATGTAGAAGAGCGCGAATCACACGGAGTATGTCCCCCGTGTGCGCATGACCGATACAATAACAACGTAAAACGACGTGCCAACTACGATTTTAGTGATGATTCTGATTATGGTAAGATTATTTCTTTGTTTTACTCGAATTAACTTTACAACGTATAATATGATGTTATTCAATGCAATTTAATAACATCAATAGCAGTTCGCGCAAGCGTATAAAGGTGCTGTACGATTCTTGCCAACTAAGTAATCAAAATCGGTTATACACTGTGATTGTACAGCACTAGTTGCTTTAGCCGCTTCAAAATTAGACGTAGGTATTACACATACAGCATAGACAGGGACCAAAATGCCAACAAATAACTGATGTCAAACGTCAGTGTCAATCACTAATTTATATCCGGAATACATAAACTTTCGTCACAGAGTTGTAGTAGGTAATTTGTAACCCAAATTGTTTTGAGGGCGTAAATTATATTTACACGTACATTTACACCCAATAAGTGCAAAGAAACAAGAAAATGGCAAATCTAAAGTCAGATTTAGATCAATATTTGCTTCAAAACGAAAGTCGTCGGAGTTATAAATTTAGTTTACCAAGTTTTTCAACGCCTGCCTTCCTGTCTCGTAACACTGAGGAGACTCCGACGAGCACAACAAGCAGTTGGTTCGAAGAAGTACAAAAAGAGTATTTCACTTTGGTAAGTTGGTATTAAAATTTTAGATTTTCTATTAAGTTTAAAATACATGATATATATTTATGGAACATAATGATCATTGTTTGTTGTTGCAATGAATGACTCAATAAGAGATATGACTTATGTTATGTTTAATTTTTCTAATCAAAAAAATATTTGAGAACCTTTAACATTTATTAATTTGTTTATATCATATTTTAATCATTTCTTTGTACAGAAGTTATAAAACTCATTTTCATTGTGCAGAACTAAATTGCTTCTACTTGTTTAATTAACGTGGTAAAATCTAGACATTTTTTTTATAAAATGACTCTGTATATATATCATAATTTCAATTTTAAATTTCAGAGCAGAACACAACGGTTCTTAGGATTTGGAATATGTCTATTTCTAGGAATCCTATGTTTCATACTATCATTTATCTACATACCAGTTCTTCTATTACAAGCTAGGAAATTTGCTCTACTGTTCACATTGGGAAGTTTATTCTTTATACTTAGGTAAGCAATATTTGAAATATTACAGATATATATCTATATAGATTTGGTGCCAAGTTTTAATAATCTCTTTTTCATGTACATTTTATGTGGAGATAAACTGTGGACACTATATACACACAACTATACAAAAGCATTAATTAATGATAAGATAACAATAATATAATTTTTTTATTTTTTTATTGCTTAGATGGATGGAAATGCAATTACAAATTGGGTGTGTGGGTCACATCATTTTCCTGTGACTGTGTCCTAAAATAAAAGTAATGGGAATTATTCTATGTATAATATCAGCATACTGTAACACTTGATGAGTGATGACTTACTAAAATAGTAAGCCAGCATAGGAGGATACTGTCATTTGGGTTTTTCTACCACAAAGCATTCACACATTTGACAGTCAAGTGTGCAACAGCTCTTTTACTACACAAAACATAGTTATATTGAGGCCTTAGATCTCATGTCTCCAAGTGACTTACACTAACAACTTATCAGCTGGAGAGGGAAGAATGTTCAATAAAATAAATATAAAATTAAGCATAATAATGGTAATGATGGTATTGAGATATTTGTTACGAGGTAGTTACAAAGAAACTGAAAACATAAATATCAACACTTATAGAACACTATAATGTATATAAAAATAAACTACAGTGCACTAAAATATGACAAAATATGACAAATATGAAAATATACAAGGAAATGTTTTGCACTATCTTTAGTTATGTTGATTTATTTATTTATTTTAGTGACCTGTTTCCCCTTTTTTTAATTAGAACTCACTATCAATGCATAACAACTGTACACACATAGCCATTAAACACCTGATAATTAATTATTTTCAAAATATAAGTTAGTTAAGACAGCTTTAATAATCATTTGATAATTAATTAATAATTTTGAAAGGCAGCTGTTTTAACTATACTTAGAACTCATATCTCAAGGTGGGTGGTGTTGTAGATGTTTATGGGCTCCGGTAACCACTTAACACCAGGTGAGCTGAGAACTCGTCCACCCATCTACGCAATAAAAAAAAGGTTTTCCATAATCATCATTATCAAATTAATTAATTGAAATCATAGTCACTGTTATCATTAATAGGGTCAATGAACCCACCTGTTGAGGAGGATTCCTGGACACACTTGTCATGCATCACAATTACTTTATAATATTTCAATTTTATTCCTGAACAATTAGGTATACTAGTTCAGTCCTTCTGTCTTTACAGGCATTCTGAATTTCATTCCGGTGTCTGCCCATTACAATCTATCCTACACTTCATGTATAGTACACAAATGCCATTGCAATGAATTCAATATTATTCTTGATATCTTAGGTGATTTATAATTAGCTATCTTAATCAAGGAATATTTTACAATCATGTTGTTGTTGAAAATTTACTAAGAACTTCTAATTTCCCGTGTTTAAAGTTTATTTGATTAAGAATGAATGGATTTATCAAAATATAAAAGATACAAATCAAGCACTTAACTAGTATACAGTGTATTTTTATCAGTAAAATATTGATATGGTCTATTTTATTTGTTTTTTTTTATAATAGTTTCAGCTTTCTGTACGGACCATGGGCACATTTGAAGTCAATGTTCTCAAAGGAAAGAGCTCTTACAACATCAATTTACAGTATAACTTTGATAGCGACATTATACTGTGCCTTACATCTTCAAAGTACACCGTGGACCATAGTATGTGCTGTCTTACAAGTGATGGCATTGTTCTGGATGATGATGGGGTCTATACCAGGAGGATCATCGGGCATGAGGTTCTTTGGAAGCATGTTCAAATCATCAGTTTCAAACACATTGCCAATTTAACACGAAAACATTGTGTTCTATATGTTTGAAAGGATTTTTTGTCGTCTCTGGTTAAAACTGTGACTGATGTGTGAAATTAGTTATATTTTCTTACTATCCAATAAAATTATTTTAAGATAGTGAAATTAATGTAAATTTTATAAATTATAGCATTTAGATACTATTGGTGATACTGCATTTCTATACTATAAATGTTAACATAAACCTTGAAATTAACATTACATTATTCTAAATAAAGTGTAGTAATCGCTCTTTTTTCATAATTTTTATTTTTTATAAATATTCCATAAAATTCTGAAAAGTTTTAAAGCAAGCACTCAAACTGAACATGGAATAAACTGAAACAAATGACTATATATACCTTATAACTATCGGGATGTCAAATGTTGACTCAAAATGTATATCTTCGTTATTGATAAAGCAGCATTTTGGAATCGGCACAGTGTCAACTATGTTCATAGTACTCACGATGGTTATCTATCGGTAGCGATTGTCGGCACCGAATATTAGCTGCCTTAATATTTTTTTGGTCTTATAATAAAAAATTCTGTGGGTGAGCGATCGCCAAACTGCTATTCAAAGCTGTACACGATCAATTCAGTAATGAAGAGATCCGTAGAACTAGCAGTACCGTAGCCGTAAAGAAATACAATATCAGTTTGGGAGAAAAAACACCATGGATCTCTTCCCTGGCAGATAAACATATACCTTGCAAGGTTGTAGAGGCTGTATGCGGCAAATAGCTATATTTATAAATAATCTATAAATATAGTAAAGCAAGCACAAAGTTATACATAATTCAATTATTACCATCAATGCAGATGACGCCAAAATGAGGTTTATCCGCACGAAACACGATTTAGACACTGTTATTAACTCGTTGCCAAAAGTACCTACGTACGTGACTTCTGGTAATTGGTAGCAGCTATTTTCGGTTTAAATGTTATGCAGTATCACTGACCTCGCCGTAATATAATATAATATAATAAACGGGAATATAACTAGCTCATTAAAACCACATCCGTAATCTCACTTAATTCATTCATTTTGCTAAATCTTGCATATCCTTCTTCTTCTTCCTAGCATTTACATGGCCCAGTGCCGGGGTCCGCTTTCCAACTTAAACTTCTTACATATCCAATAAACTTTAATTAGTTTTTAGTTTTATGAATTTTAATTTTATTAGTTTTAATGCGTTTCTATGACTTGCCAGTACTAAAATTAACTTAATATCTATTTATTTATCTGACGCACTTTCTAAGATTCTAGAGTAACTGCAGCAAGTTCATTCAAAATGATGGTTTTTGCAACACTGATTCCCTATCCCTTGTAATAATTATTTGCAACACTGATTCCCTATCCCTTGTAATAATTATTTGCAACCTATCCCTTGTATTAATTGACCAATATTATTTTTGTACCTATTCTTAGTACGATAATTAGTTATTAAGGTACTTACGTATTAACGCCACCGCGGCAAAAATTGTTAAACTTTCCCTAAGGTCCGTCGATTTTTGGGGGGAGGGAGGGGGTGTAAGCGTTTACCCCTGCACCATACCCACCCCGCGGAACCCCATGGTTATGAAGATAACCACGGTTAAATTTTTTTATTAAAATTGCATTATTTAGTCAAACTCGAAGGAAGCTTAAGTTTGAATCCGCCTTATCTCCGGCGCTGCGGGAAGAGCAGCCCTTCCGCCCTTGCGTGCCGAAGCACGGTCACTCGCGCTCCGTCACAGCGGGCGAGGACTGCTCTCCCTCCGCGCCTCCGGTTTTTTATATACACTAGAGAGCAGACAAGACCAGGTGGAAAGTGGGGTGATCTGATTCGCTTTTCCATATTTTTCGCGTTGTCCACACTTGCTAACCATTAAATATTTGCCGCGGTAGCGTTATAAGTACCGTTATTAATATCATAAATATGCACAAAGGGTGTTATTCATTTTCAGGGAGTTGCGTTGTGTTATCCTACATAGTACCTGTTATCGCAAAAATAAAAGTTATTTTAATTTAATACCTACCTAAATACAATATGTACAGACAGTAGTGTACTTGTTCAAATAACTTTTTGAACTAAACTTAATGAACAAGAAGTTCACCTTCTTATTCTTTAAATTAGGTCAATAACAATATAAGAAAAATAAATTCATATTATAAATCCCTTATTTATTTAAAATTATCTCACTGCTTAATATTGTTCTGAACGTTTCACCAGAAATAAAATTACAATTTATAGATACTATGTACAGTAATGGCTATATGTATATTTTAAATTATAAAGGAATTTCAATTCCTGATATGAGCATCTGCGAAGTAAAAAAACGCACAACATGGTTTATTAAAAAATCAGGGTTAATCACATTTGACTGTGAAAGAAAAAGCAATATTCGTTAAAAAGTTGTCACTTTGCCTATATTATTATAAAATTAGAATCAGTCGTTATGTAATTAACAGTGTTGTACTGCTAAAAGGAGTTTATTTATTAAATTTTAAAAAGAAAGGTTATTTTATTTCACACACCTTATCTTAAATCAATTACTATGCCAAAGTAAAATAATAGTTTTGATACGTGGTCAGATAATATCTGTCTGCTTAATGCGAATTTTTAACATTCTCAATAGCGTGAAAGTTAGCTCAAATTTGTATGCAGTTGAAACAGCGCCCCTAGCGACTAACGTAGACAAACGTTCCGACTCCATACAGATTTGAGTTAACTTTTACGAGATCGAGGACGTTAAAAAATTCCAACTCGATCGTGAATAAAGGTATTTTTTTCCTACCTAAGCTGAGAGCCTTGAGAGGCTATTTCAGCGTAACCTTAACTAGTAGGTGAACTCACGAGGCTCAAACCTGACGATGTTGCTAACAGGAACCCTAGCAAGAGCCGTGCTTCGCAGAATCTACCACCGGATCGGAAACGTGACCCACTGAGAAGATCCGGTGAGAAACTCTGGGCTGTGCTGAGGGTGAATAAATGGGAAGGCTATGACTTGACATTGACACGCTACGAATATGGGGAATTTTAATTTTAATTTGTGTAGAAGATTCAACGAAATAGGGACTACAATAGGAAGTGGAAATGATATGAATATAACAGTTTGGAAACAGAGCGAAGTGTGGGAGTTTAAGGCGCTATTTTTTAAATCTTTCTACTTGCTATTATAGCGCCACCTTAATTGGCTCCTTTTCAGCAGACACTGTTTAATACACTGAGATGGTACCTACTGCTTAATGCTACCCTCCATAGTTACGAACGTTGAGCACTCGCGATAATACGTATTAAGTAATGACTGAAAAGTGGCATCTACTCTAAGAGTTAATTGCAGATTGACTATCGACTTAACTAAGGCGGATGGTTCATAGATACAGGCTTTAGCAAACCGGGTCCTTAAAAGTAGGTGTCTTTGTAAGAGCTGCCTATTCAACTGAATCCATCCTTGGTGAAAATTTTAAGAAGTGTAAACTCTAACTTTGAAAGTGAAAAAGTAATTCCACTACAATATTTCACTTTATGCAGTTTTACAGTAAATTTGGCACACGAGTAGGTGCCGAAGTATCTGATTATTTCCTAACCTAACGTAAATATGATAGTGATAGTATGTTTAGGTCGTAATAAATGCTATGAATTTTCTTTCCAGACGAGGCTCTAACTTGCAACGTTTGCGACCGATCGTTCCCGACCCGACGTCAGCTCAGCGACCATCAACAGAAAAAGAGACATTTCGGGTGGGTACTTTTGTTACGTAATTATGGAATCCGTTATGAAATTAGCTCTTCCAGTAGTATTTCAACCAATTTTGCTTTTCGCTTTGTTTTTTTTTTCCAAAGGCAATTACATTGACACATAAATGTCGTCTCAAACAGAACCAAACATAGACCTATTCTGACCTATATAGTAGAACCAAATCATCCGTGCATGACAAAACGTAAAATTATCATCTATATATAAAAATGCATTGCTGTTCGTTAGTCTCGCTAAAACTCGAGAACGGCTGGACCGATTTGGCTAATTTTGGTCTTGAATTATTTGTGGAAGTCCAGAGAAGGTTTAAAAGGTAGGTAAATATTAAAATGCTCGGAATTAAATAAAAACAACAATTTTGTTTTTCCTTTGATGTGTCCCCCGTCGGACGGATTCCTTCTGTTTGTTTTAAGTTTATTTTATACAAAAGTTTAGGTCTTTTATTTCTCGATTGAGGCATTGCGAAGAGAATAGTATAGAATTTTGCCGGGTCAGCTAGTTTAAATATTTTTCAACCCGAAACAAACGCTATATTAATCAATAACGAATTAACACGGTGTTATTTGTGAGCAGTTGCAGCGCTTGCGACAGCCTGTTCCCATCGCTGATGGCGCTGGAGCACCACAAAGAGGAGTTCCAACACTGGAGCGACTCATCGTACTGCTCGCACTCTGATTCGGACGACAGCGACACGTGCCACGAGGACCGCCATCGGTTACTATAATGTCACCATCTCATTATTGCCGGGGGGAACAACACCAAGCTGGGCACGTTTGTCTAAATCTATCTTCAATTTTCGCTTAGATTGTGACACTCGCAATATTTTGTGAATTTAATTACATATTTTTATTTTATACGTCTCCGACAATGGTTATATCGACCCGAAATGAGACTATAGTAGGTATATATACTGTAGATAACGTTAAAAATGTAAAAAAATAATCTAAGTCATCATTAGTAGTAAACAAAAGTTGATTTAATATTTGTTTCAACTGCTCGGTGACAGCCTTGAATTATACAACAAAAGTACAACTAGGCCTCTCATACATATCAGAAAGATATAGGTAATAACAAATTCGCCCTTTTTTTAAACTAAATTCTCATTTTCACAGGTTCACTCATTTCAAATAATGAATACCCACGACCAAAAATGACAAACTTATTATGGCAAATTATTTTTAAAATTATTTTTAATACCTATTTCAATTAACTTGATTTACGGATATGTCTCTGTGATATAAGTGATTCAGGTTACCATTTACGTAACCTCAACCTAAATACAAATTATTCACGTACGAAAGAGGGCTTAATGAAAGAAATATCACAGAGACAGTACATAATTGACGGAGAAAACTAAGTGTGATGTGACTTCCTTTTTCTTATTCCTTTCTCAATCCCCTATCCACGCCATCTGTTGACACTACAATAAAAACTACGCGTGTGTGAAAATGGCGCGAAGTGTGTAAATAACAAAAACATGGTGCCGGTGTAAAAACGATAAAATTGTGATTTGTTGATCAATCAGCACATATATGTAACTCTCTCCGGTAAGAAAACAGAAAAGTGCATCAACGAATTACGGAGTGAGTCCTAAAACTTATCCTTTTCCCAGTCCCAAACATATCTAAATTCAAAACAGTGCGCACTGAGTTCGTATGACCAGTATTGATGAGTTTACGTTCAGGTGGCACTGACTGATGCTAAGGCGTCTTAGGAGTTCACAAGAATAGGTACCACCACCCTACTTCTGCCGTGAAGCAGTAATGCGTTTTGGTTTGAAAGGTAAGCCGTTGTAGTAGGAGAGCTGGCACCTATTTTTGGGTAGGTATTTGAGGCAAGCTGAAAACTTGTCACATACCTCTCCTTCAACACGGAATTGCAGACCTGGCTGGTGAGTAGCGGGGCTAAATCAACCCCTATATTTTTTTAAATATTTTTTTTTTCCCAAAAAATATATTTGAGGCAATACGCAATTTATATATGTTGCAGTGTAATACTTAATAAATACGAAAAAAAAAAAAAAAAAAAAAAAAAAAAAAAAAAAAAAAAAAAAAAAATAAGCCCGACAATTTAATCGGGGTTGTAACATTACCAGACGCGTGCAAAACATTTTTGCAAAAAATTATAAAAAATGTTTTTGAGGCAGCTTGAAATTTAAATGGAGTGTTATTTATAGCTAAAAAATAAGATTCCCAAAAAGACAGATCATTTCGGTAGGGCTTTCTACCTGCCAGGTGATCAAACAAATAATGGATGGGTACGGGCCTGTACTGCTATAGACAAGCTGTAGTATGAGAGAGAGCGCATATCGACAGCTGTCTTCGTTCTTGCTTGCCGCGTTACTATTGGCTCTAGCGAGGCCACGTGACTTATAATAACCGGCAAACTTCTTGAGCATTTGTCTCATTCCCGATCCTGCGGACAGAATGGAAAGCAGTCGACGTCGCCCAAAACACGTCATCTCGGATCCGCCCGATCCACTAACGGTGCTTTTAGGTAATTCAAGCACCGGTCACCGTTCTCGTCGAACCCGTCGCTTGCGACGAAGGGCTCGACGAGTAAATTAACTCCCAGACACAGCCCACTGAGTTTCTCGCCGGATCTTCTCAGTGGGTCGCGTTTCCGATCCGGTGGTAGATTCTGCGAAGCACGACTCTTGCTAGGGTTCGTGTTAGCAACATCGTCAGGTTTGAGCCCCGTGAGCTCACCTACTAAAGTTAGGGTTACGCTGATATAGCCTCTCAAGGCTCTCAGCTTAGGTAGGAAAAAAAAAAAAAAAAAAAAAAAAAAGAGCATTTGTCGACGTAGTGGGGGTAAGTTTGCGCATGGTACACTCACGTGCAAAAACATTACTTACTCTGCGTCATAATGCTATTAAATTATTAAAATCAACATATGTATTTATTTATATATTTATTAGAACATCAACAAAACATATAGGTTAATAATTGTAATAATTTAATCTTGGGGTAAAATAGATATTCCTTCTATTAAGTCAAAACTAGAGCTGTTGCCAGGTCTTGGTTCAGTTGAAGCGAAGCTGGTATTTGTAATTTTTTTTTCGTTATCATAATCTTGACCATCATCATCATCACTGTTTTCATCACCCGAGTCGCTATCATCGTGATGAGTCGACATAGGGCTCATCGGCGTAGTTTACAACTCTGTCGATTCGGTCTTCTTTTTTGTCTATAATTAATTATTTTTTGAAGATATTCGATTCGTAGTAATCGAATGTTACTTTTTTCATTTACCAGCTTCCGATTATTTTCTGTTCTTTTTTTCCATCTGAAGCCTAGCTCTTTCATAATCCGTCGTAAGCTTAATTCCGAGCCATTAAAATTTATATCTTCTTTAAATTTTTCGAAGCCTTTCTACGGTACGGAGTTTCGCTGCTTGTTATGTAGTTATTATGATTACATCTTTTTATTACAGATTGAACGAAACTATCCATTCCGGTAACTTTCTTCTTCCCTGATCTTTTCTTACCCGGAGTCCGAAACACGGCGAGCAAGCCAGAGCCTTTAGCTTCGTTAATAATGCACCTAACAGTACTCACTGATGTTTTTGTTGCTTCCGAAGTCTGTTTTACTTTTTCCATAATATCATTCTTCCCCTGTTTTTAAACGGTTTTATTTAGCTCGACCTGTACGGAATTTGTTTTTTATTTATTTGGGTCAAAATTAGAAATTGAAATTTAAGCACCTTCCCGTTGTCAGATTGATCTGAAATTTGGTACACACATTTAATTTAGATGACAATACAATATAATAAAATCAATGACATTATAAATCTAAGATGGCAGCCGATACAAAATGGCGGATTACATATTTTTCCTTAAACCCCTCAATATGGGTATCAAATGAAAGGGCTACACTAGTAAAACACGATGCATATGTCAAAATTTAAAATTCAAGATGGACGCCGTTCCAATATGGCGGACTAGGTACATATTTTTCCACAACCACCACAATATGGGTATCAAATAATAGGACTACACTAGCAGAATACTGTCATTATGTCAAAATTTCGTATTAGGTGTTACAAGTTACAAAATGGCGTATTAGGTGGGGGCATGATTAGTCGTGTCGAGAACAGTTGCGTCCAAGATTGTGTGACGTTAGAGGGGCAGATAAAAAAAATTAGGTAATTAGATACCTCGTTAGTAAGCGGTAGCTATACCACCCAAGTTAAGGTAATAGGTTAAAACGTGCCGAGGACTGTATGGCATTAGGGTGGGTAAAAATGTAATGTCGTCAGCGCTTCCCCCTCAAGATTGGGCGCATCTTGTTGTATATTAAGCCTTGCCCCTTTGCTGGACTTCTGGCGGGGTCGACCGTCAAAATGCCCCTTAATCGTGGGAACAACATGGTAACAATAAATAAAAAAGCAAACAAAAATAAAAACGAAACTGCTACACAACGAAAAAGAAGGGTCGAAAAGGCAAAAGAAAAGTATAGAACGAAACGTGCAAAAGAAAGTGAAAATGAAACCCACAGTTGACTACAGAAACGAAGAGAACGGTTAGCAACAGAAACACCTGAGCAACATGATACCAGGTTAATAGCACAACGTGAGAGACAAAGGCAGCTGGTAGAGTCAGAAACACCTGAGCGTCATGAGTGCAGGCTAGCATCACAACGTGACAGACGAAGAGAGCTAATAGCGTCAGAAACACCCGAGCGTCATGAGTCCAGGCTAGCATCACAACGTGACAGACGAAGAGAGCTAATAGCGTCAGAAACACCCGAGCGTCATGAGTCCAGGCTAGCATCACAACGTGACAAACAAAGAGAGTTGTTAGCATCAGAAACATCTGAGCGTCATGAGTCTAGGCTAGCATCACAACGTGACAGACGAAGAGAGCTAATAGCGTCAGAAACACTTGAGCGTCATGAGTCCAGGCTAAGATTACAACGTAACAGACAAATAGAGCTATTAGCGTCAGAAACACCTGAGCAACATGAGGCCAGGTTAACAGGACGGCGTGAGAGACGAAAGGAGTTAGAAGCTTCAGAAACACCTGAGCAACGCCACGACAGGTTAAATAACCAACGTGAGCGTGCACAGCAACGCAGAGCTGAAAATCATGTACAAGCGTTTGAAAATGCCATTAACACATCGTGTATACACGTTTGTGACATTTGCACGAAGCATTGATATCCTAACCAAATTCATACTGTACGTTACAACACAGCTGTATTAGGATATCTACCTGCAGAACTGTCTTCCAAAACAACATTACTTTTATGTTCGCGCTGCCAAACACATGTGACCAGTAATAAAACAATAGCACCATCAAAGGCGTACTGGAATAATCTGGATCCAGGTTCAATACCAGATGAGATTCAAGCGCTGACGCAAGCAGAGCAGCGATTGCTGTGTAGAATCATCCCGCTTGTTAAAATCGTAAAATTTACTGGGCTATACGGGCAGTACGGTTTCCGCGGACAAGCAGTGTTGTTTGCCCAAGATATCTTTGAGGTCAGTGAAAGATTACCTAATATGCTTCCAAGATCTTCCAGCAAGGTGGGTATCGTTGTAGTTACAGAACGTTTGGAGAATTTGAACATCACAAGAGAGTTCACAATATCTCGCGAAAAATTCTACAGCGCTTTAAGATGGTTAACTAGAAATAACCCACTTTATAGAGATGTACGCATTGACGAAAATGTCCAGATTAGTGAACAAGACTTAATACGACTTAGTGTGCCAGATATACCTGAAAACGGTGAACCTGAAAGAATTGAAATTCCAAATGTATTCATTAGTATTAATGACGTTGCTAGAATTATTCGGGCTTCATGGCATCAAGGTGACCACAGCGTTTTCACTTCGGGATTTGCCGGCGTGCAATGTAACGGCATGCACGCTATTTACCCTAAAGCCATACAGTTTCCAGCAAAATTCAATTATGGTACGGCTGAAAGAAGGATGTTGCCCTTAGTTTTGTCATGGGCATCCACCGTCCATAAAATGCAGGGCAGCACCGTCGACAATGCAGTAGTATATTTGGGCTCAAAATTGTTTGAGGAAGGACAAGCATACCTGGCTCTAAGTCGAGTCAAGTCTCTGGAAGGGCTATCTATGTATTGAGGAATTAGATTGTACTAAATTATCAGGTAAGAAACCATGTAATAATGATGCACTGAATGAATTAAATAGAATGAGGAATATTCGGTAGACAATTTCACTAAATACTAAAAACAAGAAAATAAAAATCGGTAAAAAACTTTTAAGTTAAACGGTTTTATTTTATGTGCACTGAAAACTACAAAATAAATAAATAGTTACTTACCTATCAACCTACGTAGGTCATCTCGGTCATTAATATCTCTGATGGTAGTGGTTGTCATAACATGAACCATGACAGCGGCCGAAAGGCAGTTCATGAAAGAACACTAACACCAGGGTTTGCTTGGTAGGTAAACTAAGCACACACTATAACAAGTAGGTATTTTGACCTTCTAGTTCAGAAATATTTTAGTACTAGGCAGAATAGCTTTTAGGCATATTAGACTAAAATAAAAACGTGGGGCCCCTCTGAAATCATACCTATGGTAGAGCATATCTTATACTTTGGTAGATCATGAGCTCGGCGTTCGCTGGTGAAGCCGCCACGGCTGGTTATTGATGGTCAAAACCTCCAGTTACGATTATAGTAAGTCGATTCAGCGGACCCTGGACTCCGGAGCTATGAGGTTTCGGATGCGACCGGGATAAGTCGCTAGGATGATGATGATGACGATTATAATAAATCGATACAATCCACACTTAGTATAGTAGAAAGTAATACAGAAATAATAATGGGCCCCACGTTTTTATTTTAGTCTAATATGCCTAAAAGCTATTCTGCCTAGTACTAAAATATTTCTGAACTAGAAGGTCAAAATACCTACTTGTTATAGTGTGTGCTTAGTTTACCTACCAAGCAAACCCTGGTGTTAGTGTTCTTTCATGAACTGCCTTTCGGCCGCTGTCATGGTTCATGTTATGACAACCACTACCATCAGAGATATTAATGACCGAGATGACCTACGTAGGTTGATAGGTAAGTAACTATTTATTTATTTTGTAGTTTTCAGTGCACATAAAATAAAACCGTTTAACTTAAAAGTTTTTTACCGATTTTTATATAATGAAGCAATATACGTCATACACAATTTTTCTACCCTTTCTTTTGAATACTCCACCAGTTTGTCGCGGCATAGTGTATTTTTTATAAAAAATCAACAAACACTCAACAAATAGCAATGGCAACAAAGTCAACAAGCAATTATAATAAAATATAACTTAACGATTAATAACGATAGATTTTTCACTGTACGCAAGCGTACTTTACGCAAGGTTCGACTGATCTACCAATAACGCGCTCGATACGATTTCCCCTGCCGTCGCGCCTCACCCTCACCACCAAAGTGATCTAAAATTCGGTTCTGCGCAGTCAAGGTCATTTGCTCACGAAGTTTGCCGATTACTATACAATAACCCATGAGGTTTCTAGTTAGAATTTCGGAGTAAAAAATATAAATTTTTCTGAATTTGTACTAAATACATTTTGCATAAAAGTGATTGTATTGATTTATGGACGTTAGAGGGACATATTTTTGTAATTTCTCTTTTATCTTAAAAAATTAGTTATTTTGCCAATTTTAATGCGAATTTAAACGTACTGAATTGTTTAAATATTTGATATTTCCGTAAAAATATTTATTTTTTGAAGAGAATTAAAAAAAATTTTTTTTTCAACAATTTTTGTTCCAAAAATTTTTGTACAGAATTCATACTGTTGCCCCTACATTCAAAACTAAAAATTGTTTTTTTTTCTCTGACAGTATTCCAAGTCAAAATTTATACGGAAATTTAAAACTTTTTCATCTTAAAATTAATAAGGGTTACGTATTAAAAAAAACAATGATTAAAATATAAAATGTCGATATGCGCTCTTTCTCATACTACAGCTTGTCTATAGCAGTACAGGCCCGTACCCATCCATTATTTGTTTGATCACCTGGCAGGTAGAAAGCCCTACCGAAATGATCTGTCTTTTTGGGAATCTTATTTTTTAGCTATAAATAGCACTCCATTTAAATTTCAAGCTGCCTCAAAAACATTTTTTATAATTTTTTGCAAAAATTTTTTGCACGCGTCTGGTAATGTTACAACCCTGATTAAATTGTCTGGCTTATTTTTTTTCGCATTTATTAAGTATTACACTGCAACATATATAAATTGCGTATTGCCTCAAATATATTTTTGGGGAAAAAAAAAAATATTTAAAAAATGTAGGGGTTGATTTAACCCCGCTACTCACCAGCCAGGTCTGCAATTCCGTGTTGGAATATAATAGGAGAGGTATCAAGTTTTCAGCTTGCCTCAAATACCTACCCAAAAATTGGTACCAGCTCTCGACTATTGTACTATACAACCGACATAAGTCTCATGTCTTAAGGTGGCTGGGCGAGGCGCGGCATTTATATTGTAGATGTCTATGGGCTCCAGTAACCACTTGACACCAGGTGGTCCGTGAGCTCGAAAAAAATACAGAAAATCCCATCTGTGAGCCATATTTTTACTACGAATACATATTACGGTATTTCATGTAAAACTTAATACAAAGTTTGGCAGATGAAAATTTTGTTTGTTATGTTTAAGTACTTACTTTTCCGAAACTATTTACTTGTGATCTTGTTTTTTTCTTCAAATCGATTATTCTAGAAGAGCCCTATATATAGTTTACAGCTTGACATATGCCTTATGAGATACCCTGTATAATATACTGTTTAAAAAAATTTGAAATATACGAACCAATTTTTAGACCCCGATTTAATCGGTCAACGAGCATTGTTATGGCTGACACGTTGTTATATAATATGGTTAAAGTATTTTATAAAATTCATCATAGTTATTAAATATTCAACTCTTATAAGTTTCGATGCCATGTATTGAAATTTGAATTACATTATTGATATTACTTCAAGTTTCAAATTTGATTTGTTGTGGATAGTTATTGTAATTAGGGTTTAACATTAGGGTGTCACAATCTAGACCTAAATAAAACTCGATAATGTACTATTAAATATCAAACCTGAGAGGCTATTTTCTCTTTTTACTGTGAACGATATTTTATCACAAGAAAAAGCTATTATAAGAATTTATATTTATAATTCAGTGAAATTTCGGAATTGCATATCAATATTGTATTGATAATTATTTTCACGTTATCAAATATTACATTAAAATGTAATTTACCTTTTCTTGTAGATGGTGAGTGTTCCCAACAACATGTCATATCACTTTTGTATATAAAACCCTAGTGATATATCCCGGCAATAATGCATATCACTGTTAATGTTATGATGTAATGACTGATTCTTAGCTTATAAACCTTGTAAATACTTTTGTAGCAGTAGGAAAGTGAGATGAATTGATTTTGCCAAAATGCAATTACAATTCAGCACTACTGAATATATCTATATGAATTAACTCATTTTATTTGAATACTGAATTATTTTTCAATAATTATATTAACCTTTTTCAGTTTTTATATGGCAAATACCAAGGTAAATGATAAGTTTGGCAAAATTAATTTTTAGATTATAGGATTTGTCATAAAATTGATATTAAACACATGAGAATATTGTCCCAACACTTCCCAAAGTTAGTTATCTTCCAACTTTAGTATTATTAGATAAAACATAAGTTATTTTTGTAGGTTTATTGTTGGGCTCCACGTGTACCTCATCCTCTAGTAGTTGAACCTTGTGATAGACGTAAAATTTGTTTTATACACTAAAGTAAAATTAAAACTATTGTAAATACTTTCAGCCCAACTTTTATTTTTATAATTAATGATTATTATGTAACTATTATTCACAACGTACAATTTTGTGAAGGCGTCCGAACCAGAAGTACAGTACAGTCCGACAGCAGATCGACTACTTCTCGCACGGGCGCCCCTTTAAAAAGTTGGAACTAATTATTTGTACAAATAAAAATACGATTGAAAATATGTACAGAAATGTTTATTTTATAGGAAATCACATAACCACAGAGTACAGGCTACGACACACGTATGTACTGCGCTATGTCCGATCTCCCATAAATGTGCCGAAAGAACGCATTCGGCCGAAAGGCGCACAGTCCGGGGGAGCGACGTACACATGTTTAATTTTCATATTAATCGAATAATCAGGAATACAAATCACGAATCTCTTACAAAAGCATAATACGAGTAAGTCTAGTCGATGCACGAGGCCGCTCGGGGCGGCAGAGTCGGGACACGAGCCTCGCGGGCGGCGCCGGCGCGCCCCTACGCGGTGCCGTTCAGCAGCGCGCCCCCCGCCCCGCCCGCGCCCCGCCGCGCCGCCTCCCCGCCCCCGGCCCCGCCCCCGCTCACGCCGTTCTTCCACCCGCCTCCTGCAACATACACAACAGTGCACTCATATAAATACAGTTAGACTGTCCAAACCCCAAGCGCGATAGTGTTAATACCAAGCCGCAGTGCGATCGATGGACATCATCTAAACCACACAATGAACATAAACAGCGATATTAAATCTGAAAATCTTACGTGATGTGAAAGATGATACTAGACATGCACAGATTATACATTACGGTATAACTAAATCTTCGTGTAAAGGAGACCTCGTTTCCGAAAACGAA
This sequence comes from Bombyx mandarina, assembly GCF_030267445.1. Taxonomy (NCBI): domain Eukaryota; kingdom Metazoa; phylum Arthropoda; class Insecta; order Lepidoptera; family Bombycidae; genus Bombyx; species Bombyx mandarina. The sequence continues at coordinate 15,260,722 of NC_143213.1, forward strand.
GAAAGTTCGCAGCAGCGCTGACGATCCTATACAATATTGACAAATTTAACTGTCTGCGAGATCACTGCATTCTGTATGAACGATGCTCTGATCCTTCTTCGCTTTACTTTCACTGTATATAAGCTTGTTAAAAAATACTTGATTTATACATAGCTTCAACTAATTATTTGTCACTTTATTAATAAAAGACACAACGGCACAGTGTGCCTTTTCGGTGTTTCAATGGCTGCGAATCAAACTATCAAAATGAATAAAAAAAGTGTGAAAAATAAAATGAGGCTGAGACACATGTATCATGCAAAGTTAAAGACGTGCAGTTGCTATAGTACGAGTCTCTATTCAGTTGATGTTTGTGCGAGTGAGTAGAGTGAGTAGAGTGAGTAGAGAGAGAGAGAGTAGAGTAGTTTACCTTGCCTCCTGCGGCGGCGCCTGTGGTCGCGGCGCTCGTCCGACGCGGCCGACTCTGTGCGCAACACACGGCTCAGTGCACGCGCCCGGGAGACCAACAGCCTTTTATTATTGCATATTTGCATATTCCGAAATACGTTAAGCCAATACGGAATTTATTAATTTCCATGTATTTTTTTAAATATACTAAAAGTTACATTTTAAAGATTCAAATTAATTAAAATACAATATACAAAGAGCTGTTCATCTCGTTACTAACTATGAGACTCAACTAGGGTGCAAAAGTACTAATCAAAATGCTAATAAAACGGAAAGTAAATACATAAAATGAACTACATTTTCACTGGCACATTCAGTAATATTTTCAGATTTAGAGTCGAACAAAGCTATAAATATAGTTGACTAGCGACCCGCCCTCGCTTCGCTTCGGAAACTGTAATTTATTATTGATTTCTGCACTATTTAATGGATGTTATTATACATATAAGCCTTCCTCTTCAATCACTATGTATTAAAAAAAAAACCGCATCAAAATCCGTTGCGTAGTTTTAGATTTAAGCATACATAGGGATATATAGAGACTGAGAAAGCTACTTTGCTTTATACTATGTAGTGATATTGGATGTCGTTGAGCTTGCGTATTCGGTACCTCTGTCGGCCGAGGACACGTCCCGGCTGTCGAGCGCGGAGCTGTCGTCGTCGGTGGGTCGCCGCCGCTCGTCGCGCCGCCGCCCGCTCTGTAACACGACACAGGCACTAAGCCACACATCCAGCACCAATTACGTTCTAAGATGTCATATCGCGCACGATAGACAGAAATTTTACTAAATTGGTCTGAATTTAAAAAGAATTTGAAGGTTATTCGCAGAATATAAGATTTAACATGTAACAAACTATCAGACAAGAATAGTTCATCGTCAATCTATTATGATTTAATTACATTTTTTAATATACACTTTTTATAAAATTGTACTACAATTGCCTGAATCATTAAACATCAAAATAACATCTATCCGATCTTGCGTGCGCGAGTACGTACGTTGGGTCTGACGTCGGTGCCCCGCTGCGCGCGCGGCGGCGGCGCGGTGCGGCCGTTCTCGAGAGGCACGCGTCTGTCCTCACGATCTGATGATCTGGAAAATGTACACATTGCACGCAATTAACGACATATTCATGATAATCAAATTCACTATCTAGCACTATCTAAGCAATTATTATATAATAACTATTAATATATTCTACATGAGTTTAGCAGTAACAGAATTGGGACTTTTAATTTTTTTATATATTAAATCTATGGTGCATACCAAACGCAGGGTATCAAATGGCCAACGACCTTTGAGATTCCATTTAGAAAAACCATTTTCTGAATCAGGTTGTTTCTAAAAATCCAGATCCCATATTGAATTAAGTTTTAGTCTTAAACTGGATTCTATAATCAATAATTAAGCAGTGTTGAAAGAAAATAAATGAGAATAATAACGAGTCGTAGCTTCATCATAATAGCTTTAAATCAAAATCAAATAATAAAATTAATTTCAAGTTATTTCATATTTATTATAATTCAAAGAGTATATCATATAGACCTTGATCCACATACCTAATAGACTTAAAAGCTTCAGCAGTTAATTTTCATGGGTTCATTCAACTTATTTACTCATTTATTTGATGGTTGTGGTATATTCTTGAATATTGATGGGTTCAAAGTTGTTTCAAGAAATTAAAATATTTTATGCAATTAGGTAATTTAAAAAACAGCCTAATTGGGATTATTATATTTTATTAATAATGTTTTCAAATATATAATGAAGCTGATTAGTTGGTATATATTTTATACTAGTTTCTATTTGGCGATCTTAATTATAAAAAAAACGTGAGGTAACGTACGTGTACCTATTCCGGTGTCCCCCCCCCCGACCTCGATGCCTGTTCCCGTCGCCGCGCTCTTCACCCACGCCACCTGCGTGCGACAATGTGTATAGCATACGTACAACACAACATGCAGACATTAAACTAATATTATAAAGAGGAAAGATTTATTTGTTTGTTTGTTTGTATTGAATAGGCTCCGAAATTACTGAACCGATTTTAAAAAATCTTTCACTGTTTGGAAGCTACACAATTTCCGAATGACATAGGCTTACAATATTTTGAAAAAAATTAGGGGTCCTTACTAATACTCCAACAATGTAACACGAGGTGTAAAAAAATTACCTAAAATATTCTTTACATCGCATGCCCTGCGAAAACTATTGATGATAGAATAAAATAATGTACTACGACTTTGTAGAAGACATTATTGTTTACAAAAAGTGTCACGACAGCATATGTATAACTATAATAGTTATGCCGCAATAAGTGTTCTTTTATTTTAAAAAATAAAACAACGTCAAATATCGTTGAAATTCTTGTTAAAGATCCGAGCGGAGCCGGAGCGGCCCGCTTGTAATAAATAAATTGAAATTAAATTGAAACATATCCTTACCTGGCGGGGGTCGGCGGGGGCGGCGCGCGCGCGCGGGGGGCGGCGGGTGCGCGGCGGCGCTGCCCAGCACCACGCGCAGCTGCTGGTCGATCTCCTGCTTCTCCAGTCGGAGCTGCTCCACCTCCTGCAACGCAACAAACTACTCAATACTCGCAGCACAAGACCACTGTGGTAGATACGACTGAACAACGATACGGTCAAGCGCCCGATCCACTAAACATATAAGTGGTTTGTGAATTGAAATCCGGTCGTTCTCGTCGAGCCTGTCGCTTGCGACGAAGAGCTAGACGAGTAAATTAACCCACAGACACAGTCCACTGAGTTTCTCGCCGGATCTTCTCAGTGGGTCGCGTTTCCGATCCGGTGGTCGATTCTGCGACGCACGGCTCTTGCTAGGGTTCGTGTTAGCAACGTCGTCAGGTTTGAGCCCCGTGAGCTCATCTACTAGTTAAGGTTACGCTGATATAGCCTACCAAGGCTCTCAGCTAAGGAAAAAAATATTGAAATAATTCAGTAATATCATCGATTACACGAGGGCCCGCCTTACATCAGTTAAGCTCTAGAAGCACGCTCGCGTCTTGTCTTACCTTGAGATGTGCAATGTGATAATCGACAAGTACTTTAGCATTGGCGATGTTTTCTTTAGTACCGACAAATGTGAAAGGAACGACGCCGTCCTCGCGGGGGCCCACCGGCTGCGGCTCGTTGTCGCCTTCTACTTTCACCTATAAACAAATATTCATTTTTTACAAAATTTAATCAAATATTAGAATTTAATCTACATGTAGGAGTAGCGAGGTCTGTATTCAATCATACATTGAATTATTAAAACAACCACTTAAACTATACCTACCAAGTAAATAAAAATCTGTGCTTATTAATTAATTATATTATTAATTATTAAGGTATTTTTACTGATGGTAGAGCGTTTTGTGAACCCGCACGGGTAGGTACAACTATCCACCTGTTTCTGCCTATACTGAGACCTTAGAACTCATCTCTAAAGGTGGGTGGCGGCATTTACGGTGTATATGTCTATGGGCTCCGGTAACACCGGGTAGGCTGTGAGCTCGTCTACCCATGTAAGCAATAAAAGTAAAAAGGTAGTGAGGTAGTGTAGAGGGTAGGTTACCCGGACGACGCCGCTCTTGTCCAGGATCTCCTGTATGAGCTTCCCGTTCTTGCCGATGACCTTCCCGACGAGCTGTCGCGGCACCCGCACCGACTCCTCCGCGTACTCCAGCACGGCGCGCGCCGCCCGCACCGCCTCCGCCGACTGCGCGCACGCACTACGTTACTCAACAGCCTATCGGTAGTCCCAGTTACTAGCACAGCAGCAACGACTCTATAATATCAAAACTTACTAATTTTACAGGAGAGGGTTTTAAAGGTTTAACATGTTATATTTTTAATATTAATCATCTTTGCAACATTATATTTTTATCTTTTACCAGTTACATTATATGTCTTTTAAAGTAACATTGTTTATTTTTTCATAAACAAAGTAAAATGCTCGCTAAACTTTGTTCTGTCACATAAAACAAGAGACTAATTGACTAATAATTGTATTTTATGTTAGTGTTGTAAGAGCGAAAATCTTTCTCGTAATAGCAACAAGTACAAATCTTTAACTAGATCACTGAATAAAAGAGTCGATCCGTCGAACGCTGGATAAGGACTGACAATTATCTTTTGTCACCCCTGGCTCCTACAGCAACAGGCTTTATTAAGTAGTAGAAAACAACAGCAATATTTTTAAGAACAAACAAACCAAACAATTTTGTAACTCATTTACCCCTTCTGATATATGTATTAAACAAATCTCTAAGATGTTCCTGCTGCTAGGGCTACGACGTGCTCCCACACAGTACATTTACCTCTCCACATATTTTGAAAGTGCACGTGAGTTCCTCGAGCTCAATGTTGGAGACCCCGGGCAGCTTGCGAGCCTGCTGGATGTTGGCCCCGTGCGTGCCGATCGCCAGACCCATGAGCTCCTCGCGCACGCTGAACTCTTCGGTGTATCTGTGCACATTCCATTTTTGTTATTACATTGTTCATTGATTTCCTGCTATAAATAAATATTCATGTGGACATCCTCAAATTAATTTATTTTTACTACTATATATCATTACAATCATAGTTGAAGTGTGCAGTTAGTCAAACTTTAAATTTTTATATTTTCCTGTCATTTTATTTTTATTATGTACTACAAACATACCAAGGAGATGTTAAAAACAAATACACCCAAGCTCGAAGTTAGAAATATTTTAAAATAAAATTCAGAAGGTACTTGAGCATTGGGCCTTTTGGATATTAATTACCATTATTAACCAATACACCAAGAAATCAACCAAATGGTGGTCCTACATGACACACCAAGTGTAAAATTCTAACCAACAGAAATTATAAAATAATCATTACTTGTTCTAAAGTCAAGAAATTAAATTGAGAAAAATTTATACTGCAATCCTTTGTCCTTTGTCAATCCTTTGGAATATTATTAAAACAACTAATGAAAAAATATATAATTGACTTAGCAAATTTCTTAGTATTTATTTTGCACAAATTGTGCTTTGCAATTTAGTTAAAGTATATTAATTAATTCCATAGAGATTATACAATTATATAGTTATTTTAATTTGACTATTCAAAGCACCAGATGTCAAGGAAAATAAAACATCCTTACACAATCTTTTGATTAACTCAGTTTTGTTAAAAAAAATAATTAAAATATTGTTAATTAATTAATAAGGGTGAATGTGTCAACAGTCAGTAATCAAAGTGTTGTGGTTGTGTAGTCATTTTTTTGCAGACACCGTCACGCTGTGTGCACTTTGATCGTGTGCTCATGTAGAGAATTAAGAGCAGAGTAAAAAAATGTGGAGAGCCTAATACTACCGTCTCAGCACAATCTAAACGGCCGGCGGTCCTGTGGGCTCCAGATAATGTTAGCATCAGTTTTGTTCAACCATTAAACTTATATTGAGATAAGCCTGAGTCTATTGGTTCAACAAAACAGGACCACAAGTCAATATTTCTGACTTGAGATCCTTGTTCAATGCTGAATATTGAATTTATCAGAAATATAATTATTATCTTGTTTTGGTTCTTACTTCACCGTAGGTGATTTCAATTGTCTGAAAGTATAATAGTTTCTCACTTTTAAAACAAAACTGATTTTTTTTGACAATCATAACGAGAGCACGTGTACAGTAGTGACTCACCCGCCCTGATTGTTTATTTTCGTAGATTCAAGCTGCCTCGCTGCCTCCTCTGTTTTCTTCAATAACATAAGTTTCTGGGTCAAATTTCTGAAAATTAAAATTTAATATTTTATTACTATTTAAAACAAAACCATTTGGTTATTTTCTTGCATGTAACCAAACCATGAATACGATCCATGCCATATTAAATAGTAGATTCAGAGAGTAGATATTCCCAGTCAGAATTTACGATGCATACAATCTTATTATTATTTTCTTATTTTCTTTTTGAACCTAGCATTAAACCTTTTGGTCCTAGTCACTTTATGTATGTATCTACTGATTTACAATATTTTTTGTAATTTATAACTTCTTATATAAGGAAGAGAGCAATACCTGTTTTTACAGATTAGTGTAACAGCATTCCATGACTATTTCAATCAAGAACATTGTGTAGCAGCTGTTACGGTCTACTTCAATTAGAAATTGTTAGATTTTGTTTTTGTAAGCGAAATGAATTTATCTGCTTATTCAAAACGTGGTAAATGCAATCAAAGATTTGAAACAATTCCCAATGAGCCGCCATCTTTGATCAGTTGGATAAAATTCACATGACTTAGAGAAATGTGAAGAAAAAGAAATATGCTACATCTATCAGCACATGCCTAGTTCCGAACCTGCAAACTATTGCGTGAAAAGTGAAAGGTATCGCTTCCAAAACGCGCAATACATGTCCCACAATAAACTTTATTACTACTGCAATCAATTAAAACAAGACACGAGGCACTAAATCTTAATATAAAATTTGGCAAGTGCATAGATTTTTTTTTACAATTAATATGTGTCATATTCGGTTTCTAAGGACTGTACTAGTTGGTGTTTAATTACGAACAATTGCAAACATTGCCAATGTGAGGTTAGTTACAAGTTAACCTATTCCTATTGTAGATTTAAAGTCTTATTATTTGGATATCCTGTTTATTTGGTGGTTGTGATGATCGTATACGGAGTAGGCGGGCATATAGTTCAAACACAACTAACCAATGTGTGGTCAGTATTTTTTTATTTTTTTTATTGCCCTTGTAGGCAGACTAGCATACGGCCCACCTGATGGTGAGTGGTTACCGTCGCCCATGAACTTCAGCAATGCCAGGGGCAGAGCCAAGCCGCTGCCTACCGCTTAATACTCTCCACAAGCCTCGTTTGAAGAAGGACATGTCATAGCGCTCGGGAAACACCGTGGAGGGGAGCTCTTTCCATAGCCGGATGGTACGTGGCAAAAAAGACCTCTGGAAACGCACTGTGGATGACCGCAGTGGCTCCAAGTAGTATGGATGAACTCTACTCCGGTGGCAGGCAGCGCGATGGTAAAAACGACATGCCGGTATCATCTCGAATAATTCCTCAGAGCACCCCCCGTGGAACATACGTTACAAAATACAGAGGGAACCGAAGTCCCTCCGCAGACCCAGAGGTTCCAAACGATCCGTGAGAATGGGATTATCGACAATCCGAACGGCCCTCCTCTGTATGGAGTCAAATGGAAGAAGCTGGTATTTGGGAGCCCCGGCCCAGAGATGGGAGCAGTACTCCACGCGAGGCCGGACTTGTGCTTTATAAAGCAAGTCTTTGTCCAGGCATGAAGTACCGCTTCGCTCTCAGCATTACTCCTTCAATAAGTCAGAGCTGCATGAGCTGGATAGATAATTCTGATGGCATATGTGGAATTACGTTTGGAGATGTTCATATTTAAGATATTACCTTATACATTGCTGACTAATTCCTGTCAGCAACGTTTAAATTGTTAGTATTACAACTGCCCTGTTGACTGATATCATTTCTATTATCTTACAGCTTGGTTGCAGATCTAGATTTGCTAATGTCCCTGAAGTATGGTAGTTACTCCCCATCAAGTACCTCAGCGGTCTCGAATAAAAACAAATTTCAATCAAATAGTCAGATCGCTCAAGTACCCCAAATAGAGTTTATACAAAGTGCTCATCTATCGGTCAGGCTATAATAATTTTGACCGGTGGGAGAATCTTTTTTTATCTCACATCGACAAGTACAGTTGATCACAGTGGACGCCATATTATGGAGCGATTGCGGTCCTTAGATTTTATAACACAAATATCACATGTAGTGATCGATAATAATAGTATCGTTTTTCTTGCTCTAATCCTATATTACGTGACATCATCGGAGTATGTCCTTTTATCGTGTGGCATGAGTTTTAAGACCGTCCACACTAATAAAGCTAGTAATGCTAGCATTTATAATTGATTATGCAATTTCGAAAAGGGCACATTTTGTCAAATACCTTTTTTTCATTTACATGTAGTTTTGAGGCTTACCTAAACCCATTTTATAATAATTCCAGTAATTTTCAATTGCTAATTAACACTAAAATATATCACAAAAGTTAATATTTTAAATTTTACGCTGCTTTAGAAAATAATAAGTATTTTTCATTTCCTGAACATTTTACATTTTCAGAGATGTGCCCTTTTCGAAATAGCATATTCAAGTGTAGTGTACTGTAGTGGGGTGGGGGGTGGGGAGGTACCGGAAGTGCATCTCCTGCAGCATGGTGGCGCGGCGCTGCGAGGAGGCGCAGCGGGAGAGCACGGCGAGCACGGCGCGCTCGGGCACGTACCAGACGAGCGCGGCGCCGATCGCCTTCTGGAACTCCTTGTGCGCGTTCTCCACCTTCGCGCTGTGGATGTCGTGGAGGCTGCACACGTACACGATATAGTTACTGCCGACCCAACCTCAACATCAGCCATGCTTGTGTCTTGACTAATTATTCACTCTTCCATTCAAAATCATTTTGATCTTACATATTATAGCACTCATGGTTAGGTAAAAATGAAAGTGTGAACCCCCAAAACAATTCCTCCCTGAAGTGTTCCATGCTATACATGTATACAAGATATTAACAGAGCTAAAGTTTCTTCTTTACCTCAGAACTTCCACAAAGTATGAAACCTAGTCAAAATGATGTGAATAACTAAATAAAATTTAAATGGAAATACTAACTATGTAATGCTATCCTATGGGAGCTGTACCCCAAGCAAGCACAAATTTGTAGTATATTTTATAGTTGTAACAAGGCTGAGAGGTTTTTGAAGTTTTTCTTTAAGTGACCACCATATTCATCAATATAATAAATTCAGTTGGTTTATTTACTGATGGTTTTATTTATTAAAATACCGCTTGACTTGACCCTTTAATTAATTTTGAATATTTAACAAATTTCAATTAATATTTTTCCCCAAACAATTATTTCCTGTAGTATGGTATATGGTGAACCAGACTGATATATTAAAAAGACATCAAAATTTATAAACATTTAAATATATGACAATAAACCACTCAGACATAGCAAATAAACATGTTTCTCATTTAAAAAAAAAGGTTTGTCCAAACAGAATCAACCCACCAGCCAGCATTTAGCGATGTTAAATAAAAAGTTATTTTAAGTTGTAATAGACAAAAAATTACAAGTAATTCATACCCTCTTTGCCTACACTGTTGAATTTAACACTTGAATCCCAAAAATCTCATAAGCTCAGTTTTAGTCAACATATTGATCTTTATATTCTTACTCAATTTTAATTTTAGGTAGGTATATTTAAGTATTTATGAAGTTTTCAGACTGATTATTTATTATTGCAAATATTTTTCATTTCGAGTACTAAATTTTGTTTTCTTAAAATTTACACAAATATATAATTAATTGAATCATTTATCTTTTGTAGTATGAATGCAGATTATGTCATACTCTAGGACTTGAAACCTTTACAGGAGGGTTGAATTTAATTTAAGACTCAATAGATTCACAAATAGTTCACAGACAGAATACATTACACATATTATTTAACTTTCTTATTGCTATGTGGGCAGATCAGCTTACAGCTAGCTACTAACATTACTAGTGTCAAAGTATCCATTCTACCTTAACAACTCAAGTCTAAATAGCATTGATATAACAACTCCCCTACCTACAGATATGAATAATATGAATATGAACATTTCAAAACAGAAATAGGCTGAATTCTTGTACCTACCTACTCTAGCTTACAATCTCCCTTCTACCAACAAATGCTACTTGTGTTTGTTTGTGGTCCCTAGTGAACAACTACTTATTTTTACTTTAGCAAAAGAGATGATATCAACAATGTTAGATGTGTAAGAGTTATATGTTTAATAATTACTCCATATACTTTATTAGTGGTCTATGTTTGGCTAAAAATGTATATGAAACATTTATTACATTAGTAAATATTACAGGAGAGTATCTATCTTAAGATTTTCTATTATCCCATTAGCTACGAATTTGCAAGAGACCACTTGACAGCTGCATGGGACTTCAATAGCACTAGCATACATTATACTCACTTTTATAATAGCATGATGGAGACATTATTCCAACTGGGAAGTAATTGTTATTCAATATGATTCATGTTTTTTTTATAAATATTATAATTCAAATTATAACTCACTAGTCCTTCAGTTCATCAGGTACTGTTATTTCAAACTTGTGAAATGTGTTTTTGTCTATTGGGGTCTTCGGTAATTTTACCCTAAGACGATCTTTAGGCACAATTTCCGTGTAACAGTTATCCCATTCTAGATATTCTATCACAAGGAAATCACCCCTCATCATCTGCAAAAAATATTGACATTTTATTGGCATATATGATTCTTAATTCCACATTCTACATAAAACTATTATAGAAACAAAAACAAAAATGTAGTCTAGACATTATTATGCAATGTGATGAATTTAACATAGCAAGATTTGCTGTATTTGATATTGTATACAGGCATTCTGGATTAATACTTCAAAGGACTCTAAATTGAAGTAACCAAATGTTTAATGCGCTTTTAATAAATTAAATTAAATAAATTTTTAATGAAAATTGTTGAAGTTAAATTGCTACAAATCTTAGTATATTTTTGAAATAAAACCAAACAGACTAAGTTAAATTGGGACAAGTTTTCAAAAATTTTTAACAGAAAAGCAAAAAGGAGGGTAGAAATTAGGGTTTAAAATAGAAAATCATGTACAAGTAAACAAGATGAAGGGTAGTTTCGAAAACATTTGTTCTAGAATAAAATTCTATCATATTTTGATTTGTTTAATATATATGTGTGTAATTCAATACCTTGATATTTGCAGTCCACCACCCACACGCTTCTTTCTCATTAGACCTAGCAAATACTTCCACCTCCTGGTTCTCAGTAAATTCTGTGTGTTTGCCAGTGTCTTTAGGTGGTAAGAAAACTTGAGAAAACGGAAACTTTGATTCTGGCTGCCAGCTAAAAATTTAATCAAACGTAGTCAATAAATTTACAAAAAATAAGACAGTTTATACACTAGTATATAAATTTACATACTAAATATAAATAAACTCACTCATTTTCAAAGGCTACTAGAACCTCGTTGTCGAGCACGTCGGTGACAATGGCCTAAAAATAAAGAATTTTTGGAACATTTTAAAGCCACAGCAACTTGGTGATGCGCTGCGGATGTGATAACTAGGTCATTTACGCGAAAATACGCTAATGTTAAATCACCACATGAGGAGCAGACATCCATTTACTGCACGATATTTTCTAAAAATACTACAAGCATAAAAATTATTACAACACATGGAAAAATCACGCCCTGTCAGACGGACATGGCGTCTATTCCAGCAGAGATCTTCCCGGAAAAATATTTTTGTAAGTATAAGACATATCACTGCCCTGGTCATCGGCTACGATTGATTGATCTGTAAACTAATTAGAGGGACGCGTGTTTACTCAAATTTTAGCGTACTTCACGGTTTACAAACCTTATAATAAGCACCATTTTCACCGTACACCTCGACCGACAAATCCTCCATTTTGGTTTGAAAGCGTATTTGGCGTTTTCCGAACGAGAACGAATATTCGCAGCGGTTCACTGACCAATCGCTTTAGAGAATTCAAGCATAGACTATGATAGATTTATTTTTAAAAGCACTGCCTTTCACTGTGAAATAAGTTTACAATATGAATCATTGATACGTTTTGAATTTGGAATTCCCCTGTGAAATCTAGTGTCTAATCTGTTACCTATTCACTTTTTAAACAAAGAAATACAGAGGACCATTTCATTTCTGAATTGATATTTCATAGAAATCAAATGTATAGCTTAACGCCATCATACAGTGTAAACTCAGCTAATTCCGAGTAAAACTATTGATTCCGATCATAAACAATCAAGTTCACCCCAGATTTTGCATTAAATTTTATTTACCAAGTTTCTTATTTGAATGTACTGCTTGTTCATTTAATTTTGCTACTTAATTAAAGTGTAAATTCAATAGTAGTGGTTAAAGATGATGTCGGAGTCCATAGACACCACGCACCCTTAACTTAGTTTTGGTCTGGAACGCCGCACTACTTCGCTGTAATAAAGAGGAAAGATAGTGAGACTTGCTTATATTAATAGAAGCTATGTAGCACCAAATATTTACATTTTGTTTTTTGCGGTTTTGTTTTTTAAAACAAAGTTATATGTCCATTTCAGAATTTATTTGTAAAAAGTTTGGTTAATCCGTAATTACTACAAAGCGTTGCACCTGCTTTTGGATAAGATATTTAACATTTTATCATCACTCAATACAAATACATCAAGTTCGTTAGCCAGTAGGTCAGAGACACTTTGACAAGTAGCTCTAATGGGTTGCCGATCGCCTTCTGGGAAAATTTCCGGGAATTTTTTTTTCTTCTGTTACCTGTGTAGAGCTAATCCGGGACATTTCCAGTTTTTTTTATTGCTTAGATTGGTGGACGAGCTCACAGCCCACCTGGTGTTAAATGGCTACCGGACCCCATAGACGTCTGCAACGTAAATCCGCCACTCACCTTGAGATATAAGACCTAAGGTCTCAGTATAGCTACAACGGCTACCCCACCCTTCAAACCGAAACGCATTACTGCTTCACAGCAGAAATAGACGGGATGGTGTTACCTACCCCTGTGAACTCACAAGAGGTCCTACCACCAATAATTACGCAAATTATAATTTTGCAGGTTTGATTTTTAATACACGATGTTAATCCTTCACCGTGGAAGTTAATCGTGAACATTTGTTAAGTACGTATTTCATTAGAAAGATTGGTGCCCGTCTGCGGTATTCGAACACCGGTGCATCGCTAGATACGAATACACCGGACGTCTTATCCTTCAGGCCACGACGACTTGCCTTAGATGCCTAATAATCAATGAACATACAAATGCTACGCTAGTAACACAGACATGAATTTATGCTCGGTGATTTTCCTCTTCGTGATATTCCATTCATTATTGTACCAATAATATAGAATATATGCACATGTTTATTTTGATTAGTAAATAAATATCAGATTCAGATAATCTTTTATAAAATCAAGCCAATAGGCATCACAAGATTAATGCCGCCATCCAACTTCATACATGGGGTCGAATGATCAACTGTACAGCATTACGGCTGCCTTACCTTTTAAGCCGGAACGCAATATTACTTATCCGCAGAAATAGGCCACCAATCTTCTATCTATATTATATATATAAATGAATTGCTGTTCGTTATTCTCGCTAAAACTCGAAAACGGCTGGACCGATCTGGCTAATTTTGATCTTGAATTATTCGTAGAAGTCCAGAGAAGCTTTAAAAGGTGAATAAATATGAAAATGCTCGGAATTACATGAAAACAAAACAATTTTGTTTTTCCTTTGATGTGTCCCCCGTCGCGTCGGGATGGATTCCTTTTCTTTTTTTAAGTTTATTTTATACAAAATTTTAGGTCTTTTATTGATCGGCTGAGACACTACAAGGTTTGCCGGGTCAGCTAGTTATTCATAAGATTTTATTGCACAATGTTATTTCTTTACTCTAAAGCTAGTTTGTTAGCCCGTCTGAAGTACAAATTTCCCTAGAAAACACGTTACTGCATGCGGAATTTGATCACCAGCACACCCATCGCTTGTAACGATGAAACCAGGCGTCTTATCATTTAAACCACGACGAATTGAATTGACAAATTAATCTTATAATGCAGTGTTTTCTAGATATTGCAAGGTCACTATTATGAAAGCACTTTAGAATCTAAGTTTTATTATTAATCAACTAAACTAAAATAAGACTCTCAATTAATATTCGTAATTTAAGCTTCTCTGTCCGTACACAGTAGGTACTATACTCACTACATACTTCATACTACATACTGCAAACTATGAAAGTTCGACTGCGAAAATTCGAAACGTTATTTATTTGTCATCTTACAGCTTAGACCTACTTCAGTGGCTTACAGCCACAGCTGCTCACTGGAGAGGCAAAAAGAATTTAAGATTTATCTTTTTGCCTCATAGATCAAAGCCATGTTTCTTTTAAGCAAAGTGAAATAGAAGAAAATTTAATTGATTAAAGATGAAATTTAATATGATAAAATGGATTTAAACGAGGTGAGTTAAGACGAAGTCGCAGGTGTTGAACTAAGTCAAATTGAGTAACTTCGTAGTAAAAAGATAGGAATTTACTGAAACCCTTGTGGAATTTTAGAATTATTTTATATAATTGGAAATTTAATTTTAAATTATTATTCGCAAAGCAATATAATTGTGGCAGTAACCAATAAACAACACAAAATATTTGACCGATGTTTGAATCTCGCGTACACACACTGAAGTAAATTACACATTTTCAAGATAAACTTGCGTTTAAACAAGTTTCGAACAACATCATTCGGACGGTCGGTCTACCGAGCAATATCACCTGGTGGAAGATAAGATCTTCCTTTTGTCGTTAAAACATCTCCAAAAAATCAAACAAATTAATCTTTTGCAATCGTGTGAAGTCACAGCTGTTACTTTATATTACTAATATAGACAATATTGTTTAATGTCATTTAAGTTTATTTTATTCAATTTCAAAAATTACAAATCCAATTGCTTTCGTTTTATTTCATTATTCATGAATTCTGCAATTTTTCAAAAGTCTGGGCTGTATGGGCTTTGTTAACTTTGCTTCTTCAAAAGAGGAATTAAAAGTTGTAATGAAACAGCTGAATAAACGAGCATAGATTATACACTTAATATATTTGAGTAAACGAGTATCATGTAAATACACGAATACGTCGCGTCGTCTATAAATTGAAATTGCCATATTTTTTGATAAGATTGTATTTCACTCAGGTTGTCAAGAGGGCAAGAAGCAACGTCGATTTATAACTATAAAGATGAGTGACGGAAATGTTGTTCTTGTGACCGGAGGCTCCGGACTAGTTGGTCAAGCAATAAAGACAGTTATAGAGCGCGACAGACAGAAACGAAATAGTGATTATGATAGTGAGACGTGGATATTTAGCGGTTCCAAGGATGGCGACCTCCGGTACGTTATCAGTCTCTGATAAGTTTGTTTTGTGTAGTAAACGAATGTATCTATAATTGCTTAATTAACTACTAGTTTGTAAACGGACTCGCAGTGTTCCTTGCTTTTATATGTTGCAACATAATTCGTTAATTGGTTTAACATGAAAAAAACCCATTTTAATACTAATCATACTCATTTGGGAATTCTTTTTTTCATGCTACGTAATCCCAACAATTTTTCATAACATTTACAGTATGTCTTTAAGCTAACCATTCTGTCCCATAATATTTTTAATTTACAAAATGTTTTGCTATGTAGGCCTCTGATTATCATTATTAATGTAGAGTACCAGAATTTTTTACTCATGGTAGAATGTATTATAAGCATGCAATGCATTCGATTTTTATTCACTCTATTTTACTTGTTTCCACAGAAAAGTAGACGTATATTCTGGTTGAAGCCTTCAAGAGCATTAAAACATTAAAATTGGACTTAGATATTATGTTTTGGGGTGGGCCTCTGGGCTCTGATATGACGAACTTAGAGATTTCACTTTAAAATTAATTTTGATCTTCTTGTAATTATAAATTAATTATTTGCAGAGATAAAACTCAAACAGAAGCTCTATTTGATAAACACAAGCCTACCCATGTAATACACTTAGCGGCAATGGTCGGGGGACTGTTTCACAATATGGCACACAATTTGGATTTCTTTGTAAGTATATAAAAGTCTGTGTATGTATTTTGTGCACATACACAAAAAAGTATATTTGTCAAATCAACAACTTATAAATAAACATCTTTTTATTTTGAAACAATTTATTAAATGAGAATATTTTCATAATATTTAAATTTTAGACAACCTTTCCACACATTAATAATACACTCTGATCTATTATTCCATAGGGGCCAAAATGTGCAAAAAAAATGGAACAATAAAAGCTATCAAATTAGTTCTTTCCAATGAGTTAAAGCTTTTGGGTTAAACACTTAATCTGTTATATTTTATGTAAAAAATATATAAAATTTACTGAATAGTTAACAGTGGATTAATATCACTTTTAGGGTCTGTTCAGGAGCCATAAAGTAAAACACATTTGTGTAAAGATTTTTTATTTATTTATAATGAACCCAATAGCAGAATCATTTAAGATTGTCTATACATGCCCAAGACATATTTTATAATTAACTTTCAATTTTTTTATTATGATCTGAATTGACACAAGTTTTGACTATGCTTATAATTCATAGATAATTTATAAAATAGTAAAAGTGCATACATTTCTTTTTCAGAGAGAGAATATGTCAATAAATGATAATATTCTACAAGCGTGTCACAAATATAATGTAAAGAAGGTTGTATCTTGTCTCTCAACATGCATATTTCCTGATAAGACAACATATCCTATTGATGAGACTATGGTACACAATGGTCCACCTCATAGCTCGAATTTTGGATACAGCTATGCCAAAAGAATGATTGATGTTTTAAATCGGTAGGTGCCCACAATTGCTTATTATTAAATACTATGAGGTTGACATTTTAAGTGATATGTAATTGTTATAAGGCATAAAGAAAGCTAGTTTACTTAAGACTGGGAGGGTCGAAAGCTTATCTGCTCACTTGAGAGCAGATAAGCATGATCGCACCGCCCCCCACCGGAGTAGAGTTCATTCATACTACCTGGAGCCACTGCGGTCATCCACAGTGCGTTTCCAGAGATCTTTTTTGCCACGTACCATCCGGCTATGGAATGAGCTCCCCTCCACGGTGTTTCCCGAGCGCTATGACATGTCCTTCCTCAAACGAGGCTTGTGGAGAGTATTAAGTGGTAGGCAGCGGCTTGGCTCTACCCCCGGCATTGCTGAAGTCCATGGGCAACGGTAACCACTCACCATCAGGTGGGCCGTATGCTCGTCTGCCTACAAGGGCAATAAAAAAAAAAAAAAGAATAGTCTAAACCAACAGTGTTATAGTATGTTATATGGTGATTGATTTATTCTTGTGAAATTTGTATTTTATAATCTGTTACCCTTGGCCCTCTCGTGGTGAGTTGTTATCCAACATTACTATGTTGAGGATATAGCATGGTATTCACCTATGGAAAACATTTCATCTGCAACTTCTAAAAAGAATCTACCATTTTTAAACAGAGAGGAACCTACATATTTTGTATAGCTTTCAAGAAAATAATATAAATGTATTGATCGATTTCAGAGGATACAATGAGTCTTATGGTTGTATGTTCACCTCAGTTATTCCTTGCAATGTATTTGGGCCATACGACAACTTCAGTTTAGAATCCAGTCATGTAATACCGGCTCTTATAAGGAGGATGGATGATGCTATGCAAAAAGGTACAATGATCATTTATTTAGATTTTTTGTTACTCATGTGTCTTTATTATGCTTGTGGTCTTACGGCTGACTTGGTAGCCAGCATCTAAGGCTAAATATTGATAAATCAGGACACAAAGTAGCATGAGGGTTGTTTTGGTGATTATATCACTAGATAGATTAGGTAGGAGGTGGTAAAATATATTTTTTATTATCTATTAAGGAATGTGATAGTGACTTGTCACTATCGCCTAGGGGTATCAGTAATGCTAACGGCACAGCAAAGTTGTTGCATGATGTAAAAAAATCTTTATTGTGATTGAAAGACACAGCCAAACTTATACATATGTATGACTCTATAATCTAACATGGCCTAATTAAGTATAGGATACCATGTTATGTAAATTAAACGTCATCTACTAAATTAGATTCCTCAGTGCTGGTGGTCTTCTAAATTCATTGTGCTGTTGTTTACTCATATATTAAGGGTAGATAATTCTCATAGATTATTATTGATGTGGTGTCTATGGACTGAATATGAACTGAACAATGGACTGAATGCGAGACGAGTTTCTCTGTTCCTCTGCTCTGCTGCTAAAGAAACGGAAGAAAGGAAATGATTCTCCATTAAAATAATTCCAGGTGATCCCACGTTTACAGTGATGGGAAGCGGCAAACCACTGCGACAGTTTATTTATTCATTAGATCTAGCCGAGCTGTTCATTTGGGTTCTCAGGAACTACAACAGTATCGAACCTATTATATTATCAGGTAACATATTGTCAGAATTTTAATGCCTCATATTATCAGGCATTTGACATCTAAGAAGTCGTCGTGGCCTAACAGGATAAGACGTCCGGCGCATTCGTGTTGAGCGATGCACTGGTGTTCGAATCTCAAGCGGGTACCAATTTTTGTAATGAAATACGTACTCAACAAATGTTCACGATTGACTTCCACGGTGAAGGAATAACATCGTGTAATCAAAATGAAACCCGCAAAATTATAATTTGCGTAATTACTGGCGGTAGGACCTCTTGTGAGTCCGCGCGGGTAGGTACCACCACCCTGCCTATTTCTACCGTGAAGCAGTAATGCGTTTCGGTTTGAAGGGTGGGGCAGCCGTTGTAACTATACTTGAGACCTTAGAACTTATATCTCAAGGTGGGTGGCGCATTTACGTAACCACTTAACACCAGGTGGGCTGTGAGCTCGTCCACCCATCTAAGCAATAAAAAAAAAGTGCATTTAGCATTTTCTTAATTTTTTATTTAAATTAAAATATCATTTCTAGGAATAGGTCGAATCGAATATTCATAATTTTATTTAAAATTTCCATACAGATGCAATTTTAAATGAATTTTTTTTTTAATGTTGCTAGCGCGTACTGTTATTCCCTACTTATTTCTGCCGTGAACTATCTCATCTAGGGCTTTCTTCTTGGATTTCTCGAGTCGTGAGAATGATAAAAACTAGTTTTATAGTTTTATTAGTCACGTGCTCCAATTGGAATGTTGAAAAAGCCGTTATGATATAAAAATTAAGACAACCTCATGTCACAAGGAGAGTGGAGACATTCACCTTTTCATGTTTATGGGCTTCCGTAAACATTTACAGCCGGGTGTAACATGCGCTACTTCACTGATACAAGCAAAAATGGTTACTAGTGTTGTGATTCAATAATAATACCACCCATCTAAGAAATAAAAAATAAAAAAAAGATTTGCTTTTTCAACTAAGGACGAGCTCTTTTATTTTTTGCTTAGATGGGTGGACGATCTCACAGCCCACCTGGTGTTAAATGGTAACTGGAGCCCATAGACATCTACGACTTATTCGCCACCCACCTTGAGATATAAGTTCTAAGACCTGTGTACTAAGTGCGAGCTATTTAACGTTCTCGATAGTGTAAAAGTTAACTCAAATATGTATGCAGTTAAAACAGCGACTCTAGCGGCAAAAGTAGGTAAAAGTTCCAACACCAAACAAATTTGAGTAAACTTTTACGCTATCGAGACCGTTAAAAAACTCGCTCTAAAAGCGCACAGATCGTTCGAACCTTCGCTTCCCCAGAACTCGATAATATGTAATTTCATGTCATCGAGTGAGCTCGATAAGTCGATATATTTAATGAAATTAACAAATTTCAACAAATTTTATGAAATATAATAATAATGCGAAATCGCGCGGTCACCTAATCTTTTAACTGTGCAAATTAGAAATCAACTTAAATTGGTTAGGTATATTATTATACCTAGTCAGGTCATAAGTATTGTCACACAGTAAAAACTTTTCTTTTAGAATGCTGGCCACAAAAAAGTTTATTGAATTCGAATTTCGAATTGTTCATGAAAATAAAAATGTATACTTTAGAATTTTACTCATTTTTAAATATGGAGTGGACGCTTAAAGAAGACCGTGTTGCAGTTATTGCGTTGCATCGTTGCGATTACGCGCCAATTCAAATTTTTAACATACTGAAAAATTTGAATATAACCAAAAGATTCGTTTATCGTACCATCAAACTATACAATGAAGACTCTAGTGTAGATGACAGGTCAAGAAGTGGTCGCCCTCAGTCTGTTAGGACTCTAGCAGTGATAAAAGCTGTGAAGGCGCGAATTCAAAGAAATCCCAAACGTAAGCAGAAACTGTTGGCCCTTCAGATGGGGTTAAGCAGAACCACGGTGAAAAGGGTGTTAAATGAAGACTTAGGGCTTCGGGAATATCGAAGAAAAACAGGACATCGTTTGAATGCTCGTCTAATGGACCTGAGACCGAAGAGATGCCGCGCTTTGTTGAAGCGGTACGCGGGAAAAAAATTCGGGAAATTCTTTTTTCGGATGAAAAAATTTTTACCGTAGAAGAGAGCTACAACAAACAAAATGATAAGGTGTACGCACACAGTAGTGAAGAAGCGAGCAACCGTATTCCGCGTGTCCAACGAGGTCATTTTCCATCCTCGCTCATGGTATGGTTGGGAGTTTCTTATTGGGGCTTAACAGAGGTACATTTTTGTGAGAAAGGTGTAAAAACAAATGCAGTTGTGTATCAAAATACAGTCCTGACGAACCTTGTGGAACCTGTTTCTCATACCATGTTCAATAACAGGCACTGGGTATCCCAACAAGATTCGGCGCCAGCTCATAGAGCGAAGAGCACACAAGACTGGCTGGAGGCGCGTGAAATCGACTTCATCCGGCACGAAGACTGGCCCTCCTCCAGTCCTGATTTGAATCCGTTAGATTACAAGATATGGCAACACTTGGAGGAAAAGGCGTGCTCAAAGCCTCATCCCAATTTGGAGTCACTCAAGACATCCTTGATTAAGGCAGCCGCCGATATTGACATGGACCTCGTTCGTGCTGCGATAGACGACTGGCCGCGCAGATTGAAGGCCTGTATTCAAAATCACGGAGGTCATTTTGAATAAACTTTAGTGTCATAAGAATCTATGTTTTTTTAAGTTCATTTTGGTATATGAATGGTTACATAATGAATAAACTTGTTTCAATTATTTCACATTAAACATGTGACAGAATTTATGACCTGACTAGGTACATATATTTTTAGAAACATTGTAAATCTCAATTATATAATAATATTAGCTGACCCAGCAGACTTCGTAGTGTCTCAATAGATAAATAAAAGACCTAAACTTTTGTATAAAATAAACTTGAAACAAGCAAAAGGAATCCGTCCGGCGGGGAAACATCAAAGGAAAAACAAAATTTTCATTTTTATTTAATTCCGAACATTTTCATATTTAATCTACCTTTTAAACCTTTTCTGGACTTCACAAATAATTCAAGACCAAAATTAGCCAAATCGGTCCAGCCGTTCTCGAGTTTTAGCGAGACTAACGAACAGCAATTCATTTTTATAAATATAGATAGATAGAATTGAGAATTGGTATTTTAATTTTGCACAAAAATTACAGTTGACGAAAAGGACGAAGTAACGATAAGCAGAGTGGCGGAAATGATTAAGCGAGCCCACGGATACGGCGGAGATATTGTCTATGACACGACCAGAGCCGACGGCCAGTACAAGAAGACCGCGTCCAACACTAAACTCAGAACTTTGTATAAAGATTTCGAATTTACACCTTTCGATAAAGCTATAGACGAGACAGTCAAATGGTTTAAATTGAATAAAAATAGCGCTAGACTATAAAGATAATTATCATATTTTTTGTGTGTAGGCAGCGGCTTGGCTCTGCCCCCGGCATTGCTGAAGTCCATGGGCGACGGTGACCACTCACCATCAGGTGGGGCGTATGCTCGTCTGCCTACAAGGGCAATAAAAAAAAAAGTGTGTCTTGCATGTTCTCCGATACGATAAATAAAGGATTCACGCAACGTGAAAAAAAAACCAATCCAATTATTAAACAGCATTGTAACTTGTAGTTTTAGTAAGCATAGAGCTTAGTTTGTTTTTTTACGATAAAGGAAAGTAAGCTAAGTACGTTATTTCATCGCTGAAATTGTTTTATATGAGTGCAAACATTGAATATATGACAAAAAAAAATTAGAAGTGTCCGCTTGTTTGAGATTTGTTGAATTAATATAAGAATTTACAAGAAAACCAACGAGTATTAATGTTTAGTTTACAAAATTATTATGCTATTGCGTAGCTTTTATCGCGAGATTTGAGCACGGCGACCGAATCAAGAAATTCCGTAACGCAAATAAAACCTAACACACCCCACTTCGCCTACCATGTAGCTCGCTCACACATTCATACGTTGCGCTTGTGTAGTGTTTGTGAATAAGCGCGCGGCGTGACGTCACACTGCATGAGCATCATGAAAAGTCTGCCCATCTCTCTCTCGCGCGGTCTAGCTTATAAGTGTAAAGGGGACAGTTAATGTTTTGCTTTTGTTAATGTTTATAAACATAGCGTGGTCTTATTTTGTTATTGTTTTAATATTAAATTATTATTGTCTAATTATAATTAAGCAATTTCGAAAAAGGGCACATGTCGCATATTTTGTCAAATACGTTTTTTCATATACATGTAGTTTTGAGGCTTACCTACACCCATTTTATAATAATTCCAGTAATTTTCAATTGCTAATTAACACTAAAATATATCTCAAAAGTTAATATTTTAAATTTTACACTGCTTTAGAAAATAATCAGTTTTTTTTCATTTCCTGAACATTTTACCATTTCAGAGATGTGCCCTTTTCGAAATTGCATAAGTTGATAAAAAATGCTATGCAATAGCTTTACCGTGGTAGCCCCTGAGTGCCACACGTGTTTTTTTTTTTCATTATAGTTTTTGACGCAATAAGTTCCAAATTATTTAGAGTCTGATAATTATTTGCCTCGTCCTTAAAGATAAAGTTAAAAGTGAAAGGTTCAGAAGGTCCATGGGCATGAATTATGCGCGGCACACTCCGATAATGTTAAAACAATTTCAACGTTAATCAATTTCTCGTAAATTTTGCACTATTATGTTAATAACCTATTATCAACGATGTAGCCTAAGCATTCATTTAAACAAAACTCAATTTAATATTCAAAATCAGTTTAATCTGCAAAATATTTATTATTAAATTAAGCAATACGAATATGAAAATGTACAATAAAAAATATTGCTAAAATGTTTTTTTGTTTTAATTATTGTTAGTAAACAATCAAACGAGTATTAAATAAATAACTTCTAGGTTGAGTTCAGTGGCCAATGGAATGGAAAACTTCCTTGATGATATAAAAAGAACCGTTTTCGCTAGGGCGAATAGGTTAGTGATGGAAATCCAACTTAGCCTAAAAACTTAACCTTCACAATTCAGACTCGGACCTTAAAAGGTTAAGTCTGTTCGAATCCAGTTAATAGTACAACTCTTCATTATTTGTTAGTTAAATTTAACCGTCCATCTTAACACTTCGAGTGCGAGCCGTCGGTAGATCGATTCTCTATAGTGACAGACTATTTGCACAGTTTGATTGAAGGTATTAGGTATCGACCTGTACGCATATATTATCTTAGCGCACGTATGTATAAAATTTTTAATAAGTTAAAAATAACCATTTCAAATTATTTTGCTGTGAATTTAGCATTGATTTTATATATTTATTATGTAAAACTTTTTTACAAGGACTTTTATTCAAAAACCCTTTAGCAATTTCTGCAAAATATGTGAAAATAAGCTCAGCACTAAACGGGTAAAGTATTCCAAGGTAAAACGTGATAAATATTTAAAAAAAATCGGTAAAGGCGTTTAGACACTCAAATTACAATACGTTTTAGCTTTACTTCGCTAAACGCAAGGTCGTTCGTGTCATTTTCTAAATTATAAGTATTGACATTGTCACGGACAGGGCTCGCAGTTTGTCAGAAAGCCAAGCCGTGTTCGTCGTAGGTGACGAAGATTTTTTCTATAGCAGTGACGTAGGCCGCTGTACGTAGATTTAAGCCTAGACTGTGGGATTTTGCAGCATGCATTACATTCTGCAAATGAATTAAAAAAGATTGTATTAGTGAAAATGATGTTAAGTTAATTATTCATTATTAGGCTGAAAAATCTCTCTGAAAAAAATCCACTGAAAAATTCTCAGTAAATAACCACCATTTTACTGAGATTATATGTCATCCCATATCATCTCATTTTCACAAAAATACGAATATAAAATAAAATAAGACATGACCTAAAGGGCTTAGTTACCAGGTCATAAAATCCCTTAAAACAAATTACAAATTAATATGACATGACGCGTTATGGTTGGTATTAAAATGGTAGATTTATATTTCATTTATCATGAATATGTACGCGTATTGTGAGTACACACGAGTAGGTAGCACCATTCTGGCTATTTGAATCGCGAAGCAATCCTGCGATCCAGGTTGAAAGAAAAAACGGTCGTTACACAATAGAATTGAAATTTCGATTTCTTGTATTCGTACCGGCGACGTCTCGTTGTGTCGATGTGTTCCGGCAACGACTTCAAATTAAATGAACCTTGAACTCTTTGCACTTGCAATACGATGAAATAGCTTATGTATGTTATCGAAGAGATTAACAGTTGCGCCTTTTTTTTCTACCTAAGCTGATAGCCTTGAGAGGTTATATCAACGGAACCTTAATTAGTAGGTGAGCTCACGGGGCTCAAACCTGATGACGTTGCTAACACGAACCCTAGCAAGAGCCGTGCTTCGCAGAATATACCACCGGATCGGAAACGCGATCCACTGAGAAGATCCGGCGATAAAATTAAGTGGGCTGTGTCTGAGGGTTTACTCGTCGAGCCCTTCGTCGCAAGCGACGGGTTCGACGAGAACGATGACCGGTGCTTGAAGTACCTAAAAGCACCGTAAGTGGATCGGGAGGATCCGAAATGACGTGTTTGGGGCGACGTCGACTGCTTTCCATACAGTTGCGCTATTAGCATTGTAACATACTTAATCTATGTTTTTCACCTAACGAATGACAGTTGACGTACTTTACAAGCGTTGGTCATAGAGTACTCGAGCCCAGAGTTGACAATGTGCTCCTCGTTGGCGCCGGACATCAGCGACTTGAACAGCGGCGTGGGTCCCATTTTCGCGTCGATATTGGCCGCTTTTAACGACTTTTCAACGGAATCTGGAGTTAAAATTTTTAAACTTCAATTATGTAATTGTTCTTTTGTTTTAAATATTTCATTAATAAAAATCATCAAAAATACCAATGTTAAAATGCATTTGTGTAGAGGAAGCGAGCAGTAAGTACCTATTATGAATTTTTTTGTTTGTTTTTTATTGCCCTAGTAGGCAGACGAACGTAGGGTCCACCTGGTGGTCAGTGGTTACCGTCGCCCATTGACTTCAGCAATGCCAGGGGCAAAGCCGCTGCCTATGTTTTATACCGTTGTATGTTTTATAAGCTTTAGTTATCACCTTAAGTTTGCTGTAAGCTCGGTTCGTAACAATTTTTTTTTTCAAAGCTTTTTTTTATTGCTTAGATGGGTGGACGAGGTCACAGCCCACTTGGTGTTAAGTGGTTACTGGAGCCCATAGACATCTACAACGTAAATGTGCCACCCACCTTGAGACATAAGTTCTAAGGTCTCAACTATAGTTACAACGGCTGCCCCACCCTTTAAACCGAAACGCATTACTGCTTCACGGTAGAAATAGGCAAGGCGGTGGTACCTACCCGCACGGACTCACAAGAGGTCCTACCACCAGTAAATTCTCCTAATGTCATTTAAATATTAAATAGCACTCTGTATAGGCACATAAATACCCAATAAGACCAATCAGACATGTCATAATTACCTCATAGGGCCGACGAAAGATACATAATTATAACGGCGATGGAAGAACATTACCCTCACTCTTTGTCGAGCAACTAAGGAGTGATAGAAATGTAGATGTCACCTAGTAATGCAGTATTAGAGTCTCGCCAGAACTTGATACTCAATTTCCCGAAGCTGACGTGGTTGATATTCTTCAAGAATTCGAAGTATGAGACGGTGACTCCGCCCGCGTTCGCGAGCAAGTCCGGGATGACCAGGACTTTCTTGTCGCGGAGGATCACGTCCGCGGCCGGGGTCGTTGGACCGTTCGCGCCTTCGCCGATAATCTTTAATCAAATCAATACGACTCAACTAATGACAACGGACAAAACTTTTTAAACAATAACCCAATGTAAGCTATTTTAAAGTATTTATAAGGTGATTTAGTCCGATGCGTATTATAGTTTTATAGTGTAAGTTGATGTATAACATAATATGTGCGTATTGTGTTGCTTTCGTTTTTCTTCTATTTTAAATTTCTAAATTTCTCTTCTCTGTTCACTTTCTACTTATATGTGATTTTGATTATGGAAATATATTTGGTTATTGCTTTAGCTATATATTTTAAAATATTATATGTTTGTATTGTACTGTTTGTTTCCCAAATAAATAAATAAATAACTATAGAAAAGTTCTTCTTCCATCATAAGATCTCGTCTCAGCATAATATTGTTTTCGTGCACCTAAATAGCACTATACGGCAATATAAAATAAGACCTGCGTTACATCGGAAACTTAAAAAACAAAACTCATAGACATAGATAGCTTGCCTTCGTTTGCCGCTAGGGGCGTTGTTCCAACTCCATACAAATTTCGTCTTTTCGCATTAAAAGTGTACAATATCCAAAAATATTCGAAATTGAGTTAATATGCGGAATCATTTGGTATCACCAGTATTTTTCTCATAAATATACTGTCAAAAGAACGTAGTTTAGTTTTAGTTTTTTTTAGTTCCCCTATATTTTGACTACTACTAACAAAATTAATACATAATTTTATCTTACTTTAAAAGACAGATAATGTATCTGGTAAAAAATAAAAAAATAATGTCGCAAAGATGATTAATATTAAAAATATCACATATTAAACCTTTAAAACACTCTCCTGTAAAATTAGTAAGTTTTGAGATTATACAGTTTTAATGCGAGAAGACGATTTGAGATAACTTTTACGCGATCTGGAAATTAAAAACTCGCATTAAGCACAGAGACTATACAGGTACAGATCCTAATCTGTTTTTGAAATAAAGAACTAGCCCTTTGTACCTTACAGTTCAGTTTGGCTGCGACCTGTTGTGAGAGAGTCTTCTCCATCGCAGCGACGACGAGGATGTCGCAGTTTTCGTATAAGAGATCCGGGCCCACGTCTTTGGCGTTCGGGTAGCCTTTAGCGCTTCCCTTGTTCTTCTGTTTGTACTGCAGTAACTCCTGTTCCCCAAATGATTTTATTTAATCGAATTCTATCTTTTGTTCATTACGGAAAACTATGGTCCTGGCCCACCGAACGCCATCTATTACAAGACTAGCTTTTACCCGCGACTTCGGCCGCGTGGCTTTTTTTCTTTTTTCCTACATAAGCTGATAGCCTTGAGAGGCTATTTTAGCTTCACCCTAGCGTGTGTAGGTGAGCTCACGGGGCTCAAACCGGAGTGTTGCTAACACTGGCCCTAGCAAGAGCAGTGCTTCGCAGAATCTACCTCCGGATCGGAAACGCGACCCACTGAGAAGATCCGGCGAAAAACTCAGTGGGCTGTGTCTGTGGGTTAATTCGCTCGTCGAGTCCTTTCTCGCAAGCGATGGGTTCGACGAGGACGGTGACCGGACCGCGTGGAATAGTTACTTTGGCATAACGCAAAATTCTACCCGCGACTTCATTTATGTAGAAAGTGAAAATATTCTTGAATAATAGAATGTTAAGGAGCTATTTAAGGTAATCACACTTTTTAACCGACTTCAATAGAGGAGGTTATCAATTCGACCATCACTTTTATCTATGTATGTTCACCGATTTTTCGAGAACGCTTGAACCGATTCTGATAATTCTTTTTTGTTTTTTTTTATTCGAAATTCAACCTTCAAATCGGTCCAATAGTTCCTGAGCGCGTTCAACTAAATAAACAAAGAAACTCTTCAGCTTTATAATATTAGTATAGATATATGTACGAACAAACTTGGTCTGTGAATGCAATTCTCATTAGTCATTAGGATAAATTTAATGAGCTCAAACTTAGTTAATATTAAGGGCTTCTTTACTTTTACTAATTCGTCGTCAGAACACCGTTGAATGCCGTGCACACAATTGAAAGAAGAATGATTACAAGTGAAGAGTACAAAAATTAGGTACAGTCTTGCGAATCGTCCTGCTAATTTATGTGTATTGTCTATGCGTCCTGTCTTTGGCGTTTGGCGGCAGAAACCATTAATGAAATATTATCAACAACCGGCTAACCACAGTGTTTAACCCTTCAGGTTTGTGGAGGTTGCAATCAGCTTCTAAAACCCCGATGACTTTGACTCCGTGCTGCTGAAGGTAAATAGCAGCAAAACTGCCCACGTTGCCGTAACCTTGAATAATAGCTGTTTTGCCCTGAGAAAACATTTATTTATTTATTTTTATTATATATTTATTTCCTGGGTGGGTGGACGAGCTCACAGTCCACCTGTTAAGTGGTTACCGGAGCTCATAGACATCTATAACGTAAATGGCGCCACCCACCTTAAAATATGAGTCTTAGCGATAGTCGACGACGAACAACGCCGGTCTCCGTGGTACGGCGGCCCTACCAGGCCGCCCGGGCGGTGCCACTGGTGTTCCGGGATACCCCGCTGGGCCAGAACCAGCCTGCCGGGTCGGAACGCGATACACCGCCGACCGGGAGAACGAAACCCTAGCTTATGTTAATACAAAACTATGTATGTCCATTTTGATATATAAATTTTAGTTTTATAATCACAACAGCGTGTTTATTTGTATAGAGATACCTAGAGCAATTTATGAGCATCGATATTTCTATCGCATCATTTTACAGCAAAGCACGGCCCTCGTGTTGTGGTAAGCACAATAAAACAAGTAGCCGTGCTATCTGATAAAAGACGAGTGAATTCGATGGAAGCGGGTCGCTCCTGTCCCGTACGTAATTACTCCCTTTTTTTTTTATTACTTTGATTGGTGGACGAGTCACAGCCCACCTGGTTTTAAGTGGTTACTGGAGCCCATAGACATCTACAACGTAAATGCGCCACCCACCTTGAGATATAAGTTCTAAGGTCTCAAGTTTAGTTACAACGGCGCCCCACCCTTCAAACCGAAACGCATTACTGCTTCGCGGCAGAAATAGGCAGGGTGGTAGTACCTACTCGAGCGGACTCACAAGAGGTCCTACCACCAGTAAAAATACCTCACATACCTCGAAGCCGGGCTTCAAGCCGATCTGTTTCATCCAATGCTCGTTGTGAATAAAGTTACTGATGGTCATGAAGACTCCTCGGCCCGTGGCCTCCACCCGGCCGTGGATGCCGCCCCCGTTGATGGGCTTGCCGGTGACGCACGCCGCAGCATTTATATCTTTGTAGCCTGTTTATTTACGATGAATCATTAATAATAATTTTTTGGAACAAAGTTCCTTATGGGACGATGCGGAGGGGTACCCTAACCGGGAAAAAACGTCCGTAACGTAAGATTTTTTTAGTTTTTTTAGATTACTATCTAGTTTGTTATCAACAGATGTCGCTGCAGGTAAATTCAACAATTCCTGAATCGCAGTGACCAGATGTTACAGATTTAATAGAGGTTCCTATTTCTCCTGCTAAATCATACATACCTGGCGTAGAGGGATACCGCGATCATGCAGGCGGTTCCACCCGGGCGAGGCTACTCCATTGCACTGCGGAGTGGTTGACTCTTGCGATTATTTTTATTTTATCAATATAGAAATCATAATAAAAATGTATACCCGAATAATTATTTTGTTTATACCTCGATAAAAACTTAAAATTAATATTTTTATCATAATATGGAATTTCGTTCTGTTATACGAAATTGAGAAAATATATTTAAAAAAAAGATTTTATTGATGAAAGATTTCACGACGACAATGACGGCAACCGTGCTGTGTGGGATTAGGAATAGGACTGACTAACTAGGGAGGGGATTGTTCTCTAATAAAGGATCATAAGTGCTGATACTATTCGGGAAAGGTGATGATGAAAGCAAAGCTAGGAACCAGAGGGTATCATAACAGTTCCTATCCGGTGTTCCACGATACCACACGTATTTTTATTTATTTTCATAATACATTATAAAGGTACCAATTTTAATTGTAAATGTGGTTTTAATAATAATAATAAAACAATGGCTATAATACTTACTAGATATCTCCGTCTACCTTTCTAATAATTTAAATATATTGTACATATATGACAAACTGTTTAATTCGGATAAGACGGTTTGCGTTTGCTTCCTCTTAAGGTAGGTCGACGTCGCGCAAAACACGTCATCTCGGATCCTCCTGATCCACTAATGGTGCTTTTAGGTATCCCAAGCACCGGTCACTGTCCTCGTCGAACCCGAAGGGCTCGGCGAGTAAATTAACCGACAGACACAGCCCACTGAGTTTCTCGCCGGATCTTCCCAGTGGATCGCGTTTCCGATCCGGTGGTAGATTCTGCGAAGCACCGCTTTTGCTAGGACCAGTGTTAGCAACATCGTCAGGTTTGAGCCTCATGAGCTCACCTACTAGCCCTGTGACGCCGATATGGCATCTAGACCATCAGCTTAAGTAGGAAAAAGGTAGACTGGAAGAGATCGGCTTTAGAATGAAGTCTGCTAATCGATAGTTTTTTCAAATGAAAGGAGATAAACTACTATAATTCGTAATCAGACAAAAATATGATCAGCATGACCCGACTAATGACTTTTAGTTTGTTTTATTTGTATACGTCGTTTTGTAATTTTACCAGAGAATATCAACACCACAAACAGTCACAAAAGTATTACGTTCTGATACTTCAATTCCTGTTATATATTTAAATTAATACAAAAGCCAAATTTTATTGGCTACATTGATAGATGATATAAGTTTTTTGATGGCCGATTGCATGCAGCAGAGATGCGAATGTTGTAATGGATGTGTGGAGTACGAGAATGGATAGAATATGGAATTAATATGTTGGAGGAAGTCTGAAAGTGGCACCTGTGACAGAGAAGCTGAGAAGTGCCGGCCTTGTAGTCGTCGTGGCCTAACGGATAAGACGTCCGGTGCATTCGTGTTGAAGCGATGCACCGGTGTTCGAATCCCGCAGGCGGGTACCAATTTTTCTAATGAAATACGTACTCAACAAATATTCACGATTGACTTCCACGGTGAAGGAATAACATCGTGTAATAAAAATGAAACCCGCAAAATTATAATTTGCGTAATTACTGGTGGTAGGACCTCTTGTGAGTCCGCACGGGTAGTTACCACCACCCTGCCTATTTCTGCCGTGAAGCAGTAATGCGTTTCGGTTTGAAGGGTGGGGCAGCCGTTGTAACTATACTTGAGACCTTAGAACTTGTATCTCAAGGTGGGTGGCGCATTTACGTTGTGGATGTCTATGGGCTCCAGTAACCACTTAACACCAGGTGGGCTGTGAGCTCGTCCACCCATCTAAGCAATAAAAAAAAAAAGTACGCGTTTGGGATGGTATGGACATGTGATGAGACGAAAAGAAAATGAGGTTGGTAAGAAAGTGTAACTATGAATGTGGAAGGATATAAAGGAAGAGGTAGATCTAAGAAGAAATGTATGAATTGCGTGAAAGACGATATGGGTAAGGGGGGAGTGAGCGAAGAAATGGTATATGATAGAAGAGTATGGAAACAGAAAACATGTTGCGCCGACCCCAGGTGACTGGGAGAAGGATAGGATAATGATGATCAGTTTTTTGATGGCCGATGAAAAATAATTGTAGGGAACCGGGCGAATTGTAGGGCCGGGCGAAACGATGGTGACAGTTTACCAAGCGTCTTGATGTAGGTGTCCACGATCCAGGACATCTCCCGACCGGACGTGTTCACGTCGGGTGCTGGAACGTCGATGCCGGCACCTGCCATTGTTTTATTCATAAAAAAAATGCATTCCATGTTAATAGTAGGATAAGTAGTGTAATTGTTTGTTTATTGTAAAAATAATAATATTGCCCTTGTTGGTAAACGAGCATACGGCCCACCTGATGGTGAGTTGTTACCGTCACCCATAGACTTCAATCCTAGGGGCAGAGCCAAGCCGCTGCCCTACCATTAAGTACTCTCCACAAGCCTCGTTTGAAGAATGACATGTCATAGCACTCGGGAAACACCATGGAGGGGAGCTCATTCCATAGCTGGATGGTACGTGGTAAAAAAGATCTCTGAAAACGCACTGTGGATGACCGCAGTGGCTCCAGGTAGTATGGATGAACTCTACTCCGGTGGCCAGCAGTGCGATGGTAAAATCGAGATGATGGTATCATCTCGAATAATTCCTCAGAGCACTCCCCATTGAACATACGGTACAAAATACAGAGGGAACCGAAGTCCCTCCGCAGACCCAGAGGTTCCAAAAGATTTCCTTACATTATAAGTTAGATTGGTTTTCGTTATCGTGTTTTTTTTAGTTAGTTAGTTGTAAGAACCATTGTATACAAATTCAGCACATTTGTCTTACTTAGTCGTAAGCACATGGCTTATATTGCAAGCCAGATTTTGTTTTTTTTACTTGTTGTAATTTTTTGTGTATCTTTTTAGCTTGTGATCTGTATTGTGTGCCTAATAAATAAATAAATCAATTAATCTATCGGAAGTCGTGGATGCTATCAGTTCATGTTATGCTTTTCGCGATATTAATGCAGGAAAATAAAATACTGTATACGTTTAGATACTGTATATTCTAACACTTTGTAGACCAATTGTCCTAGTTGTGGTGGTCTACTGGTGGTAGGACCTCTTGTGAGTCCGCGCGAGTAGGTACCACCACCCTGCCTATTTCTGCCGTGAAGCAGTAATGCGTTTCGGTTTGAAGGGTGGGGTAGCCGTTGTAACTATACTGACTATACTTAAATCTCAAGGTGGGTACCGCATTTACGTTGTAGATGTCTACGGGCTCCAGTAACCACTTAACACCAGGTAAGCTGTGAGCTCGTCCACCCATCTAAGCAATAAATAAAAAAGTTGTGGATCAGCGAAACTGACTCTTCACGGTATTCACATAAATTTGTCTCTTATTGCTCAGCCTGTCGATGTACATCGTCTTTGATCGTATTGCACCGCTCAAGCGTGCAGTACGTACGTACGTAAGCATTAAATACGTACATAGTAGGAGTGGGTGATATAAATCGTATATAGATTCAATATCTATATATCGCAGCAATATCGTTGAATCCGATATCGCCCCGCACGAAATCTATATATCGATATCAGCCGATACACGATATTGCTCGATGTGATGCGCATCGCCATATCGTACCGATTCGTGAATCGACATCTATATTTCGATATCAGCCGATACACGATATCGCTCGATGTGATGCGCATCGGCATATCGTACCGATTCGTTAATATCAGCAATATTCGTTTGGTTCGTATCGAATCGGCCAGAGTGAGTGAGCGCACGATAGGGATATCATGTGATGAATGAAACAGAAACAGGCATTATCCATACAATTGTAAACCTTATATTTAAGTCCATATGTCTGTAGATTATTCTTAGCGTATCAGCAGGATACAATTAAGGAAAGAAGTTTCAACTTTCAACCCTAACTTGAATGCAGTATAGCCTATTTGCATCGTTGAATTTAATTTCACGCGCTTTGACCTTGAACTAGAATTTTTCGACAAGTGTTTATAAATACTTAAAAGTTTTTTGTGTTTGATTTTTAAAGTACACATTTTTCTATTTTTAGTTGAATCCAAATAATTGAGTTTATTTCTTGTGTTTGTATTAAACTTTTGAAATCTACACTCTTTTGGTATATTTTGTAATTTTAAATTAAGACACAAAATACTAAAAACTGAAAATAATGTAGCCAGTCCTAAGCCTGGTAAAAGCATGAAGGAAAGTTTTTTTGATATTTTTATTTTCATGTTCTTTTTATTACTTTAAGATCATATTATAAATTGATATCAGAAAACCAACCGTATAACGTTGACTTAAATCTATATCTACTACGATATTATATCAGCGTATCGTTTCAAATCTCAAATATCATGAATCGAGAAAATCTACTAGCATCCATCAATATATAGATTCAGAAAATATATAGATTCAATATCCGATATTGATCCTCGATATATAGATACGATTCGATACGCGGCAAAACCGATATTACCCACTCCTAGTACATAGTACTGTCTACTTACCGATATAATTCTTCTTCGCAAGTTCTAAAGTATATCTTCTCGTTATTCTCTGCAGTTCAGCGATAGTATATTTTTTTGGGTTTATCGCTACACCTATATTCATATTTTAAAGATTACAGTAAAGAATAAAGTAATCGTATTTTTCATTGGCGTACAAAATACTGGTTCTACTAGTGGTAAGGCGTCTTGTGAGCCCAGACAGGTATGTACCACCACCCTGCCTATATCTGCCGTGAAGCAGTAATGCGTTTCGGTTTATAGGGTGGCACAACGGTTATACAACAAAGAGAGTGCAACACAGTGTTGCATTATCTTTTAGCTCACTTTTCTCTAGCGTGGCTGTGAGCTGGATCAAACTAACTTCATCTGGTTTCAAGCGGTTATCAAGACGTTAGAATCAGTCAAGTCAGACACGAGGCGACGTCCCAATAGCAACCCTAATGGTTATTTCTATTGTATCTCCAAATCGCCTTCAGCGGCGATGGCGGGATAAAGCCAGAGGTGAGACGGGAGATGCTAACATTCCGAGTGACGACATTTAGATTGTGATATCGATGGGCTCTGATACGACTTTACAGGGGATGAGCCGTTCGCTCATATATTCATCTACTAACCCTATATGAAACCTGACAAGTAAAATATTTCTGACCTCCTTTAGAGCCCCCAAACGGTATGTTAGAACAAGCACATTTGTATGTCATAAGAGCCGCAAGCGCTTTCACTTCCTCCAAATTCACTTGGTCAGAGAATCTAATGCCTTGAAAAAAAGAATTTGATTATGTGATCCTCGTCAAACCAAACGAGTTCGATAACAATATAATTTATTTAGATTATAGGTCTGCTACAAATAAATAAATTTTGTGCTTTTTAAATTACCGATGCCGAGAATTTAAATATTTCATCATCAAAACTGATTCAGATATGTTTTATTATTATTGTTGTGGTATTACCTCCTTTACAAGGTAATCGATGGACGCTGTGTTGAGATCTGTAGCCGTGAATCATTTCGTATTCTCCGTTCTTCCTTTGCAAGGGGAATTCGAATTGTAAAGAGCTATTGCAAGAGCCCATTACCTAGAGACAAATTATTTAGTCAGTACATAAGACTTACGTCAGAACAGTCCCTTGTTTATGGTCACACTTGGGTCAATAACTCTAACTGCCGTGTAGTCACTAGATACATTAGATTTTATTGTCGATAATCCCATTCTCACGGATCGTTTGGAACCTCTGGGTCTGCGGTGGGACTTCGGTTCCCTCTGTATTTTGTACCGTATGTTCCATGGGGAGTGCTCTGAGGAATTGTTCGAGATGATACCGTCATCTCGTTTTTACCATCGCACCGCCAGCCACCTGAGTAGAGTTCATCCATACTACCTGGAACCACTGCGGTCATCCACATTGCGTTTTCAGAGATCTTTTTTGCCACGTACCATCCAGCTATGGAATGAGCTCCCCTCCATGGTGTTTCCCGAGTGCTATGACATGTCATTCTTCAAACGAGGCTTGTGGACAGTATTAAGTGGTAGGCAACGGCTAGGCTCTGCCCCTGGCATTGCTGAAGTCCATGGGCAACGGTAACCACTCACCATCAGGTGGGCCGTATGCTCGTCTGCCTACATGGGCAATAAAAAAAAAATACATTCATAGAGTTGTAAAGTACTCTTCGCCCAGATGGAGTAGGCCAATAAAACGCTGATGTTCGTAATTCCCATTGTATATTGTTCAAGCAGGAATTTCTATTTTTTGTTTAGAGTAGTAACTAATCTAGCTAAGGTATTAAAATATCTTAAAATGATAGACGAACCCAGGTATCATTCGGTGTACCTGGAGATCGCAGACATCATATCGTGATAGCTGCCAGTGATCTTGAGATACAATACGTATGTCCCAATAGTATTTTAAGTTAACTTACCCTTCAGACCGAAACCCATGTATGCTTTTTGGCAAAAATAAATAACATTGTGGCTTAGAACCAAAATAATTCTTAACAGAAACTAATCTGTGAAAACTGTTATCTGAAATGAATATTTCAGGCGAAGGGGTATCGGTATAGGGTGTTCACTTAGGCAAGTAGCCTATAAAAACTGTCAAATATGCGACATGAGCTCAGCTTCCCGCTGTAGCAGTGCTATGGGCATTACATTTGACATTTTGGTTAGACTTTTACATTGTTTCGTGTTATGAACAAAAACGCAACCTTCAAAATTCCGGAGACCCGCTGCTTCCTCTTCTTATCCGACAGATGAGTGTATTTCTTTAAATACTCCTCGAGGCTTGGTTCGCAAACTTTAACCGCGTTGTGATAGAAGTACTCGACCATCCTGTAAAAACTGGGATCCGGGTCGTCGACTATGGCTCTCAAATGCTCCGGTATTTCGTAACGCCTAACACTTAACCGGACAGGGTTAAACAATTTGTTCAATAAGTTAATTTTGTGTGTTTTAACGAACATCTTTCACCGAATATCTGTTAGATTTGACAACACTAATGTCTGACTGAAGGGAGTTTGATGACGTTTTTTTCTGTTTGCAGTTTCTTTGAAAACAGTTTTTCTGCATCGTTGTATGCATGTAGGCAACCACACGTACTCAGGAAAGCAAAGTCAATTTAAAAGCTCACGAGTACTCATTGAAATTGCCTGGAGACTTAAATTACACTAAAAACTATAATTAGTTTTTCTTTAAGTTTTTTCTTGTAAGGAAGGTCAGAAGATCATTAAGGCGTCTTATGTTTTTACTGTCACAGTAAGCAGACGAATATACGACCCACGTGACGAATGATCACCGTCGTGATGTAAAATTACAAGATACAACATAAGACTATAAAAAAGATTTCTTGAGAATAATTTGTATCATGGCGGGCCATGTTGCAGACTTGTAAAGGTAGGGACTCTTTATTTCCACTGAGGCTAACATTCGCGGCGCTTTGAACTATACGAAAACTGTTTTATCGAGGGCATCAAGACAAACAGTTCAATCATTGTGGAGACGGGCAAATGAGCTCGCACGACCCATCTTATTTTAAGTGGTTACTACAGTGCGCGTTGGCGAACTTTAAGGCGGCAGGGCATGAGCTCAAGGTAACATTATCAACAAAATTTAATAAATATATCAGTACTTAAAATCAAAGTTTGATGTACCTACCTAACTAAATATCATAAACATTTTATTTTAATTATAAATACGCACCACCCACCTATGCTTGAGAAAATTAAATTTACTAGATATTTAACTAAAACGCACAACAATTTTAGTGATACTGTCGGGTAAGCACAAAACATTCTGGTCATCTTCCTCGCCGAACCTTGAGACTAAGGGCTCGACGAGTAAATTAACCCATAGACACAGCCCACTGAGTTTCTCGCCGGATCTTCTCAGTGGGTCGCGTTTCCAATCCGGTGGTAGATTCTGCGAAGCACTGCTCTTCCTAGGGCCAGTGTTAGCAACACTCTCAGTTTGAGCCCCGTGAGCTCACCTACATTTTAAGGTGAAGCTGAAATAGTCGCTCAAGGCTATCAGCATAGGTAGGGGAAAAAATTGTGAACAAGTGTCAAATATCTCATTAGATCAGTACCCGGGGGCGGTACATACCAACGCACGCGGTGACATATCGGTTAAATCACGTAAAGGAGGGTAGATATTGAAGTTGCATAGGCTGCATTAATTACTTAACATCAGGTGCGACATAAGCTCATCTGCGTGTTGTAGTTCTGTGAAGATACAAAATAAATAAAAGTCAGAAGATTATCAACAATCAACAGATTTATTTAATTCATTTATCGAGCCTGCATATAGGGTTGTTGTAGACCATGCGCAGGTCGACCTTGGGCCCGACCAGGTCCCGGATGTTGTTGAGCCCGTACTTGATCATGGTGGGACGCTCGAGGGACAGGCCCCACGCTATCACGTTCACGTCTTCAGGCAGGCCCATGGGCAGCAGCATCTCAGGTCTGAACACCCCCGAATTACCAATCTCTATCCATTTGGCGAGACCTGAATGATATTGATACACCTTTGTAACTTCTTTCAGTGTGCTTAGTGCGAATTTTTTAACGTTCTCGATAGCGTAAAAGTTAGCTCGTATTTGTATGGAATGGGATCGTTCGCATACGTTTGCCGCTAGGGGCGCTGTTCCAACTGCATACAAAATTGGCTTAACTTTTACGCTATCGAGAACGTTAAGAAACTTGCAATAAGCACAGTTTACGTGCCCCGGAATTGACTCCCGGTCGTTCAACGTGTGTTCAGCTCGCGAGTGCCGCACGGGAACTGATATGTTACAGCTCGGTCGGAAGCTGACTGATGACCGACAGCACACTAGGCTCAAATTTTTTTATTGCTTAGATGTATAGACGAGCTTACGATCCCAAATGTAGGTCAACGACGTAAATACCGCCACTCATCTTGAGACATGAGTTCTAAGGTATCAGTAAAGCTACAACGGCTGCCCCGCCCTTTGAACTGAAACGCATGATCACTTTACGGCAGAAACAGGCAGGGTGGTCGTTACCTACCCACCCGTGCGAACTCACATGACGCCCTACCACCAGTTATTAAACAAATTATAACTTTTGCGGTTTTGTTTTAATTACACGATGTTATTCATTCACCGTGGAAGTCATTCGTGAACATTTGTTAAGTACGTATGTCATTAGAAAAATTGGTACCCGCAGGCGAGATTCGAACACTGGCACAGTCGCATCACTCGGCACGAACGCACCGGACGTCTTAACCTTTAGGCCAGGACGCGTGATTACCAAACAATGCATTCAACAGATATATTATTATTTGGGAACGTGTCCCAAGAGCACGCGAGGCGCTCACCGGTGTGGTAGGCGAATATTTCCATGCTGGGTTCGGTGTAGGGGTTGTACGCCGGCTTGAACTGCAGCTGGTCGAAGCCGAGCCTCTTGAAGAAGGCGTCCAGCACGGTGATGAGGTCGGCGAGCCCGAGCCCGCGGTCCGCGACCACGCCCTCCACCTGGTGGAACTCCGCCAGGTGGGTGGCGTCCAGGGTCTCGTTGCGGAACACCTATATATTGTGAATTAACCAAATTCAAATTGTTCACAACGAGACTAGTCTTAATTTTATTAACCAAAATTTCTATTAATCTATTCGGGACGTCCAATGTGTTATGCGATTTTGAACTTTACCTTAAGTGAACGTAAAAGTCTTTTCAAATGGCTATTAAACAGCTGCTTAAGAAAACTCCCCCACAAGTGGCCAAAAGTTCAGACACGCTGTTTGTGTTCTTTTTTTTATTTAATTTTTATTGCTTAGATGGGTGGACGAGCTCACAGCCCACCTGGTGTTAAGTGGTTACTGGAGCCCATAGACATCTACAACGTAAATGCGCCTCCCACCTTGAGATATAAGTTCTAAGTTCTCAGTATAGTTACAACGGCTGCCCCGCCCTTCAAACCGAAACGCATTACTGCTTCACGGCAGAAATAGGCGGGGTGGTGGTACCTACAGGTGCGGACTCACCAGAGGTCCTACCACCAGTGAAAAAGAGCAACCTGTGCAACAGAGCGAAGCGCTTACCTTATCGATGCTGAAGTACTTCTGCGGAGTGAACTCTGGTTGCTGCGCCAGCCGGTACAGCATCCTGGCGCTGACCGCCGTCGTGTGCGTCCGCAGCAGGTTCTTCTGCGCCTCCTCTATCTTCCAATCGTATCTGTAACCCTGGTCATATTATGCTGCATGTGACAATATTCAAACGCACATTTTATACTTGTCCAGACATATATAATTATTTGTTGAGTTCCGTGTGGTTTCAATTTTATCCTACAACTAGCTGTATCCGTCCGCTTCGTTGGGCAATTAAAATTAACTTTATTATTTCTCACCCCCACAAATATTCTCATCATTAACGCCCCCGCAACTGGTATAGGGAGTCTAACACTCATATAAATATTAGCCTATCCATTTAGTACATGTATTTTCTACATGGATACCAAGTTTCAAGTCAATCGGATGCATGGTTCAGTAGTTATAACGGAACATCCGTGAAAACCACTTTAGATTTATATATTAGTATAGAATAGAATGTATAGAAGCAATGAAGCTTTAAAATTTATTGGCTTAGTAGGCAGACGATCATACAGCCCACCCAACGCAGAGTGGTCACCGGCGTCCGGCGATATCCGCAATGTTTGGGCTCAGTCAACTACAGACTACCGCAAGCTCAAATTATATCGCGTTATACAAATTGTGAATAGGTTTCCATGGTGCAGCGGATGAGTAAGACTTCTTCAATAAATTTAATACTGGCACAAGATGAGTAAAAGCTGATTCTTTTAATGAATAGTTAATTTAGTGTTGTTTGTGTTCGTTGTTTACCAGATGCCTGCAGAAGTTCAGTCCGGTTATATGAACGTTGAGGAAGTTCCAACATACTTATTAAGTGACAACGTAATTACCATATCATATTAAAAGTACTGGTCGGACCTGACTGACGTTTTCGTGTAAAAATGTTTTAAATCCGAAAATTACGACCTTTTTTTTAATAATTAAATTCCGATGGTGTATAAACATTATTTAGAAATTAAAAAGTGTGTCTGTGGCCTGTTGGGTAATTTACCTATTGGGTAAGCGGCCTATTGGGTAAGTGGCCTATTGGGTAAGTGGCCTATTGGGTAAGTGGCCTATTGGGTAAGTGGCCTATTGGGTAAATGGCCTATTGGGTAAGTTGCCTATTGGGTAAGTTGCCTATTGGGTAAGTGGCCTATTGGGTAAGTGGCCTATTGGGTAAGTGGCCTATTGGGTAAGTGGCCTATTGGGTAAGTGGCCTATTGGGTAAATGGCCTATTGGGTAAGTTGCCTATTGGGTAAGTGGCATATTGGGTAAGTGGCCTATTGGGTAAGTGGCCTATTGGGTAAGTGGCCCATTGCAAATGCAAGCACGTTCTCATTGTTCTAAGTAAAACGTAGTTTCGAAGTATCGATGCTCGAAGGCGTCATGGCCTAGAGGATAAGACTCATACCGACCAACGCGACATTGCCGGAGTTCGAATCCCGCAGGCAGATGCAATTTTTTTTAAGAAATACGTACTTCACTCAAGTTCATGAACGACTAAATAACATCAACAACGTGCCGATGACACGACCCTGCTAGCTGCAGACGAATCTGAAATGTCTCTTTTCTTCAGCAAAATGGAACGTATCAGCAACAGCCTAGGCCTCTCCATAAATAGATCAAAAACGAAATTAATGGTGGTGGATCGTGCAAATGTTCTAAGATTGAGTGGGGCGCTTGGATTAGAGGTTGTAGACGAATTCGTGTATCTCGGGTCCTGCATCAGCAACAAAGGCTCATGTGAAACTGACGTGCGCCGACGTATCGGAATGGCTAAAAGTGCGATGTCTCAGCTACAGAAGATCTGGAAGAATAGAGGGATAGGCCTGAAAACTAAAACCAGACTGGTGCGGACTCTTGTTTTCTCTATCTTCTTGTATGGAGCTGAGACATGGACGTTGAAAGCAGCAGACCGAATGCGCATCGATGCTTTCGAAATGTGGTGTTGGAGACGCATGCTAAGAATTCCGTGGACAGCCTTCCGGACTAACGTGTCGATATTGAAGCAACTGGGCATCAAAATCAGACTGTCTACTGTATGTCTGAAGCGGATCCTCGAATATTTTGGTCACATTGCGAGGAAAGACGGTGATAACCTGGAAAAACTTATGATCACAGGGAAAGTTGAAGGCAACAGATCTAGAGGCCGCAGCCATACTCGTTGGTCCGATCAGATCCGCACCGCTTTGGACAGTACAGTGTACAGCGCGCTGCATGACGCCGTGGACAGGGGAAAGTGGAAAAAGATCCTAAGATTGAAGCTCATGGGTGATGGTGGTCACGACCCTCAGACATGAGGAGCACGACTCGAGGAGGAGGAGGAAATAACATCATGTAATAAAAATATATAATTACTAAACAATTGATACATAAACCTTGAGTATAAATGTGTAAGGCAGCACGTAAAGGGTGACGTATGTGAGTCCGGTAATCACATAACACCAGGTGCCTGCAGGTGCAGAGGTTAGTAAGATCATTCTAAATCATGATCGACATTAATATCTAAGCATTTTAATTTCATTCAACTGCGAATATTTAAGTCAGTAATTAACAAACCTGGGAGCCATATCCACCTTTACTGTGCACCTTCTTCACCCTCTCCAGGTATTCCATGGGGAACTCTGTGGTGGCAGCAGGCGAGGACATAAAGAATGTGTCGTGAGCATCCCTGGCTGGGTGCTGTTGAGGTTGGAACAGTG
Organism: Bombyx mandarina; assembly: GCF_030267445.1. Lineage (NCBI taxonomy): Eukaryota > Metazoa > Arthropoda > Insecta > Lepidoptera > Bombycidae > Bombyx > Bombyx mandarina. The sequence continues at coordinate 15,303,486 of NC_143213.1, forward strand.
CATCAAAGTTCCAGAATGAACTCTCTATGTATTTATTAGTTGGCATCTCCGTGAAGCCCATTTCCAAGAATATCTCACGGAATTCCGACCTTACTTTCAAGAGGGGATGGAGGTGACCACATTCTGGTGGTTGGCCTGTGAAATTATATAATTTAATGATTTATTATGGATCACTAGTCAGAACAATTTCAACTCACAATTGGACTTTAGGCAATGTGGTATTTAAGACAAACAATTAATTAAATTCAATACATTATGACGAAGGTATTTGAATTTTGGGATAGTGTCCTCTTCATCTACTCTCATTACTTGCTTGCTTTTAAGCACTCCACTGCACACCAGTCACCATTTGACGTGTAATATAGCCCATAAACACAACCCACTAAGGTTTCGGATCTTCAAGTGGGTTGTAACTCCAATCATGAGACAAAAAAAGTCATTCTGCTCCATCCAGTAAGGAAGTTGTCAACATATTGATAGACAAGCTTTAACATTGATACTAACATTACAAGTAGTGTAAGCTTTGATACTATGAAATTACAGTAATTACATCTTTCTTATGGCTAAATAGATTTCAATGTTTTTCTGATAGATTAATTTTAATAATTTAAAAAAATTACATCTTTATGAGATGATACAAAACATAGTCAACATGTACAAGTACAAGTACTGATGCAGTAATTGAGAACTTCTTGGGTCTTAGATACTTCTCAAATTACATTTTTATTTTTATTATTATTTACCTGAAAAAGTTCTTAGAAAAAACTTACCTAAAGCATCAAAATTATATGGTTTGAATTCTAGAGTCTTCCATGAGCCACTCAACAACATGTCACTTGTTAAATCTGTTTCCAATTTCTTTATTGTTATCGCAAATTGGGGGCCCTTCGACAGCAAGAAGCTTTTAATGGTCACCTCTTGTAGAAGTTTCCTTTTTTTATAGTCATTTCTTATATTTTCTGGTAAATTATCTATACCTTTTCTAATTTCACTAAGGTTCTCCTGTACAATGTCTGTAATTGAATCAACTTTACGTTTGACAAGGGGCGGTCCACTTGATTTATCTATGTATATCCATCCAGATGACATGGCTTTACTGAATCCCACCTTAGCATTTGGTACCGTCTAGAACATAAACTTTCAGGTTACTTCAGCAACAACTTTTACACGTTTTACAAGTTTTATTATTTATTTTTATTTATGTAGTTGTTAAGAGAAACAAGAGAAGAAAATAAAATTTGTACGGATTTCATATTTCAAAAAATAATTAATGTACAAGGATCAATATAACATTATACATAATATTTTAATTTCTTAATAATCTAATGATATCATATTACTTGTTGACATTGTATCTATGTTATGACCAATTTATAATTTTTTTAAGTGTAAAGAAAAATCCTATTTTTTTGTATTCTATTCATTATTCTAGATGTAATCTAAGATAATGTTCAAGTTCAAAATGTTTACCTTCATAACTTCAGATTGCGGTACACCACTGTCTGGTATACTTCTGTATAATACGGCTTCGTGGCTACCATTATTAGCAACGAGTTCTCCTTCTTCAGTTAACTCCCATTTTGTAATCTTAACAGCTTCCGAAATAACCATTTCAAGAGCTTCCAAACTTTTTACAGCACCAACTATTTTTTGATGTTCTTCGTTGAATTCTTCACATAATTTTAAAGTGTCAGCTTTGTCGCTGTTTTCTAGATACTTTAAAATTCTTTCGTTCAATTCCATTTTGGGTTCTTCGCCCGAATATTTTAGCTTTTTAGGTTATAAAATCTCAAAACTGAGCTCCAGTTTTCACTGTTCCATTTCTATCAGCAGCAACGAGTAACAAAACGTCAAAACAACGTCAAAATCACAAAAAGCATCGAAAGCATTCTCACTAAAATTTTGTATTAGCATATATTAAGTGTATAATCTATGGTATTAGCTATCACTTTCATTCGTACACTTTTTTTATATGGCAATTGGCTATTTGTAATACTACTACTATTTCCATTTGTTGTTGATTTTACAAAAATCTTCAATCAGTTAAGTTATTCAATTCAAGTTAGTGGATTTTTGGAAAAAAGTCTAAAAGCCACGTCTACTAACGTTTTTTTCATTTTCCACTTGTCTATTTTCATACTACCTACCTACTTCCCACCTCGGATTCCCGCGAAATAGTTTTCTTTCATATCTCAAGTAAGCAGTAGTACCTACCTACCCCTTAACCATATAGTTTATGCCATATAATGTCTATAGATATTGTCGATATGGACCGGCAAAATAATCTTAGTTCAAATGAATTTTATTGCCGGCCGTAGAGTTTGCTTAACGACCAACATACTGTCTAATTCCGCAGTAAAGTGGTCAAGTGCAGTATTTTTCAAGGCTTATGTAGATGTTAAATTATCTAATTGTAATTTAGGCGTTACGTCTCTTGGGTGAAAGCATTCATGTTGTACTAAGTTTGGTTGTTACCTAAGTCCTGCAACACAATATTTTTGAATCAGTTGGGAGGCAATGAGAGGTCATATTCTTAATCTTTTATTAGTTTGTACTTTGTGGCTCAACTCAGTGAGCATGCTTCACAAAAGTGTGTTTGCTATCTATGATTCTAAATATAAGTATACCATAGACTATACAATACACTTTAACCACTTTATTGCACACATTCATTGGTACCAACATACTCAATTTATGATTTTTGTACTATTCAAGACTCAAGTGCAATTTACGTTGCGTGTCTACAACGGCAACAATTGACAATTTTGAACAGTGATTTTCAGGTTGGAGATAAGGTATGTCTGGTATGTGTAAGCAACGTGTGGTAATTTAAAATATCATAATTTCTTATCTTGAACAAATATGTAATTGGTCGAAATTTAAATAGTGCGGCTTTTGTGTTAAATTTGTGAAATAAGTTATAAATTGATAATTTGTGTTTTCGTGTCTACCGAATGTTTTAGAATCGCAAGGAAGAAGGTAGAATTACTTGGTTGCTAGTTTGGTTGATACATAATGCATTTTTAAATTAATTGAATGATTGTTACATTAATTTCATTTATTGAATTTTTATGATTTCATAAATAATGTTAAAAAGACTTCAAGCAATTTAGTACTTTATAGTAGGGAATATTAGGAGAACATGTAAATAAAGTATTTATCGTAAACTAAATTATCACGCGGCTTATAATGCTATCACACAAAATATTATATCAAGTAATGGGAATCTAAAAACTAAAGTTTGTTACGGTATCAGTCGACGCTGAAATTTTAGTGTCCCAATTTTTACAAACCGTGTTTCTCAATCAGGGTTCGCCGATGTTCATTTCAAAATGTAAGGAATTAATGTATTCAATGTTGGATGTTTTGACATCCAAAAAAGTTTTTTACGAATCATGATTTCGGTTCGTTTATTTTTCAATATCACCAGCGGTATGGTATCCAAAGCGGTCGTACAATGAGCGATCTATGTACCTGCAAAAAAAATACACTCCCGGACACATAATTCTATCAGCCCACCTAGTGTTTTAAGTTTTGACGGTTCCAAGCTAAAATAAATGTTAGGAGTAATAAGTTTTTATGCACTTTGAAGCTAATTTAACCCTTATTTCAAGGTAATTTAAGGGTCAACCTTTTTTTTTTTCGGGCCGGGGCCGAACGTCCTATGGGACTAGTCCGCGACTGCGAGACCGCGGGCCCAAGGAAAGGATGTTTTCAGGGCCATACCCACTAAACGACTCCCCTGCACTCTTCGCCCAAGCGTCCGATCCCCTCCGAGGTCAGAACCCGGATGAGGTAAAGGGGTTACCGCGGACAACATTACAACCAGATGGCGTAGCTCACCCCAAGGACGCTCGGCCGACGGAGCCTTCGAGGCGAATCGAAGGCTCTGACACGTCGTCCGTCTCGGTACGGCAGCCCGTCAAGCCACCCATACAGTGCCGCTGGTGTCCCGGAATAACCCGCTGGACCAGGACCAGCCTGCCGGGTTGGGACGTGACACAACGCCAACGGGCTTTCCTTGGCGGCGCGCTAGAGAGCTGGTAGCGCGCCGCGCGGCCTCTACTCCGTCAGGTCGCTCTGTGACCTTCACCGGGGGGTTATTGATTAGAAGTCGTCGTGGCCTAAGGGAAAATACGTCCGGTGCATTCGTATCTAGCGATGCACCAGTGTTCGAATCCCAGGCGGGTACCAATTTTTCTAATAAAATACGTACTTAACAAATGTTCACGATTTACTTTTACGGTGAAGGAATAGCATTGTCTACTAAAAATCAAACCCGCAAAAATTATAATTTGCGTAATTGCACTCACTCGCACTAAGCACACAGGTGGTTACCCCAAAAGTATTGTAATAAGCCTGTTCTTTGAGACGGGTTCAGCACGAATGTTTTAGACTCTAGAATTCACACTTTCTGACTTTTGACGTGACAACGTCTTATAATTCGATGGAGCCGGCTGCACGCACGAAGAAACATGATTCATGCGGCGTTACCTCGCTCTGAGGTGTTCCATTTAAGGCTTGAAGTGCAAGCGAGAGCGCGCAACGAGCGACAAAGAGGCACAATCGGCCTCCGCGTTCGGCAGCGTTCGACATCTGTCTCTCTCCTACTTGAGTGAGCGATGCATCCGCGTGGACAGCTGCTAATTTACATGTTTTCGTCAAGTATGAAGTTTAGTGAAAAGTGAATGTGGTGTCAATTGTTTATAGCAACGATAATTGCGATACTTGAAAAATGAAACCATTCCATCAGCATTTTCTTATGACGTTGTCACGTTCAACTATCGTCAGTAAATTGACTTTACAAACAACCGATTTTTTTGTAATATATGCTACGAAGTTAAAAAATTTTGCATGTTTCATTTTTATAAATTCCATCATAAATTCGAAATTAAATATTAACGTAACGAAACCATTCTAGATGTATATTAAATAATATTAAGTTGCATTTAAATTGGAGGTCAAATGAAAAATGTTTAAATATTCACTAAAAGATGTACGCGGAAAATGAATGTTACTACTCATAACAATTATTTAACGGGTAACATAATTAATTCTGTTGCTGCCTCATGGGATGCTTAAATGGGCTTTGAGTAACTCGGCAATATCGAGGAGGTTAGTGTTAGGAGCACTAGTTTCAGGTGCTCTAGTTCAGGAGCACTAATTTCATGGACATTAATGTCAGGTGTACTAGTGTCATATACAATAACGTCAGGGGAGCTAGTGTCAGGTACACTAGTGTGTTGTCGGTTCGACGTTTGTTAGATTAAAAAGCTAACCTTTTTTTTACTTATCGGCTGTGTTAAGTGTTAATGTTGTTATTGTGCGGTTGAAAATTTAACTACGTTGGCATGTCTATGCACCTTTCTTTGTTGACGTCCAGCGACTGACCATTCTACATCGGGCGGGCCGTATGCTCGTCTGCCTTTTCTATACTAATATTATAAACAGGAAAGATTTGTTTGTTTGTTGTATTGAATAGGCTCCGAAACTACTGTGGAAATAAAAAGGAAAGCTAACGTTTCATTCACCGTTTAGTTGGTAACGATTAAATAAATTAATTGATTCGTGTAAGCTATTTCCACGATACCGTTGTGTTCTTGGCAGAATCAGTTTTTCATAGGATTTCGTTATCTATGATTTTCAGTTGATTTTCTTACGACCTACCTGGAACTACTTGAATACCGCAACACAAGGCTGAAACAGACAGCATGATGACTCCTTTTCGTTGTTTCACGAAACGCCACACCTAAATTAAAAGCCACTGAAGATCAGAGGGGCGGGCGCGAATGACTATCGAAAGAATATTCGGATCGCCATCGAGAAAAAATGCATAGGATTTAAACAGCGCCCCTACCGTCCGGTAAAAGAATCAATTTCTTCTTCTTCTTCGTCGCTTCCTCATTACTGAGGGTCGTGACCACCTTGGTCTAGTTTTTGCATCAGCTTCCTCCAATGTTACCTGCGTTCGACCTGCTCGATAGCGCCCGGGACGCTGTCAAAATCAATTTCAGCAGCACGAATGGATTTACTTACTTTCGTTTCGCAATCGAATTGTCAGGTTCTCGAAACTCGAAACTTATACCCGTAATGAGAGCACGAAAATTGTTTTGACAATACGGTGACGTAAATCTCGAAGGCTGACTGGCTATCGAGTACCTACTACCATCTAATGCAAGGACGAGGAATACGCGGCCGGCCAAGCATTTCTAAAATTGACTTTTTTTATCGACTTTCTCGTTTCTGTTCGTTTTTTCTGTTCTTTTCTCGTTTGTTTTTATTTTGCCTTAATATTTGTATATGAGATCTTTACTTTTTTTAGTTTTTTATATTTTATTCTAATATATATTTATTATAAATAAAGTTAGACTACATAATCTACATAAATACGTAAATAAATACATAGATATGTACGTATGTATGGCCGTATGTAAATACCGCCAAATTTAAAAAAAAATTATATTTAAATAAAATTTAAATTTAAAAAAAAAATTAAATTGGCCCATTGATTAAAAAGGTTGCTCACCCCTGATCTACTCCTGATTTAATGTAATGATCCGTTTTCGTATCGAGGACTCGATACATTTACCTACATTACGAATTAGATAGATTTTCGTGCTTGACGTGCTGTAGCTTAGACGCTATGGTGGACGAGCCACATTGCTTATTGGGTCGCGTACCCAAATATCCATCTTACAGCCCCTACTCAAAAAACAAATATATTCGAAGCCCTGGTACCACGGTCTAGCATATTGGAGCTTCGAAGCAGTCACACATCCTCTCGGCACATCGAACTTTCCCATAAAGAAAACATTTACTAACTCATACATAAATTACATAAAGAAGCTGATACCTGTTTTACCTTCTTATCGAGATGCGCAACTGACTGATGCATTATGCAGACGAGGCACACTTGCACATATGTACATAATGTACCTACATAATACAGAATGCATGTATTCTAAAACTACACTACGACTGCTCGTGTGGTTTAAGTTCTCCTATTTCTCTGTATATTCTAGTATCAATGTGTGAAGTATTTTGAATGTGGATTAATTGATACGCTATGTTGTGTTCACTGGAAAGTACCCATCATATAAGGCGCAATCAATGTAACACATTGCCGGTCACCGTCCTCGTCGAACCCGTCGCTTGCGACGAAGGGCTCGACGAGCGAACTAACCCATAAACACAGCCCACTGAGTTTCTCGCCGGATCTTCTCAGTGGGTCGCGTTTCCGATCCGGTGGTAGATTCTGCGAAGCACTGCTCTTGCTAGGGTCAGTGTTAGCGTACCGCGGAGACTGACGTCGTTGGTCGTCGACTATCGCCTCGACGACCCGTCGGTCGGGCGTCCTCGGGGTGGCGCCGCGTGTCTGGTTGTAGTGTTGACCGCGGGAACCCCCTTACTCTGACCGGGTTTTGACCCCGGACGGAGATCGGACGCCGGGTGTAAGAGTGCAGGGGAGTCGTTTAGTGAGTGGGCCCTAAATTCCTTGGGCCCGCGGTCTGCTCTCAACACCTGCAGATCGTTGAGTCTCACATACCCCGCGCGCCCCCTAGGCGCGGGGACCTCGTAGGAGGTTCGGCCCTCGGCCCGGAAAAAAAAAAAAGGGTCAGTGTTAGCAATTTTCCGGTTGAGCCCCGCGAGCTCACCTACAAACGTTAGGGTGAAGCTGAAATAGCTTCTCACGGCTATCAGCATAGGTAGGAAAAAAAAAACATTATTAATCGTATTGTTGTAGGAAGCGACACAGACTTGGCGACGTAAGAAAAGTTTAAAGATTTATGTTTTAATGAGAATACAAAAATATTTTGAAGGAGATAGTGATTCTTTATGTTAACGATAGCTTCCCAGTGATGTCGATATTTTAATACGATAATAACACAGTAAACAGCGTTAAAACTTTTAATAGAACAAATAAAACAGTTTTGGAGTGGCCAATAGTTCATCTCTTAATCGGGGGCAAACGCTTAAAAACTTGTTGGGTAAAATAAATTAAGTAAATACTTTACGACAAAGCACACACCTTCATCGGGTCCTATTTGAATACCCACAAAAACGAACTCAACTATTCGTCAAATGAATGTTTACTCGCAGTCAAAAATGATATTAAGAATAGGAGCGTTTTTATATTGCATTTGTAGATGCTAGGAAAAATGAATTTTTTTTTGAAATACACATTAATATATATATTTTTTATTGCCCTTGTAGGCAGACGAGCATACGGCCTACCTGATGGTGAGTGGTTACCGTCGCCCATGGACTTCAGCAACGCCAGGGGCAGAGCCAAGCCGCTGCCTACCGTTAATAGAATCAATGCCACGTTGACGTTGTTGCAAAGTCGTAGTAGTTTAAAATAAGCTAATTAAAAATTCTATCAGAAGTAAATAATTATAAATAAGATTCCTAAATACAAATGTAATTAATTAAATAATACTCCGAGTAAATAATCTGTTATATAACGTACGAAAAATAGTTGCGGTTTTGTTAAAGTTTCTAAAGGATTTGTTTCCTGCTTCAAATTAGTTGTCCTCCGCAGTCCATTGTCCTCTGTGACCTTATTCAGTAGAATATTTGAAAACAGCAGCATACGTATAAGAACAACTGGAACCAGATGTAGAGTTATTAAATATTAGACAGGTACAGAAATAGGTGCCGTGAAAACGCACATAAAACTGTTACGCCGGTAAGAGTAACGCCATCTGTCGCCGAATATCTGAACGAGAAGTGTAACGCTATCTGTTGTCAAATGGTGGAAAAACACGTCGAACCTACTTGACTATGTTCTCGAGAAACCTAGGGAGGTCGTATCGATTATAAAAGCGTTGCAGTGATGACACGGACTCCGTTAGTAATCGGAACTACTCGAAGCGAAACAGCGAACGGATCATCTGAAGAGAAGCGGAAGAAGTGAATTAAGAATTTTAAAGTGTTCTGTGATTGCTCTAAGTTTTAATACAGTGTTAATTTTTACTTCGGTAGATTTTTTATTTATCCCGAACCCCAGCGCGTAACAAAACATTCGCGAGTCAGCTAAATTGGGCTGAAAACAGGAACGATAGTCAGTTTTTTTAAATTAAAATTTTTTTTTGTTGCTTAAGTAGGTGGACGCGCTCACGGCCCACCTAATGTTAAGTGGTTACCGGAACCCATAAACATCTACAGCGGAAATCCACCATCCACCTTGAGAGATGAGTTCTAAGGTCTCAGTATGGTTACAACGGCTGCCCTGCCCTTCAAACCGAAACGCATTACTGCTTCACGGCCGAAATAGGCGGGGTGGTGGTAGGTACCACCACCAGGTAACCCGTGTGGACTCACAAGAGGTCCTACCACCAGTAAAAAAGTTTCTTACTGTTCCACCAATTTCTAATAATATGCTCATTGCTGTCTATTCAAATTGTTACGTTTGCAGATGACCAGATTAGATCTGATAATATTCGGCGCCACCGGTTTCACCGGCAGCCGAGCGGTGCTGGAGATGATCAGGCTGTCCAAGAAGTATCCCGCTTTAACTTGGGGCATCGCTGGACGCTCCGAGAAGAAACTCGAAGAACTTAAACAAGAGGCTACTCAGAAAAGTGGTGAGGATCTTTAATCACGAACTAAATCTATAAATCTATACCTAGTCAGGTCATAAATTCTGTCACATGTTTAATGTGAAATAATTGAAACAAGTTTATTCATTATGTAACCATTCATATACCAAAATGAACTTAACAAAACATAGATTCTTATGACACTTAAAGTTTATTCAAAATGACCTCCGTGATTTTGAATACAGGCCTTCAATCTGCGCGGCCAGTCGTCTATCGCAGCACGAACGAGGTCCATGTCAATATCGGCGGCTGCCTTAATCAAGGATGTCTTGAGTGACTCCAAATTGGGATGAGGCTTTGAGCACGCCTTTTCCTCCAAGTGTTGCCATATCTTGTAATCTAACGGATTCAAATCTGGACTGGAGGAGGGCCAGTCTTCGTGCCGGATGAAGTCGATTTCACGCGCCGCCAGCCAGTCTTGTGTGCTCTTCGCTCTATGAGCTGGCGCCGAATCTTGTTGGAATACCCAGTGCCTGTTATTGAACATGGTATGAGAAACAGGTTCCACAAGGTTCGTCAGGACTGTATTTTGATACACAACTGCATTCGTTTTTACACCTTTCTCACAAAAATGTACCTCTGCTAAGCCCCAATAAGAAACTCCCAACCCGACCACTTCTTGACCTGTCATCTACATTAGAGTCTTCATTGTATCGTTTGATGGTACGATAAACGAATCTTTTGGTTATATTCAAATTTTTCAGTATGTTAAAAATTTGAATTGGCGCGTAACCGCAACGATGCAACGCAATAACTGCAACACGGTCTTCTTTAAGCGTCCACTCCATATTTAAAAATGAGTAAAAATTCTAAAAGTATACATTTTTATTTTCATGAACAATTCGAAATTCGAATTCAATAAACTTTTTTGTGGCCAGCATTCTAAAAGAAAAGTTTTTACTGTGTGACAATACTTATGACCTGACTAGTTATATATAAAAATGAATTGCTGTTCGTTAGTCTCGCTAAAACTCGAGAATGGCTGGACAGATTTGGCTAATTTTGGTCTTGAATTTTTTGTGGAGTTCCAGAGAAGGTTTGAAAAGTAGATAAATAGGAAAATGCTCGGAATTAAATAAAAATAACAATTTTGTTTTCCTTTGATGTGTTCCCATCGAACGGATTCCTTTTGTTTGTTTTAAGTTTAAAATAAACTAAAGGTTACACAAGCTTAGGCCTTTTGTTTATCGATTGAGGCACTACGAAGTCTGCCGGGCAGCTAGTATAGCATAAAAACTGAATAATTAATAAATAAAAATTCTGGTAATCCGATTATTATTAGGATTAGGCCGGCATTAACCAAAAGAGCTAAATACAGATTAAACACAATTTAAATTTATTCATAGAGCCGTTTTATTAACTCATTTTTATAGCCTTATGTTTGAAAAATGTGTTTACTCCCTATGGCGTCTATTACAAGGCAAGATAATAAGTAATATTCCGTGCGTGAACTAAACATTTCGCGGAAGAGCCGTAGTCTTATTTTGTCCTACCTATGCTGATAGCTTCACCCTAAAGCTTCACCCTAACATGTAGGTGAGCTCACGGGGCTCAAACTGGAAGTGTTGCTAACACTGGCCCCAGCAAGAGCAGTTCTTCGCAGAATCTACCACCGGATCGGAAACGCAACCCATTGAGAAGATCCGGCGAGAAACGCAGTAAGCTGTGGGGTTAATTCTCTCGTCGAGCGAGGTGACCGGTGACTGTGGTACCTAAAAGCACCGTTAATAGATCGGGAGGATCCGTTATGACGTGTTTTTTGAAGTCTACGTGGCCTAAAGGATAAGACGTCCGGTGCATTCGTATCGAGCGATGCACCGGTGTTCGAATCTCGCTGGCGGGTACCAATTTTTCTAATGAAATACGTACCCAACAAATGTTCACGATTGACTTCCACGGTGAAGGAATAACATCGTGCAGTAAAAATCAAACCCGCAAAATTATAATTTGCGTAATTACTGGTGGTAGGACCTCTTGTGAGTCCGCACGGGTAGGTACCACCGCCCCGCCTATTTCTGCCGTGAAGCAGTAATGCGTTTCGGTTTGAAGGGTGGGGCAGCCGTTGTGATTATACTGAGACCTTAGAACTATATCTCAAGATGTGTGGCGCATTTACGTTGTAGATGTCTATGGGCTCCAGTAACCACTTAACACCAGGTGGATTGTGAGCTCGTCCACACATCTAAGCAATAAAAAATAAAAAAACATCGACTGTTTACCATTCGGTCTACAGGATCGAGTATGTAATTCCCAGCGGCCACGACAAGACGGTTTTCATGTCGTACCGCCTTCCCGAAGAGGTGCAATGATGCCGACTGTAGATACATAAGCTGTAGTCGAGGAGTCAAATAGCCCCAGATGGCCGACCATTGGATTAGAATGTTAAATTATTAAATTCTCAACTGTCTTGAAGTTCGTGAGTCTATCTATGTAACAGACATATATTCTCAAGGTGAACATTATTTACATTGTGATGTCTATGGGCCCTAGTAACCATTTAGGAACAGGTGAGTCGTCAGCTCGCTACCTGATTTTTAATGATGTTTTATTTTTGATTGGTACACTTGTTGTAATACAGGCGAGTCCGATATTCTTTTTAAAATATAAACTTGTGAATTTTTCCAATGAAAGTTCTTGATAATTCAGGACAATAATTGGGTATAGTGTGTAATAGTAGAATTTTGATTCAAAATATGAGAACAGAATGACGTCATCCTCCATAATCACGTCCAGAGATGCGAAGGTCACCAGCAAAGTCAAGGTGGAATTTGAAGGTCGCATCGCGCGTCACTGTGCGAATGACCAATTGAACCAACAATAGGTGGCATAGTTAAAAGATGATACTCAAATACATGCGTCAAATATTGACAAAAAAACATGTAAAAAATTCGAATCAACAATTTGTAATAGAAAAAACTAGAGGCGGTACATCGCGATGTACAAAATAGCGGCAACACAACAAAATATACTGTTTGTATGTCTTATCAGTAACCGGTGAGATACTTTTTACTGGTGGTAGGACCTCTTGTGAGTCCACACGGATAGGTACCACCACCCCGCCTATTTCTGCCGTGAAGCAGTAATGCGTTTCGGTTTGAAGGGTGGGGCAGCCGTTGCAACTATACTGAGACCTTAGAACTTTTATCTCAAGGTCGGTGGCGCATTTACGTTGTAGCTGTCTATGGGCTCCTGTAACCACTTAACACCAGGTGGGCTGTGAGCTCGTCCACCCATCTAAGCAATAAAAAAAAAACTTCAAACTGAAAATTTTAACGTTATTGGCTCAGTGACGTCATGTGCTGCCCTCGTGGTTTTCAGTTGAGGAAATGGTCTATATTGGCATGATGCTCACATCATCATCTTACTGACGCTGCTGGGCAAATGAGTAATTTGTTGAACTATTTAAAGGGAACGGTTGCATGTATCCTTTTTTATCCTGATAAATAAATAAGAACTTATTTTGAATTTGTTTCCTCTCATCGTGGTCTACCTAAGAGAAATTTTATGAAGAACAAATGCACGATTGTGCTATATTGTGCACGTATTTAGAACGCCATTGCCTTCAATGTAATGGTGATGTAATGTTTATTCAAATAGAATATAATATAATATTATGTATGGAAATGGTAGTGCAAGGTAGAGGGGAAGAGGTCGACCGAAGAAGATATGGATGGAGAGTGTGGATGATGATATGAGGGAGAGAGGAGTGAGTGTTGAGACGACGGCTGATAGAAGGGAATGGAAGAGTTAAATTAGCTGTGCCGACCCCACCTAGTGGGATAAGGTGGAAAAAAATAAGAGTTTGTTCAAATAGAAAACTTAATCTACTACAATTTAGTTCTAATTTTATATATCAGTTGATTACGATAAATGCGATATGGTGGAAAACTTTGTTTTTTGTCACAGTTTTTTTTTCCTACCTAAGCTGATAGCCTTGAGAGGCTATTTCAGCGTAACCTTAACTAGTAGGTGAGCTCACGGGGCTCAAACCAGACGACGTTGCTAGCACGAACCCTAGCAAGAGCCGTGCTTCGCAGAATCTACCACAGGATCGGAAACGCGACTCACTGAGAAGATCCGGCGAGAAACTCAGTGGGCTGTGTCTGTGGGTTAATTTACTCGTCGAGCCCTTCGTCGCAGGTTCGACGAGAACGATGACCGGAGTCACAGTATTTTAATTATATTGCTTGACAGCTATAATAAGTATTTTTAAATTATAGTAATTCTATTGTAAAATGACTACGAGTATAATAAACACAATGTGGTTAGGTAGATCGGCGCAGTACCAAAAACATAAGGTGGACATTATCATGTACTAATAATGAGGTTTGTTGAAACGGAGTGGCTTTGTGTAAGGCGTGGACATGTTAAGGTTGCCACAAAAACGAATTTATATCTCGTGGTTAGCGAAATCGTACAAAATCAGATCCTGTTAATACGTACCAATAAGGGTTTATGACCGTTCGTGAGTTTTAAATGAAAATACAAATTTAAGTTACCTATAATATTTTTAAATTTAATTTTGTTTCGGGCAATCTTAAACATAAAATTTTATATATAATTGTGGCAACACGTTAATATGTGGCAGCATTGGTCGTTGTAGTTTTCTGTTCACACTTAGCATGTGTGTTGTATTGTGTACCAAAAGAAACAAAAAGTCTTCCTTCTAAATCAAGTTTCATTGAAGCTACGACAGCAGCGACACAACACAGAATACAGTTTGCTGCCAATTGTAACAATAAGCGATAATTTCATTTTGAGTAATATTAAAATGGCTGCCTGTTTGTCATCACTGACTTTATATATTTCCGACACATTCGATGTTTCTATATTCTCTATAATAATAGCGGACTGGCGGAACGAATTCAATTTTAAATCGTTTTTTTTAACTGGGAACAAATCACGCACTGTCATCCGGTCCCACATTAGGATTCACTGTGTTATGGGTACCAACCAGATTGATATGCATACTTATATACTTTTAAATATACAGATAACTAGTTGTATTTGTCCGCTTCGCTGGGCATTTAAAATTAACCTTATTATTTCTCACCCCTACAAAGATTCTCATCATTAACGCCCCACAACTGGTGTAGGGAGTCTAACACTCATATAAATATTAGCCTATCCATTAAGTACATGTATTTTCTACATGGATACCAAGTTTCAAGTCAATCGGATGCATGGTTCAGTAGTTATAATGGAACATCCGTAAAAACCAGATTTATATATTAGTATAGATAAACACTCAGACAAGGAGCAAACAAACCTGTTCATCACATGAACGTATGCCCGATTTGAGAATCGAATTCACGACCCTCGGCGCCAATAGCCAGGGTTGCTAACTGCTACTCTACTGTTAGTCAGTTTTGTTATTCAAGACATTATTGGATAAATAAGATAACAATATAAAACACACGTATCTGCACTTTTGTATACAATTCTACAATTTGACAGCCCTTGTTGCGCATTCAGTAAACTTTACAAGGTTTTGTATTCGATTTCGATGGAATTCCTTATATGCTCCATGTCGCTGCAAGTCGCAGCCTCGAGTCGATGTTTGATCTATAATTCGATTTCCAAATATAGAGATTACGCATTACGCATTTCAAAAAATGTTTATAAAAGGGAAAACAGGCTTAAGGCAAACATATTGAGTCTATATTTGATGAGCTCTGTATTAAATATTTCGAGCTACTCATTTTGGATGTTCAATGTCACACCGGCACAATGCAGCGATAGTGTCACATTATTGCATGTTATCAGAAGTGCCTGATAATACGCATACAATAATGTTATATTAAATAAAAAACAAAACATCACTGCAAAAGTACACATTTTCATTAAAATTGTTAGATCCCAATAGTGTGAAAAAATTATTTGGGAGCGTTTTCGGCGGAAACTATGTATAATAGTTAGCATTTATTTATTTATTTTTTTATTTTATTGCTTAGATGGATGGACGAGCTCACAGCCCACCTGGTGTTAAGTGGTTACTGGAGCCCATAGACATCCGCAACGTAAATGCGCCACCCACCTTGAGGTATAAGTTCTAAGATCTCATTATAGTTACAATCGCTGCCCTACCCTTCAGACCGAAACGCATTACTGGTTCACGGCAAAAATAGGCAGGATGGTGGTACCCACCCGCGCGGACTCACAAGAGGTCCTACCACCAGTAAAATATATTTACATACACACAGTATTTTTATATGTATATATAGTTTTTGTATACACAGGCAGATTAATACGTAGATAGATATACAAGAGGAAGGACTCGCATACACTGCCTTCAATGAATAGGGTCACTGAAACGAAGCCGGTACTGCGACACTTCTGAACAGGTCTGGGTTATATATGTTTACGGATTGTGGAGAGGTTTTTTTTGTGGTCTGGAATGCTGAGTTTCGTTCAATTTCGATCAATGCGAAGTTGGTCGGGTTTGGTGATCTTACATATGGGACAGCGAAGGGTACCGCGGGTGATTTCGTCGTGTGCCGGGTTTTTTTTTGTTCCCTACCTAAGCTGCTTACCTGGGGGTCTATGCCAGCGTAACCGGGCGAGTAGGTGAGTTCACAGGTCTCTAATCTGAGGACGTTGCTAACAGTGGCCCTAGCAAGAGCAGTGCTTCGCAGAATCTACCACAGGATCGAAAACGCGACCCACTGAGAAGATCCGGTGAGAAACTCGATGGGCTGTGTCTGTGGGTTAATTTACTCGCTGAACCCTCGAGCGCACGTCGCTTGCGCGGAAGGGTTCGACGAGAACGGTGACTGGTGCTTAAGGTACCTAAAAGCACCGTTAGTGGATCGGGAGGATCCGAAATGACGTGCTTATGTCATCGGTCCTTAATAAGTATACCATATTTCGAGTTAATCCGACCTTTTGAAGGGGGTCAAAATCATGTTCATAGATTCCGTTACAAACATACATACGTATAAAAGCGTATTAAAATACGTGTCACTATCAAAGCTCATTGCCGAATTTGACCTGTAATTATTTATTTACACGCGACGTTTTATCTGTGATGTCAGGTTTTTATTTAACATTGTGATGTCATAATAAGATAATTTATCAGAAAATAATAGTGCATACTTACATTTATTGCATTCGGTTTATCTGGCGATTGTCAGTAGAAATCATAAGCCATCATCCATGAGAAATGATGTAAAATTTCCAATGCTTGCTAATAATGCTATTCCCATAGAAAAAAGGTTATTGTAAAAATTCAATCTAGTAAAGGTCGTTTTGATCTTCAGGCCATTGCGGATTCATGTTCTTTTGTTGTTGGAAATTGCCTGCTCGTGTCACTGCCATTAACTATGTGTTTTACGGGTAGCCGCCTGAGGTCTGCCGCGAAGAAATCCCTGAGGGGTGGACAATCCTTCTACAATACAATGGAGGTATCCACCTCATGTCTAGAGATGTGCCCCGTTTACATTGTGGGCTTAGGTGTAAACTGGTGTGTAAACGCAATAAAAAAGACAAAAAATAACTAGACTCTTGATTTTTTTACCAATCTTATCGCTGGTAGTCTCGAGGGGCCTTTCCGGCTTCATTTGGTACGCGAACTCACGAGGCTTAGCCTGGGAGAGTTTGATAGCATTGGCTCTGGCAAGAGCGGTTGTTCGCTGAATTTACCACCGGATCTATTACACTGAGATCACATTGAGAATATCCGCCGAGAAACTCAGTGGATTGTTCTTGATTTGAATAAAAGTAACACGTAAATGTCGGTAGTTAGTTAGACATGGCAATTATTATTATTATTTTTTATTTTTTATTGCTTAGATGGGTGGAGGAGCTCACAGCCCACCTGGTGTTAAGTGGTTACTGGAGCCCATAGACATCCACAACGTAAATGCGCCACCCACCTTGAGATATAAGTTCTAAGGTCTCAGTATAGTTACAACGGCTACCCCACCCTTCGAACCGAAACGCATTACTGCTTCACGGCGGAATTAGGCGGGGCGGTGGTACCTACCCGTGCGGACTCTCAAAAGTTCCTACCACCAGTAAAAAAGGGTTTTTTGTGTATACCATAGACTATACCAATTTGTATAGAGAACGCTGCCAATGGCCAAAGGTACACCTACGATCCGCCACAGTGGGTATCATCTTTATCGATTTGATTTCAGGCGAAGACCAGACCAATCTCAAAACGTTTATAGCGGATGTATCGGATGAGAAGTCGTTGAGGAGCATGTGCGAACAAGCCAGAGTTGTGGTGAACTGTTGCGGGCCGTACCGACTATACGGAGAGCCGGTCGTGAAGGCAGCCATTGAATCAAAGACTCACTATGTTGACGTGAGCGGCGAGCCTGAGGTGAGCTTCAGATTAAGTTACCTCCCGAGGAGTAGATAAAAATAGGACTGTAAAAGTGATAACTGTTACTATACTTGAGACCTTAGAACTTATATCTCAAGGTGGGTGGCGCATTTACGTTGTAGATGTCTATGTGCTCCAGTAACCACTTAACACCAGGTGGGCTGTGAGCTCGTCCACCCATCTACGAAATATTTAATAAATAAAAAGATTATATGAAATGTACTATTGTTCAGGAATGCGGTAGTCAGCCCACTGAGTTTCTCGACCGATCTTCTCAGTGGGTCGCGATTCCGACCCAGCGGTAGGTTTTGCCTTCGCACTACTCTCACTAGGGCTAATGTTAGCACATTCAATCAGGTTGAGCTCGTGAGTTTACCTACTCGTCCAAGCGTACCTGTAATAGCCTCTGCTACTAGCGAATCAGTAGGAATAAAAAAGAAGATGGTAGTCAAATAAAAATCGTCTTCGAAATATTCTGATTTTGTTTAAAATCCGCATAAGTCTAAGGGACCACGCAGATTGTCAGTAATGGTAGTACGCGATGCTGATAATAGCGACGCGGTCTGTTTGAGTACATTTCCGTAAAACTCTCTATATTTGAAAGTATCATTAAATGTAGGCATTAAATGTAAATATGTAGGCAGCGGTTTGGCTCTGCCCCTGGCATTGCTGAAGTCCATGGGCGACGGTAACCACTCACCATCAGGTGGGCTGTATGCCCGTCTGCCTACAAAGGCAATAAAAAAAAACCTTTATTCCATGAATAATTTTTTTTTACTATAATTATGTTATATGCATAGACCCTTCTCAGGTAAAGGCCTCCAAAGATTTCCATTTTGCTTTGTCTCTGGCGTCATAAATCCAGTGTGGTCCAGCAACTTTTCTAATGTCGTCCTCCCAACGCGTGTACGGTCTACCGACGCGCCGCTTGCCCTGTAGACCGTCCCATGCAGTTATTTTAGATGTCCATCTCCCATCCCCGAGTCGTGCCACGTGACCAGCCCACTTAAATTTCAATCTTTGAGCTAATTTTTTAATAAAGGAAGTATCATTAAATACTATTTATTATACTTGATTTAATTTTGATTTTGCATAATATATTTCTTTTTCGCAAAGTCGTACAAACTATAAAAATCTTCGATATAAATAAGTAGGTACAAGACGCAGTTGATTCCAATTGACTGTACATTTAAAACGGCCAATAAACAAAGTTATTTCGGTACAGGATGTCTGGTGTTTGACTCTTGAGATCCGAACTCAGTTTTTATAGGCGATCCGAGGTCAGAGCGACCTACGCGTGTTGCAGTCAATAGTTAACTAATTGGGTATTTGAAAGAAAAAAAAAATATCGATTTTTTAATTGTATTTTAGAACTTTATTATTAATAATATGGATATTTAACGCGTAAAACTTAAAAACATTTTTTTAAAATTAATTACAAAGAATTAAAAATTGATAGAATAAAAAAAAACACGTGACTTATAAACGCGCCATGATTGGTCACCATACTTGTGACGTCATAATGTTATAGCTATTTAATAACAGTACAGCGTTTACGACAAATACACGTGACTAGACAATAATATTGAAAATTTATTGCTAAAAACGAGTTCGATTAGCTATGTGTGATAAAGGATTTATTAAGGCAAAGTCTGAAGTTTTGGGATTATCACGGTGCACAGCTTGAAGCCATTTAATTCGACGTTTGTCATCTTGGGAAACATTTAAAAACATTTTTTCAAGAGTTGTTTTTGTAGTATTCATGCATAATGGTACAAAACAAGAACGATAACTTTTGAGGTTCGACATCTTCAATATAAATAACTGCAATGAGGGAAAACCTAACATTATGACGTCACACGCGCTCGGGTTTGATCGGAAGCTGACGGTGTGTCTTCGGCACTGGATCCAAAAATTAATTTTTATTTTGATATTACTTTTGGTTTACTGCGAAAAAAAAAATGTTTTGTTATAAAACTAATATAATATGATCTTTCCATTTACAACAAAAAAATTTTTTCAAATGCCCAATTGTTTTGCCCAATTTAGGAATTCGGTTGGGAATTCCGAATTCTGTAACTATTAAGTATCACATATCTCATAATATATATAGGAAATTACGTGCTTACGGTGACTTTTTTAAAAGCTCTTTTGAGGAAGGATATGGCATAACGTTAAAAAAACACCTTGGAGACAATGTTAACCCAAAGACAGCCCACTGAGTTTCTCGCCGGATCTTCTCAGTGGGTCGCGTTTCCGATCCGGTGGTAGATTCTGCGAAGCACTGCTCTTGTTAGGGCCATTGTTAGCAACACTCCCGGCTTGAGCCCCGTGAGCTCATCTACAAGTTAAGGTTACGCTGAAATAGCCTCTCAAGGCTACCAGCATAGGTAGGAAAAAAAGGAGTCAATTTTGTTTCAGAGCCGGTTCGTAATAGTTACTGGAGTCAGGGTCTCACGCCATCTCTATCCTCCTCTTTTCTGCCGCATGGCATACGTGGTTTCCGTTTTGTAGGTTGCGACAGTTAGATTTAATAGGAGTCATAATGTTATATTATAATGTACATTTCAAGGCCAGTGATGCTCGTGTTGACATCATCTATGGATATATCCGGTAATCTCGACATCGGATGAATCGTGAGCCCTTTTTTGCTCATCAAATACAATAACAAAAGAGGCCAGGAAAAACAATATTTTCAAGTATAGCAACACTTTTAATGTTTGAATAAAACCTAAAGGAAATAAGAGTACAGAAATAGGTGAATTTATTTTTTCAGTTTCTCACGGTTTGGTTCAGGATTATTGTCCATCCAGTTCGCAGTGTTTTAATGCTGCAGTTCTTGCTGAGTGCTTGAATATAAATTTGCGAGTTGACAACGTCGTCACTTTAAACTTAACCTTGCAACTTTAAACACGATGTTTATAAAATTGTACAGCGGAACCAAAATTAATATCTGTTCCGAAACTAGGAGTTTATTAGTGCTTTATTTTTGTCCGACGAGCTCATGGCCCACCTGGTGTTAAGCGGTTACCCGAGCCCATAGACATCTACAGCATAAATGCCGTCATCCACCTTGAGATATGAGTTCTAAGGTCTCAGTACAACCGCTGTCTCACCCTTTGAACCGACACGCATTACTGCTTCACGACAGAAATAGGCAGGATGGCGGTACCTACCCGTGCGGACTCACAAGACGTCCTACCAGCAATAAGATCGGTGACCTACATCGCGTCAAAGGGTTAATTTACTGTTTTTTTAATCGTTTGTTTGGTATATTTAGTAGCTACGCTGACGTACCATTGGATCTTAATTCGATTCGCTTGTCCTGTTAAAGTTATTTGGTATTCTTTTTTTTATTTGTTATTGATTAGATGGGTGGACGAGCTCACAGCCCACCTGGTGTTAAGTGGTTACCGGAGCCCATAGACATCCACAACGTAAATGCGCCACCCACCTTGAGATATAAGTTCTAAGGTCTCAAGTATAGTTACATTATAGAATAGTTACATTCGATACCTCTTCCAGTTTATGGAGTTAATGCAGCTAAATTACAACAAACAAGCCGAAGACGCCGGCGTGTACGTCATCAGCGCCTGCGGATTTGACAGCATCCCTTGTGACCTGGGCGTTATTCACTTAATGAAAAACTTTGAGGGTAAGTGGTGACGCTCGGCGATGTGTTTATTGGTGTGAGGATGGCTTTCCTACTGAGAGAGCCATCTCGTGTCGACTAGTCGAACTGCGTGATAGCGCATTTACTACGGAGTTTATCAAGGATGATGCTGTAAGTTAAGGCTTCGACTGTGTTTAGGGATCGATGTGTAAAACTTGATTATATTTGTATTTTCTTATATTTCTTTCTTCTGTATATTTGTATACGCAGTGTCTATGCGCACAATACTACCAACAAAACAACATGCGGTCAAGCAGCATTACTGCCATCGCACACACTTCTGTCGCAACAACCTTACGCATAACACCTGTGTGCCTGTGCATCGTCACAGCCGTTATTTTAAAATATAATTTGGAAGGAAACAATAAAACATTCAATTTTTTTGTACACTACTGCTTCCTTCCTCTGAGTTTCTCGCCGGATCTTCTCAGTGGGTCGCGTTTCCGATCCGCTGGTAGATTCTGCGAAGCACTGTTTGCAGAATCTACCACCGGATCTTGCTAGGGTTCGTGTTAGCATCGTCGTCAGGTTTGAGCCCCGTGAGCTCACCTACTAGTTAAGATTACGCTGAAATAGCTTCTTAAGGCTCTCAGCTTAGGTAGGAGGAAAAAAAAAGGTTCCTCTTCCTCGCCAACAAGCAGTAAATAATTTTATCCGGAACCCCAGTTCGTAGCTGTTCGTATTCAAATATGTAGGCAACATCGGCAAACGGTAGGCAGCGGCTTGGCTCTGCCCCTGGCATTGCTGAAGTCCATGGGCGACGGTAACCACTCACCATCAGGTGGGCCGTATGCTCGCCTGCCTACAAGGGCAAAAAAAAAAAAAACATCTCGGCGGCTCACACAGACATCTGTGTATTTATTATTTGTACCTACGTCACGAAAAGAAGTTGTTTTTCGGCAAATACTTCTATATGTCGAGTTAGAGTTGGAGGACGACTACAGGTAGTTAATACAATAATGCCACTAAGATTGCTGACGAGTGAGCATTTATTAAATTTAAATTCATTTCGTAATTGGGTGAGCTTGCTCAGGGCCCTGAAACTGCGATACTTTAAGAGAACTTTTTTTTTGTATGGAAACTATCGACATCTTGTAGCGGATGCCCTCAAACTTATATGTTGTGTAAGGCATTTAATTATTAACTAAACACAAAAACAAACACAGAAAATGAAAAAATTATAAATCATACAAGTCTTTGTTTGTTATAGGCAAATGAATTAAATTTTATAAATTTGTGGTTCCTAAAAATGTACAAAATCCTTCATTATAAATAAAATATAGGATAGGTAATATGTTACTGCCATCTACAGGAGCAATGAGAAACTAATCGAAGCGAAGCCATCTGGTGGCCGACTCCGTAAACATTTTTGTTGAGTTGCTTATCTATAACTAATTTATGTGTATTATCTATAAGCATGCTCACGACCCACGTGGTGCTAAATGGTTGCCGGAGCCCGTGGCGCTGTGGCCGAAGTCTCGGTTGCACTGTACAACGGTTTCCTCTAAAGCGAAACGCGCGACCTCCGCATATCTTCTGTACGATTTAGTAGTTCAGATTCTGACAGATAGATGCACACTGCGCTCTCGCTTCGCACTGGATTACTGTCCACCGATTTTTTTGCTGTAAAATCTATTTTAAAGTTCGAATACGTATTTAATTACGTATTAATAATTTTACAGGTTTCATCCGTGACCATAATAAACCGTAAAATTTTATTTAATACTTAAAATGTGTACTTCTGGTAAAAGCTTAAAAAGTGAAACGTTTGTTTCAGGCGTGCTGAATTCTGTAGAGTCGTATATCACGATGAGGGTAGCGCCGGAGCACGAGGCGGAGGCGGCCCGCGGCGGCGTGCTGCACTACGGCACCTGGGAGTCGCTGGTGCACAGGTATATGCGGGCGGAGGGGCGTGAGGGCTACCTTACTCACTCACTTGCTCTCCAACGGTTGCCTTGTTGAGTCGTCACATAAGAACGTATATATATTTGTCCATCAAAACTGAGCGTCACACGTCATTACGGATCCTCCTGATCCATTAACGGTGCTTTTAGGCACCACAAGCACCGGTCACCGTCCTCGTCGAACCCGTCGCTTGCGACGAAGGGCTCGACGAGCAAATTAACTCACAGCCCACTGAGTTTCTCGCCGGATCTTCTCAGTGAGTCGCGTTTCCGATCCGGCGGTAGATTCTGCGAAGCACGGCTCTTGCTAAGGTCAGTGTTAGCATCACTCCGTTTTGAGTCCCGTGAACTCACCTACACGTTAAAGTTACGCTAAAATAGCCTCTCAAGGCTTAGGTAGGAAAAAAACTAAGCGTTAACCAGATGAATATAATATAACTGTAGCTCTCTGACTTGCGTAAAACAGGGAATATTAGTTTTGTGCCAGACAACCACGTGTGACTGGTGGTAGGACCTCTTGTGAGTCCGCGCGGGTAGGTACCACCGCCCTGCCCATTTCTGCGGTGAAGCAGTAATGCATTTCGGTTTGAAGGGTGGGGCAGCCGTTGTAACTATACTGAGAACTTAGAACTTATATCTCAAGGTGGGTGGCGTATTTACGTTGTAGATGTCTATGGTCTCCAGTAACCACTTAACACTAGGTGGGCTGTGAGCTCGTCCACCAAGCTAAGCAATAAAAAAAAAACTTCTCTGTCATTGATTATTGTGTATTATTTATGTGTTATATGCTATTTGTTGAATAGTCTGGCGAACAGTCACAAATTGAAGCCGCTGAGGAAACAGCTGTATCCCTCGCGGCTGCCCTCCTACAAGCCCAAGCTCTGCCGACGGTAAGATTATTTTGAAAATAAATTATTAATCTGTTACTAATCTTGTTTTAGTTATGAAGCCAAAAAACCCCTCCGGCTCCCTGGATAAATAATATAATAACATTTTCCAGCGCCCCTCTCCACCTGTTCCTCCCGACCTCCTCTCCACTTCACATACAGTTTATATTAGGTTTGTGGCTGTAATAATACTTCATCGAGGGCTTAAACAATTAAACTTGTAATGTAATTGAAGACATGAGTGGATGAAGGGGATATGGTACAATTTGTTAATTTTCAGCAAACGGGCAATAACGTAACAAACTTGTACTTTTTCTTCGTACACAACTCCTTCATCATATGCCATTTAAAAAACATAGCCTTTAAACCAGGTGTTTTAAGGTCTAATGTAGTTTATAGGCACATAACACTTAATCAACATAACAGTCATTCAATGTAAAAATCTTAAAACTTTATGCAGACTTTATGCAATAAGAAAAGTTTGACAATAAACAAATAGTATGCGTGCGTGTGTGTATCAAATACACGGTAGCGTGTGTAATGTTTTTCATATATTGATTTAATGCATTTTTTATGCATAATTTAAAAAAAATATTTACATATTGCACTCCTTCTCTATATTCTTCATAAGTGTGGGAAATTTGATACTCCTCCGTCCGCGCAATTTTCGTGAAAAGGGGTACAAAGTTTTTGCTTCATGTATTAATATGTCGACGCTTGAAAGGCAAACGTGACTAAGCGACAATGCGTGAACTTTACAGTAGACTAATTTAAAGTTTAAATACCTGAAAAAAATTCAATTTGAACGAATCGAGCTGTAGTATTGAAATGATTTTAATAGACTTAGAAATGTCTATGGGCTCCAGTAACCACTTAACACCAGGTGGGTTGTGGGCTCGTGCAACCACATAAGCAATAAAAAAAAAAAAAAATATTTTTTTTTGCGCAGCAAATGTGGTTATTGCCTATCATTTATGTATGAAGCAGTTATTGTCGTTTAGTCACGTTTGCCTTTCAAGCGTCGAATTATAGATTAGAAACTATTTTATTTTATTTTTATATTAAGTAAAATTCATAAAAAAACTAATACATGTATTTAAAAAAAAAAGAAAAAAGATATGCCCGCTGAGTTTCTGGCCAGTTCTTCTCAGGACGGAGGCCAGTTTTTGTGAATTGGCGGTAGTTCTTTTGACGTTCAACAAGTATGTACTTTCATTTATGTTGAATAATATATATTTTTTATTTGATTTGACGTATACATTGCGCGGCAGCCTGGCTAAAGATTACAACTCTATTTCCAGATGGTACCACAAGAAAGATGGCGCGTCGTGCCTGCCGTTCCTGGGCGCGGACGAGTCGGTGGTGCACCGCACGCAGCGCCACCTGCACGCCGCCGGCGCCCGCCCCGCGCAGCTCCGCGCCTACCTCGCGCTGCCCTCCGCACTGCACGCCGCGCTCCTCGCGCTGGGCGCCCTCCTGCTCTACGTGCTGGCCCAGTGGAGCGTCACCAGGCGGCTGCTGCTCGACCACCCGCGGCTGTTCTCCGGAGGCATGGCGACCCGGCGCGGGCCCGCAGAGGACGTGATGCTCAATACCAAGTTCGAGGTGGAACTGGTGGGATCGGGCTGGGCCGCCGCGGCCGACGCTGACGTCACCGAACCAGACAAGCAGTTGATTGTGAAGGTAGGTCCTGGGGTGTCGACAAACACCCCTCTTACTTAATTCATATAAATCATAATAATACATTTGTTTTCCATAGTGGTACAGACAGACATAGTTCCCATATAAATAATTGAATTGCAAACTCTAATTAGGTTGTTCGAAACATAGCATCCCTATGTATTTTCCTCACCGCGGCGGAAGCGGGGGAGAGGCGTGGACTTGCAAAATAAAACGACGTGCATCAACGAAAAAACGGCACAATCATTGTCGGTTGCGTAAAATTGAACAAACTTTAATCCGATTTAATAAACCAGCTATAAATACAGTCCACTTTTATTCGGAAAAGCCTTGCACCTAACGTCTCATCGCAACGGCACCAGCACAGGTTAAGAATTGTCGATATCACATGAACAGACGGACGCGGAGTTTCAGACATTCAAATATATTTAACGAATAAAGTACACTTGCATTTAATTTCAAACCCAAACCAGGGATCGCCATTAATTGATGTTCATAAAAGCGTTTTAGTTGAAGATGACGTGAACAAATTCCAGTGGTAACACAAATTGATAAAAAAATAATAATTACACACATACACAACTTATACAAACCCTTTGAAATTTTATCTCAACTTTTTAAAAGATATTTTACGATTTTTATGGTCACGGATGACCGCGATTGAATTGTAAAATTGCTTTTAATAATTGGTATGTAAAGAACAGTTTCCAATCTCAAAGAATACAATAGATGACTCTCTCCAGGTGTCGGGCTCCAACCCCGGGTACGGCGCCACGGTGACGGCGCTGCTGGTCTCCGCCCTCACTATACTGAACGAACAACACAAAATGCCTAAAAGGTACAGTGTCATGTTTTCAGATTGCTAACATAGGTACATGTACATTGACATCTGCAATGCCAGCGCCCAACCAGACCAGACCTGTGCGTCACCAGAGATAAAGAAAAATATATTTTGTTTTTTTAAACACCTGTTACACTTGAATTCCCAATTATTAATCATCATGTATCGTCAATCATTCCTTAAGTTACTACGACTGTACACTGTCGGTCCTTAACGTAGGTAACGAATAGCAGTGAGAGCACTGAACAGTGCTTGGAGTGTAAATCGGAACATAGCCTTCACTGCAATCCAGCACACTTCACTCAGTTTAAAAAAATTTATTCATACTATTTCCCTTTGCTATACTAGCGCTAATTCGGTGAGTTTTCGAACTATAATTTGCTGTTTACACATGGACACTTTTCATGTTCCCTATACAAGATGGTGCTACTTACCTCTACCCTCCATACGCTAAAGTTGAGTTGAGTGAAAATTGCACAGCTAATATAAA
Source organism: Bombyx mandarina (assembly GCF_030267445.1). Lineage (NCBI taxonomy): Eukaryota > Metazoa > Arthropoda > Insecta > Lepidoptera > Bombycidae > Bombyx > Bombyx mandarina. Next base: position 15,330,892 of record NC_143213.1, read on the forward strand.
AAAATTAGGATATGCGTTTCGTTTCACGCTGTGAAGATCTTGAATAGTTCTATCTGTGTTAGTCTCCCTTATTAAAATTGTTTTTATTAACACAAATGTACGTGAAGAGTGGTTTGTTCGCAGCGGCGGGGTCCTGACAACCGGCGCCGCGTTCAAAGATACGAGCATCATAGATGTTCTCCACGAAAACGGCCTCAAGTTTGATATTGTTAGTGATAAGAAAGATTAAATACTGTTTCATACATTTACAAAATGTTTAAAGGATTTTTAGAATATTTAATAATTAAAAATAAATGCGTTTAATATTTTTTACGTAAAAATGGCATTAAGTATCGTTATATGTATATAACACACGAAGAAGATTCTAAACGAACTACAAATTAGTTTAATAGTTTGCAAAATAGACAGTCTAAATGAATCTACTACTAATTTACTACTATTATAAGTATCTATCGTTCGCCTTGAAGTGGTCAGTTAGGACACGATTTAAATAAATTTTACACTTCAATTTTTACTTTAAAGCTTACTTGGTCACGGATGACCGTGACTTTAACAGAATTTTATTTTAATTGTGCGTTCAAAGAACAAAGTGGCAGATCTGTTATATTTTTGTATAGTAGTTTTCGTTATTGTTGAATATCTATGAAGGAGCCACAACAATTGCGGCTGAGCGTCATTGGCCGCATTTACCATCGCACCGCCCGCCACCGGAGTAGAGTTCATCCATACTACCTGGAGCCACTGCGGCCATCCACAGTGCGTTCCCAGAAATCTTTTTTGCCACGTACCATCTGGCTTTAGAATGAGCTCCCTTCCACGGTGTTTCCCGAGTGCTCTGTTCTTCTTCAAATGAGGCTTGTGGAGAGTACTTAATGGTAGGTAGCGCCTTGGCTCTGCCCCTGGCATTGCTGAAGCCAATGTGCGACGGTAACCACTCACCATCAGGTGGGCCGATACGCTCGTCTACCTACCTACGTCGCCTACCTGATAATGAAAAAAAAGTGGAGTCTTGCCTGCTGCGGCCGTCTCCTACCGCGACACGCCCTAAGCACGTCATTATGGATCCTCTCGATCGCGTTCAGCGCTAATTAAAATGTACAACCAATGCCATCAGCTGGCTGCCATCGGAGATACTCCACACATACAGAAGGTGTTCGTGTGTCACACAAATAATAATAATCAATCTTATGCTTCCTTTCAGAGTACGTAAACTATTTTCTTTTAAATTGCCACAGCAGGACGCGGCGATGTCTTGCCTTCCCTCCATTTATACGCTTGTTTGAAATTAATATTTAGTTTTTCTGAAATCATAATCAAAGAGTTACGTAGCGTAAAGTACTCCGTCGAGTGCACGAGGCTAGTAGTCTGTTAATAATACTTTAACATAATTGGCTAATATTAAGCTGTATGTAACATTTCTTATATACAAGGGTGCTTGTCGTCACAGTTCCTTGAACTTGAAGCAGAACAGTTGAGAACAGCGCCATCTGTTTAACCAGTTCATAACTTAAAAACTTATTTTTAAATTTCACTAGATGTCGCTATGTTCTCAACTGCGCGAAATATTTTATCATTTGTTGCAAATGATGTGACAATAAAAACCAGCAGCGTAACGACAAGTTCTTTTATTTGTGCAAGAATGCAGAAAAGTAGTTAGAAATGGCTGGCATGGCTTGTTTTATTAACACTATCCCCCCTTCGTTGGCTTTGGCTGGCGGCGGTGGCGGTGGCTATGGCGGAAGGGGGCGTGTTAATATGGCTTGGCGGCTTGGCTGGCGGCAGGGCATGACAGCTGACGTCACGTCCGTTACATTCGGCCATCCTGCAACAATTGCTCCCGCAATGGGGAACACACAAAAACATTTAGTTCTCAAATAAATCAATAAGGTCTTCAGTTTCGAGCTGCTCATCGGAACTACTAGCGCTATCGGACACATGGGCTATACTTTTATAGGGCTTTAATGAATCTGTTGATACCAGGCCAGTGAAGTTTTTATAACTTCGTAAACCTTTTAGATATACTTCTAATTCGATAACAATTGTTACCTACTACTTTAGTTACTACATACGGACCTGAGTACAAATCGTCTAATTTGGTATTAATCCTAGCGGCGCTACTAACCAGTTGGCGCCTGTCTCTATGATACAAAATGCCTTTTCTTATAAACATGAGCTTTTTTTTTATATTAATGTTGTGTGTACTCGCTTGTTTTATCCTAGCTGCAGCTATCTTACGCCGTGCGTCAACAGTTTCTGGTTCGAGACCAGGAATCGAAACATCACATATTGACCTACCAGAGCGCGCAAAGATTAAATCACAAGGCTTGTAGCCGCTGTTACTTTTAATTGTGTTGTTTGTGCCTCAATTAATGGAGTTCACTAAATTATTTGAAGCTTCACTAGGATCAGTTGCCCGCAACACAAAATTGTATGTTTAGTTTGTTCAACCTGGCCAATTAGCGCGCGGACAAGCAATACCGTTTAACGTATGCCTAGACTGTTTATCTTCTGATATATTTTTTTTAAAGTACCTACTCGTAAAAGCTTTCCCGTAGTCTGTCACCACGTGATTCGGGTATCTGGACAAACCCTATTAATATATTTTTCAATGCACGAATGGTCCCGATTAAATTTACAGTACGCGTTAGTTCAGCTATCACAAATTTAGACAACGCATCTTTCATTACGATCATGTACTGGTTGGTGCCCTTTAGATGTCCTACAGAAGGGCATCATGTTATCTTTTTGTACCATGCGCATAGTATCAGATGGTTTAGAGATCGGATATAGACAGTCTTCTTTTTTTTAACATAGTTATCCTTCTCATGTGTACAATAAAGACATGCTGCCACGTATTTCCTAATAAAGCGTGTCATTTTAAGAAACCAATATTGGCTTTTAATCAAAGCTAAACGATGATTTAGATCCACGTGACAAATGTCGTCATAGTGCATTTGTACAATTTTCCATTTAGCCGAAGGGACTGCGAGTCTATTTCCCTTAAAAAAATTTCGAACTAGTTCATAATTATCTTTAACATCAGCGCGACTTCGTCCGCGTGGAATATAGTTCACAAATAATGCTTTATTTTAGAACAAATTTGGTTAGCATAAAAAAACGTTATAGTGAGCCAACCTTAACATATAGATATATGCTATCGCGGACATTTTTTTTTTAAAGGGGAACAATTCTGTCACATTATTTTAGCGAAACTTTAACCGCTTCTGCAGCGCAGGCACCGGAAGCTCTTAAAAGGGAAAATAACCCGATTTCGAAACATTTACTGGTACTTCGCTTGTATTGGCCTTAGCGTGACACAATGATGGTCTTAGCGGTCTTAGCGTTATATAGCCTATAACCTTTTATATAGCCTATAACCTTTCAATAAATGGGTTATTTAACACTGAAAGAATTTTTCAAATCGGACCAGCAGTTCTTGAGATTAGCGCGTTCAAACAAACTCTTCAGCTTTATAATGCTAGTATAGATTGCTTTATAATCGAACTAAGCTTTTCGTCCTGACATTGCACAGTACAGAATCAATTAGTAACTTTAAGATAATTTACGTTCATCATGTCAACAGGATGCCTATTAAGCGCGTCTACAAATGTTCCATACGTTCACCAGGTCTATACTCAACACTAATGTCATAATCTTCTTTCAAAACTCACCATCGCGCCATGCGTGGTATAATGCCGCGTTTGGTAAGCGTAGCACAAACCACAGTACAATCAGTTTCTACTATATCATGCTTACCTACTTCATAAACACGGAACCTACGTAGCGATTGTACGACCGCCAGGTTTTGAGCTCTTAACTATGATACACACTCTTCCTTCCTAGTAACCCGGCTAAAATACATAACAGGCCGCAGTGAGTTGTCAGTTTGTTTTTGTAATAGTATACAAGAAATTCCTAAGTTACACGCATCGGTTTGTATTTCTGTAAGAAGCATAGGATTATACAGAGCTAGCATAGGTTTGGAACATAAACTGTTTTTCAGTTGTTCGAAATTCGCGTTATGTTCACGGCCCCACACCCATGATTTATCTTTTTTTTTTTTTTCTTAACACAGTTAATGGACGCGCAAGTAACATATAACCAATAAACTGTCGCACACTATGAGCATTATTTGGCACAGGAAACTGCGAAACGGCCGTCAATTTTTGTTGCACCCGGCTGTATACCGTCTGAAGATATTTTATGACCTAAACAAGTGACTTGTTTCTCCAAGAATGAGCATTTACTCATATTTAATTTGAAGTCTCCACCATAAAATTTCCCAAGTACTTTCTCAATAACTATTGAACCTGATTTTATATCAACCGAGGGTAGAGGTAAATCGTTTAAAATTGCTAGTATCTCGATTTGACCTACATTTATTTTTACTCAATTTCTTTTCTACCCACAGACTCAATTATTTTATTAATTAAACGCATTTAACCACCCCATCTTGAAGAATAATGTGGACAAAAAGAAGAAACGCATGAATACAGATGGCACATATGCTAAACCAAAAGGAGTTCTACTGTACTCGAAATAATGACCTTGCGGCGTAATGAAAGCAGTTGTGTGTCTGGCACAATGCTTAATTTATGGTAGCCCTGGTCTAAATCTAAACTCGTGAAGTACTGTTCGGTGGATACTTTTATATTTTACCATAGCGTTTAACGCACGATAATCAACGCATAGCCTACTGTCGCCGTTCTTTTTCTTAATAAGACCACTGGTGAAGCATGACTAGATTCAGATTATTTTATAATGCCGATGTCTAAAAGTGGCGATACACGGGCTGATCACTAGTAAGCTTAATTTGCATTTGAACTAAATTGGCAATACCTAAATCATGTGTATTCGTAGCAAAGCAATGCTTATACTGTATTTTTTTTAATCTGAATGACTCCTAATATTTAATGGCTCCTTTTAATTTTTTTTATTTCTACCCACAAATCTCGAAATATTTGTAATGGCATGGCTATGGCAAGTAGAAATGCAACACACCTGGCTGTTTGGCTGTGGCTCCTCGCAGCTGTTGGCCCTCAGCAGGACCTCGCCCGGCGGCCACAGGATGGTCTCCGAGCCCATGTTGATGTCTTTGATGTAGCTGTCTTCGCCGTTCAGCAGCGTCGCAGGCAGGGAGAAGGAAGCTCGTAGCCGTGAATCTCGTGAAGCGCCGTGAAGCTCGTAGTGCCGCAGTGGAGTAACCACGTTGCTGCTCTTTTAGTTTCCCTCTACGTGAACCAGAATGATGGAAGGACAGGGCGGCAGGCGCTTTTGGTCCGACGACGTCGAAGTCCCTTTGATTTGATTGTTCCAGGTTCTTCATCCTGTAGCTCAAGTATCGCCTTGTGGACCTCTTTCTGAAGCAATTTTTCAACACTTTCCTCGCCAGTGAAATAGGAGCTTCATCTTCTTCAAACTTGTCAGAAGACCGAGACATCTGAGCGTGTATATGACGTTGTTTCATTTCTTTATGCCACTTCTGATTGTTGCAAATGATGTGACAATAAAAACCAGCAGCGTAACGACAAGTTCTTTTATTTGTGCAAGAATGCAGAAAAGTAGTTAGAAATGGCTGGCATGGCTTGTTTTATTAACACTATCCCCCCTTCGTTGGCTTTGGCTGGCGGCGGTGGCGGTGGCTATGGCGGAAGGGGGCGTGTTAATATGGCTTGGCGGCTTGGCTGGCGGCAGGGCATGACAGCTGACGTCACGTCCGTTACACATTATATTTTGTTTTTTTTTCGTTTTTAAAGTAATATAGGAAATCTGGAAAAAACTAGTGGAACTATGTTGTGATTGAGAATGTGTATTTTTGTAAATATAACTTTGTTGACAAAATAAAACTTTAATGGCAAATACTGCTTGTTGTTTATGTTTACGTGAGACCTCATCAGTGGCGCACTCCGAGGTCGTCCTGCCTCACTGCTGCCAACATACGTCCTATCTTCAGCCGGTGTAATAGACACATGAGTCTCCGACCTCATCTCTCAAGGTGGATGGCGCCGCTCATGTCTATGATGTCTATGGTCTCTGTTGTCGTAAGCTCATACATGTGCAACAAATAAGACAGCTCTTTCGTAATGTTTGTTTAGTCTCCACGATATCAGAGATTCCATAGACAAACCGTGTTATTAAAAACGTCATAAGGCAAAATAAAGGATGTAGGAAGTAAGCAAGATGTTAAACCTTAAAACGTTTATTAAATTGAATCAATAAAATTCTAACTCTTTATTTACTGGTGGTAGGACCTCTTGTGAGTCCTCACGGGTTTTCGGTTCGGTTCGCGTTTCGGTTTGAAGGGTGGGGCAGCCGTTGTAACTATACTGAGACCTTAGAACTTATATCTCAAGGTGGGTGGCCCATTTACATTGTAGATGTCTATGGGCACCGGTAACCACTTAACACCAGGTGGGCTGTGAGCTTGTCCAGCCCTCTAAGCAATAAAAAATAAAAAACAAAAAATTTAAATGTAATAAAGGACCAATAAAACTTCACTTTGAAAATAGATAAAATTAATTTAATGCCATTCATCCGCTCGCACGCGCCCACAGAGGACGTCGCGCTAAGACAACTATTTACATCGCATCGATAATACCTTCGATTTCGTATTACATAAAGGACAAAAGGACTAGCTTTGTTTTTGAAAACAATAAAAATACACGACTTACATTCATTACAAATGATACAAGATATAATACGTTTTCGGGCCGAGCATTAGAAAGGGTTGCTTAATTTAAAGTTTAGCGTCTGTCTCGGCAGTCAAGGAATCGTGAACAGTGAATTAATTTGCTAACAGTTTCTGATGACTCTCAGCAGTCCCGGATGGGAAGTGTCGTGAGCCCAACTATGACAGTAAAAGACTTGGGACCACACCACAGAGCTACAGCAATGTACACCCACGAGAACATATTTCTTTAATTTAGCTTAAGATTTTTTTTTATTCTTTGTTAGAGCCATACACGCTTAAGAAAATTCATAGGTAAAGTTATACGTTTCTCGCCAACAGCCCTAAGTGTTCGTTTTCACTACTTTACTTTCTCTGATGGAATATATGAAAGGTTTAAATATGTAAGTATTTAAAATCAGGAATGTACTTTCATGATTTTAGTTGCAAAAAATATCTGTTTCATTTTGTATACTGTTTTGTGCGTTACAGAAAATATTACTGATAATAGAGCTGTAGTAACAGTATTCAAAATAGCAGTAAAATTACAGTGATTACTTGGAGTAAGTGCGAAGAAACATCTATATCTGATTCTCATCCGCATTTCAGTGATTGATTTGAAAGATGTCCAAGCGGTTTCACACAGATTTTAAGAGATTTTATTTAATAAAACAATATCAAACTTTAGTTAAAAATACTGAAATCAGTTTCAGTTGTTTTTTTAAACTTAATGCTAATTTTAAACAAGTATTATTGGGTACTTTTCAAAGGCAGCCTCTGGTTTTTCCTGGGAGGGCCCACTTATGTCGACCGCTCGTCTCCGTGCTACTTCCTGACCATTCCCGAACAAATCAGAACCCATAATCCATAAAATAAGCAATAAAATGTATTTTTAAAATATGTGATCGGATTATTTTACGTTTTATTTAATTTTCATTTTCAAAATATACAAAACGAGATTCGTGATGGTTGCGTTTTTTTTTTAGTTTCTGATCTGTTCTTTACAATGACACCGCTTATAAACGATTAATAATGCTATTAAATCGATTTGCAGAGTAGAAGATGCTCCGTCGTAACTCCCAAACTACGTATCTTATTTAGCAATTGTCGCTGTACTAACCCAATTCGGACTCTTCGCATCTCATACATTTCATTAAGTTCCTGAACCAAAGCTGTATAGTTTTGATCTGGTCATTTGAGCCAATAATGGTATTCTTTTGTTTTCAACTCGTAATGATCATTAGAAGAAAGTCTTACATAAATAAAAATAGCCATAACATATATTATATATTTTTTAATGAGTTCTTACCACTTAGGTACTCAACAGCGCTGAAATATCAGAATATTTTACAAAATGAAACTCGTGGTATGGATCCGTTAAACAATCTTATGTAAAATATAGGTATTTGTAAAAGTTTAAAACAATTCGTAACAATATGTCCAGTCCTCCGTGACCACGAAAACCGTAAAGTTAAATTATCTTTTAATCGTACATGAAAGATATTGAACTCTTGTCCTTTTAAATAAATTTTGGCGAAATCTACAACGGATGTATTTCGAATCGAAAATAGACTTTGGTATAGTGATGATCTTAAAAAAATAAATAGAAAAAAATATATGAAATTTAACTTATTTACTACTTTTTCTACAAAACTTTGCTTACAGTTAAAGAAATCTTAAACAAAACTGGCCAGTAAGGCATTGTCGTTTTTTTAAATAATTTATTCAAGACTAACTTGCTATTAGTTATATTATAGCAGTTACCAAGTTAGATTATGAAATTGAAAATACTATTATGCTAGAAGTAAGTAAAGAGTATTATTTCTTATGTTGTTAGATACCTACCGAAATATGTACTGGTATTATCAGAAGTTTCTTTAAAACATACAACTTAATCTTTGTTGATGTTCGATTGTTTTAGATAAGAAAATATTACATGAATAGTGTGGCATTGTTTAAATAACATAATTCAATTTTCGATAAAATTATTACAAAATTTTGTCTTCAATCCTACTAATATTATAAACGCGAAAGTATGTAAGAATGTATGGATGTTTGTTACTCTTTCACGCAAAAACCACTAAATGAATTTTGATGAAACTTTACAATAATATGGCTTACACGTCTCAATAAAACATAGGCTATAATTTATAAAGATATAGTGTGAATCGCCCAAAATAGAACGATAGGTGTCAAGTAAGTAGAAAAAAAAATCTGCGATTTTATATTCATAATCGATAATAAATTACAGTTCTCCAAGGGGAAGCGAGGGCGGGTCGCTAGTATTAAATAAAAGATTAACACGTCCTGATTATCATCTTCAGCCCACGGACGTCCACCGCCTTAATATAGCCCCCTAAATGTTCGTCATAAGGACAGATCCTGTACTATCTTCCTCCAGCGGATTCGCGAGACCTTCAACATGTAGCCCACAGATCATAGAAACACAGGAGATTAGTTTTGGACACAAATTTATTCGTGTTCAGATGTCTCCGCGCACAGATCATAGAAACACATGTAGCCGGTCCATCTTTTGGGAGGCCTACCCACTCTGCGTCTTCCGGTATGCTGTCACCCGTCGAAAACTTTTCAACCTCCCCAATTCTTTGGGCTATGCCTTCTATTTGGGTTCTCCTGCGAAACTCCTCGTTCCTGATACGAGGGCAACTCCGAGCATAGCTCTCTTCTTAAATTTTGAGACCCTGCAGATGATGATGAGGATATTCTGTGCATCTTCCCGAGCGTTGCTCATCTGAGTTGAATCGGACGATTGATCCTTGAATCGGACGATTGATCCCTTCTCGAAGTTGGACCCACCTGGCTGGACAATTTACTCTGGATAAACTTACTCGTCAATAACTCCGAGTGTCTACCTAGTCCATGATCTTTGTTGAGATGGACATTACATGAAATAATAAAATCGTTTAAGGTTTTATAAGTCGTTAATAAGAATTAATAATTTAATTTGTTTGACGATTTTCCACATATCACGCTTATGGATCACCGGTTAAAAAATAGTTAAAAATTATCCAGAACGGTTACATAACATATTTATTCAAGAATTCTATAACTAGGGCCTCCGAGACGGAAAACTAAGTATTTGCATCAAACACGCATTTTATGGTTTCAGTAAATATGATTGTCGAACGATAGTGGACATTGGCTTGACCTAGAGATGGAAAAAATGATCATTCATTTTTCATTAGGTCGAATTTAGTAATTATTAGGTCTAACGATCTTAATGATAATAGTACATTCGGCTATTAGTCAGAAGATACGGGAATGCGGCTCATAGCTTCTCAACTCACTGCTACGTCTGTCATATATTTCGGTCGTAGTAATTCGGTTTTCTAAGGGTACCGTCGTTCTATTTCTGTGTCAATTGAAATATTACCAATGCTGTTAAGACTAGTCTTATGTCATAAACTGGATAACGGCATTCACGAGAACACAGCATAGGGTAAACATTTTAGGGTAAATTAATCCGATGAGTTTGAAAACCTCTTTATCAAAGGAACACATAAGGTATTTAGGTAATAGTTTGATTATCTCGGAGCCCTTTACAAATTGAATATGACAAATTAATGAAACTAACAATTCTTAATGTTTTATACATTAAAATTAGCGGACTAAGTTATGCAGAAAAGTGTGTTTTTAACAAAATCGCATCACGCATCTCTTTCAATGCAACGCAAATCCTTACATTAGATTTTTTATAAAATTGAAAATAAACCTTAGTAGTTCAAGAATCTATAAATGTTTTTTTTAATTATTGTAATAAAAGCATAAAAACCTATGTAGATTCTTTCGCTTGATCTGTAAGATTAATGTACATTGAGTATTAAATGTGTGACTAATCAAATCACATTTTGACGTATCCTACTGGCTTAGTTGCATGTTATAAAACATTAGCTGAATCTTTTCTGCATAACAGGGTCTATTGATTGGTATTGGAAACGCTCAGATGGATTATAAGTTTTTTTTTAATATAGTAAAAACCTAACAACATTTTTAATAATCACGCAATATAATTTTTTTGACTTTATTATTGTAGACGGAAAGAGGAGTTCTGTGGCCGCATGCCTGATGGCACTCTTCTTGGCAATGTTAAAGTCAATGCTAATCCGGTTGTAGGACAGAATACTGCTTTATGTTCGAGAAGCAGCTTGCTTTTTGCTGCACTTAACTAATAGCTTATTCACCCCCTTCTTATCCGTCACGCATAATCTCTTTACGGGGAAATACATACATAATTTACAACGCTACATAACTAAAGTTTGTACACGATTAACTCTCGCATCTGAAATTTCTCCGAGAGTGCAATAACGATAGTTGATTTTAATAAAATAAATACACAATAGGTACATTTATCTAGCGCATTTTTCGTTCAAAGTTAAACTTAAACTTACAAAAACGACTACGAAACATTAAAACTAAAATGACACCGGCTCGGCTCACTGTTGTTGAATGACTATCGCATGAACATGAACAAGCTGTACGTCCTCACTCATAAAAAACAATGTTTTATTATAATTTAATTCAATCGTCTGTATAGATGCGATTTCGGACCACAATACACTTAACTGGACTCCCGGCTGTTTTCATTAGATCCCACAATTGTTTGGGTTGACGTGGTCGGGGTGGCCTCGGGCGCTACTATCAGCCCCTCCTTGATTCGCTTCTTCTGCTTCATCCTTCTGTTCTGAAACCATATTTTAACTTGCGTCTCGTTGAGCTGTAACGCTGAGGCTATTTCTATCCTCCTCGCCCTGGTCAAGTATTTGTTGAAGTGGAATTCTTTTTCCAATTCCGTGAGCTGTTTGTTGGTGAAGTTAGTCCGTCCGGTGTTGTTCAGGTTGAGTAAGGGATTGGCCATCATTTGGGGGCCCGTTGGTGTACGCATTCCGTCTTGTGGACTGCCCAGGACGCCTTGACTGACGAATTCTGCTGGTGGTATCATCAGCTTCGGCGCTGTGGGCAAAATATTAATTGTTAATAGCGTTGAAAAGTACTTTGTTCTAGTATAGATTAGCAAACGATCTATCAGGACTTGTGAAGGAAAGGTCATCGGAGTTTAGGTACTACAGCGTAAGTGTCTTTGCACACTTCGAAGCATGATTGAACTCTAATGGCATTGGTATAATGATTGTTCAACTCTTTAGCCTTGGTCTGCTTACTGAAAGCTCTTTAGCACTGGTGAGACTTTCTTAATAATATGTAGTTCCGTCAACGAGCTTACTTTTACTTTAACGATTACTTAAAGTGGAGCCTATAGACGTCACAACGTGATTGTCTCCACCCACCGTAAGATAAGAGTTCGAAGTCTTGATTGTGAAACAGCTGTCGCTTCAAACCGAAAAGCATTACTGCTTCGCGACAGAAATAGGCAGGAATACCAACACTACTGACCACTCCACGGAGAATGCGTTGGTCGCTTCATCCGATACCCGAGGTAAGATTTGATGTCGGTTAGTGCTATTCTAAGCCAACAGCACTCTGCCATGATTTGTGACCCGGAAATGAATTCATTATACCACCAGAACTTTCGATTTGCAATATTTTATGTTGAAACATGCATGAAATAGAACTTCATCTATACTCATTTCAAACAGTAAGCTATATAAGTATTGTTATTGCTCTCACAGAGTTAGGCACAATAATTTGTAAATGTCAGGGTTTGGAATACTTTTGTTTGCATTAATTTCAACGTCATATTTTACTTATATTATTATATTAAACTTATAATCTCAATAGTATTAGTGTGGTGCGTTTTCCTATTATAAATAATTAAAATGTTTACATTTTCAATAATTTGGGTATAGTTTAAAATCAGCAATGAATTGAAATTATAATTTTATTGAATGTTGTGTTTGCAAACATCAATTGTCAGAATTTCATGTGTCCGCTTGAAGGACAAAGATTATTTACTCAAAAAGCCAGGCTTTGTCCAAACGTCTCATTGGCACGGATTATCTTTTTAAAAGGTTCACGTTGAGAAATTCGTGGGAGCAGCCCGATACTGAGGCTCGATCCATTTGTGACAGGTGTCATTTTTTCTCCACACAACGGTATAAGATAAAAGATAATTCAATATTAGCCTAAAATGGCGTCCCGCGGTGCACGGATCCCTGACTTTTTCATCGTTCACGGTAACTTTAACATGTATTGTCGTAGAGCAAATATTACTGGTTTTTTTTAAATCAAGGTTTGTTGTAATACAAATATTGATTCCAGTTTAATTGACAATCATTTTCCGGTTAATTTGGCTCGCCCTTGTATTGTTTGGTTTTAATATTTGATTTTTAATTTGTTTTCCTTCGATACTTAAGTCGGTTGGGAGTGTTTTGTATATTGAGCGATCAGATTGAGCGATTTTCATGGTTGCGTCGTTAGATCGTGTTTAATGTCTTTTGGCTGTGCCGATATCAAAAGCAACCACTAGCAGAGAACTTTACCGATTGTCAAATATACTCATGAAACTATTAGCCCTTGAGGGCTTAAGGCGCAGCAATTATCCTATAACACGAACGCTATTTGATTGTGATATGAGTTAAAAATCTCAATTTTATTTTAAATCGATTGTACTATCCATCAAACTGGAATATATAACTGGTTTCGTTGTGGTAGAAACAGGAAGAATTTCATGTCCTATCCAAGCGTAGTGTTCGCTCACGCGGCCAGCACTAACTTGAAACCCCTTCAAGACATTCAATCCCGTTTTTTCCGGATAGCCGTTGGAGCACCATGGTTCTTAAGGAAAGTGGACCTCCATGATGACCTGGAGCTTGACTCAGTTAGTAAGTATTTACAGTCGGCATCAATGCGCCAGTTTGAGAAGGCGGCATGACACGAAAACCTTCTTGTCGTGGCCGCCGGAAATTACATACCCGATGCTGTGGACCGAAACCCCCCGTCAGTAAGTATCTACAGTCGGCATCGCTGCGCCACTTTGAGAAGGCGGCACGACATGAGAACCCTCTCATCGTAGCCGCTGGAAATTACATACCCGATCCTGTAGACCGATTGGTAAACCGTCGACGTCGCCCAAAGCACGTCATCACGGATCCTCCTGATCCATTAACGGTGCTTTTAGGCAATACAAGCACCGGTCACCGTCCTCGTCGATCCCGTCGCTTGCGACGAAGGGCTCGACGAGCGAATTAACCCACAGACACAGCCCACTGAGTTTCTCGCCGGATCTTCTCAGTGGGTCGCGCTTCCGATCCGGTGGTAGATTCTGCGAAGCACTGCTCTTGCTAGGGCGGTGTTAGCAATTATCCGGTTTGAGCCCCGCGAGCTCACCTACACAAGCTAGGGTACGCTGAAATAGCCTCTCAAGGCTATCAGCACAGGTAGGAAAAAAAAAAAAGGACCGAAAGGTAAATAGTCTACGTCACCCTAAACACGTAATTACCGATCCTCCCGATCCATTAATGGTGCTTTTAGGTACCTCAAGCACCAGTCACCGTCTGCGCCGAACCCTTCGCTTGCGACGAAGGGCTCGACGAGTAAATTAACCCATAGACACAGCCTACTGAGTTTCTCGCTGGATCTTCTCAGTGGATCGCGTTTCCAATCCTGTGGTAGATTCTGCGAAGCACTACTCTTGCTAGGGCCAGTGTTAGCAACACTCCGGTTTGAGCCCCGTGAGCTCACCTACATGTCAAGGCGAAGCTGAAATAGCCTCTCAAGGCTATCAGCATAGGTAGAAAAAAAAAAAAAGAATGATGGGAATTATCCGTGCAAACGATTACTGTAAGTATGTACGCATTTAATAAGTACCCATTAATAAATAAGTTGCTTTTTACTACGCGATATTATGTCGTCATTATAGAAGTCACTGAAACGTGTTTTGTGTGTACGTATATAAAGTGCTTATTCGTAATTTTAAACAAAAATATATTTAAAAGAGTTTACCTGCGTCGTACCTACCAAGCTAGGGATGCTTCAAACTAAGCAGCCATCAATGATTCAGTTTTGATTTGTAAAATAGTAAAATATTCTCCTGGTCATTACTACTCGATTGTTCTGGAGATACTGTCGATAATTAACACAGTTTGATCGATGACAGTCCAATAACAGCGCGACCCTTCCTGTCCACTCCCCGAGTCCTGTTTAATCCTTTCGACAAACGTTCCTGACAACACGTGTATTAATTTTTCGGTTACATCTTTATTTGATATGGGTCTGTTATTATTTTGTTTCGTGATACACAGCGGAAGCCAACTAACATGGCCTATGCCATGTTAGTAAAGCATATATTTTAGGCTATGGATTTTATCTTAGAAAGTATCTATTTCGATGAATTTAAGATTTTGTTCAAGCTTTGACCTCGCGTCTCAAGGCGGCTCGCCGCATTGTTGTCTATATGAGTTCCAGTAAATATTTAACACCATCGCAAATTTTTAGCGATTATGTCTTAAGCCTGCAACTATTAAAAATATTTATGTACCTATGTTTTCAATATTCTGGAGAAGTTGCGGGTTTCAAAACGTGATTGATTGTTTACTACTTACATGACCAAGTATTGGATAGAGCGAAGCAGATGAAAACAAACAAAATTAAATTGATTGTAGGCTTTTACCTTTCGTGAATCTAATAGTGAAGCGCTTGTGACGGCCATTTTGTCAGTCAAGCCAGTTTTACAAGTTATTTTAAACAGGTACAAATCGATCTAACAGTTATATTGAAATTATTGGGTTCAGTCAGCATATTCCTTATTTTATTTATGTCTAAGAGAAATCTCCGCAAAATTTGGTGGTAGTGTTCATATTTTTAACATATTGACAAAAGCGCTCGAATTAAAGCAATTTTATTTTTGTTTTATAATAATCTAATCTAAAATCTAAATAATCTGATGTTTTCAAGAGCAAGAATCCTAATAGATGGAGATACATAGAGGAACACTCGACACGTCGCGGTAGTAGAACAAGAATAGCACATAATATAGGGTTGTACGTCCGTCACAATCAGCTGACGCGCGGATTGAGGTTTGACGATATATCACAAGGTAGATATTATATCGACCGCTTTGGAAAAACAGCTCTCTTATTATTACGACTATGTAACTAAAATCAATCCGCTGGTATTGACCCGGGAAGACTTCACGCCCTACCAAAGGCCGTAGAACGTGCTTTAGAGATGTGTTCGAAGTCCTATTTTTTTTATTTTTTTATTTCTTAGATGGGTGAACGAGCTCACAGCCCACCTAGTGTTAAGTGGTTACTGGAGCCCATATACATCTACAACGTAAATGCGCCATCCACCTTGAGATATAAGTTCTAAGGTCTCAAGTATAGTTACAACGGCTGCCCCACCCTTCAAACTTCAGTTGTAGTTGTAGTGGCAGCTATAGTGGTTAGATATATATGTATGTACATGGTTTAGCAAAATACAGTATAGATACTGTTACCAAGGATAGTTACTAGAGGTTAGAAAGGCTCATATTAAAAATAGAACAGTCTTCCGTAAAATATGACTCGATTAACTAATCGTAACCGATTTATAAAAAAAACTGTGAGCCTACTTATACCTAAGTACGCACGAGTTTTTTTTTTTCTACCTATGCTTGAGAGCCTAGCCTTGAGAGGCTATTTCAGCGTAACCTTACTAATAGGTGAGCTCACGGGACTCAAACCTGACGACGTTGCTAGCACGAACCCTAGCAAGAGCCGTGCTTCGCAGAATCTACCACCGGACCGGAAACGCGACCCACTGAGAAGATCCGGCGAGAAACTCAGTGGGCTGTGTCTGAGGGTTAATTTACTCATCGAGCCCTTCGTCGCAAGCGACGGGTTCGACGAGAACGTTGACCGGTACGCACGTGAGAAGCCATACGTCTTTAGCGTAACTTAATTGTTTTCAAACTCAATATTCGCATGATTTATGATATTTTGTATTCAAGTTTAACAATATTTGCTATGTGTATGTGCATTACTATAATTCCCGTGTTGTATTTGTTATTTTAGCTGTTCTACACACACTCATCACTTTTAATTATTATTCTCATAATCCTCTCGCAGGTCTGCTGGAAGAGATTTCTTAAAGAAATAAGCGGTGCCTTTGTACATAATTTTCCTATTACTCTGTACTATGTCTTCTTTTTTGTGTGTACATAAATAAATAAATAAAAATAGTTGTCGGTTGTGGTATGACGTACCCGCACTGTACTGCAAGTGAAACTGGAGTAACATTCTCGTGCCATTAAACGCATTAAGCTTGAACCCGTAAGTTGTTCAAACAGCGGTTTGTTTGTGTTTGCGCAACGGACACCCGACGCATTCATTTCTAAACGGACTGTGTTCGTAACATATTTAAGTACTTAAATATATATATTTTTTATTGCTTAGATGGGTGGACGAGCTCACAGCCCACCTTGTGTTAAATGGTTACTGGAGCCCATAGACACCTACAACGTAAATGCGCCACCCACCTTGAGATATAAGTTCTAAGGTCTCAGTACAACGGCTGCCCCACCTTTCAAACCGAAACTAACTGCTTCACGGCAGAAATAGGCAGGGTGGTGGTACCTACTCGTGCGGACTCACAAGAGGTCCTACCACCAGTAGATACCACCAGTACATATTTATATAACTGACCAGAAAAATCTATTTCATAGGTTACAAATGCCTTTTAAATTCAGGGAGAAATATCATTTTTACTATAGAGTTATGCCATGCAGGCAGGCAGGCAGGCAGGCAGGCAGGAAGGATGGTAGCAATCTCGAGAGGCTGATCGTGACTGGTAAGGTAGATAGGAAAAGACCTCGGGGGCGCAGCCCAATACGTTGGTCCGACCAGATCCGCACTGCTGTTGATTACACGTTTCACAACGCCCTCCTCACCGCCAGAGACAAGAATAGATGGAGAAAGACGTGCGTGCGAAGGTGATACAAAAGGGTGGTCACGACCCTCAGAAATGAGGAATACGACGCAAGGAGGAGGATGCCATGCAGACTCTTTAACAAGTTATTTTTTATTGCCATAGGTATACGCATAGGTAGATGTGCATACGGCCCACCTATGGTGAGTGGTTACCGTCGCCCATAGACTTCGGCAATGGCAGGGGCAGAGCCAAGCCACTGCCTACCTATATTTTGAAATATCACAACGTTCGGACTAAACAGTTCTATATGTTTCTAAGGACTGTAGTGCCTAAGGAAGGGTCTTTCTACTTCTCTGTTTTACATTTCTTTACTAGCTATTCCTGACTGTGTGGTCTATGATTACAAAACCTCATATCTTGCCATTTGTTTCGGAGCGAATGGAAGATCTTCTTGGACCAGGCTAAGCCACAGTATAGGCTGTGTCGAAGACGATAATGAATTGTTCCCGTGGGTGTCGTGGTAGGCGGGATTCAACAGTGAATGGGCAGCACCAAGCACAGAGAGATTGCCGTGTGTCGTGACAGCTATATATTATTATAGTTATTATATGTAAACGGTATATGTATATATAATATATAGTAATATGTTTCTAATAGTACACCGCAACATATATACTTGCTATAATATGTTTATCTTTTCCACAATTTCTGTAAATTAAACGGAAGAGATCGCTTTTAGCGATAAGACCGCCTATTGTACAAATGTATCTGCTTGTTGACTGTATTCTAATGTTAATCGTGTTTTGGTGTGCTTTAAAGTATATTCTATCTTTCTCTCTCTATCTCTCTCCTCTCTATATTGTGTTCCGATCCTAAGGCAGCTCTTATAGAACACAATTGAGACTACGAGCCCATGTCACGCTATCATGCCTATCGGCCTCCAGAGTCCTGAGCCAGAGCTCGTGTCGCGACAACTGGTTTAAGTACCTACAAAATTGCAAGCAAATATGTTCAACAAAATGCACACCATTGCGTCGTCGCTGAAGTACCTATTTAGACAGGAACTAGGGAATCAGACTTTAGAGTGTTGTGTAGAAAGTTGAAATTACCAAAACGTAAAAGTATTTATCCATAGCTTATCAACTATATTTCATTTTGATTGTGTAACTAGGTATAATATCCGTTATATTCTTTTATATTCCGGTCTGGTCGCGCCCCCAGCAGCTAAGATTAAGTTGTGGTTTGTTATGTGATTGAATTGATTACGCTTTCATTGTCAAAGTCATTAAGTGATAATATCTGTTTATTTGTGGATTGCTCTTCAAAAACAATGAATATAGGAAATGAAAATGTGTGCCACAAAAAATATAATTTGCGTAATTACTGGTGGTAGGACCTCTTGTGAGTCCGAGCGGGTAGGCACCACCACCCTGCCTATTTCTGCCGTGAAGCAGTAATGCGTTACGGTTTGAAGGGTGAGGCCGCCGTTGTAACTATACTTGAGACCTTCGAACTTATATCTCAAGGCGGGTGGCGCATTTACGTTGCAGATGTCTATGGGCTCCAGTAACCATTTAACACCAGGTGGGCTGTGAGTTCGTCCACCCATCTAAGCAATTAAATAAAACGAAAATTCATGGCTGCTTTGCGGCAGATTTAGGCGGAATAGTGGTAGGTCTACGTTAAGAAAGTTCGCCTGTTACGGGTCGGTCTACTTGCGTTATACTACTCTTGCAGTGTAAACACAAAATAATACAGATATTATGCGCGCACGCAGCCGGTCAAGTCTGTCAAGTTAATATTGACGTAACGTCGAGTCAAACGCAAGACAAATACGCAACCAGCATGCAGTACAGTGGGATCACTGTGAATTGACACGGGTAATGTTTTCTTACTGCCTAGTCTGACGGACTTTACCCTATATAGTCAAATCGGAATTGATCTTCCTGTGATATCGCGATCTAATTGAATTGTCAGAGTTTTTTTAATATTTTACCTTTCCTTATGTAATAACTCATTTTCACTATGCTTGGCGAATAAATGATTTCTTTCTTTCTTTCTTTCTTTCTTTCCTTATAAACATTTTTAGTTGAGACGTTGTCAAGAATTGCGTTCACCAAACCAACAACATTTCATTTTATTATCATATTGAAAATTCTCTGAAAGAAACTGTTGCAGTGCAGTTAGTCTTTTTTATTAACTTCTGGAAAGACATAATAAAGAAATAAAATCATGTCCAAATTGATAGTCACGATCCTCAGCAGTTTTATTTTATTGCCATTGTAGGCAGACGAGCATACGGCCCACCTGACGGTGAGTGGTTACCGTCGCCCATGGACTTCAGCAATGCCAGTGGCAGAGCCAAGCCGCTGCCTACCTGTGAGGAAACGACAAGAGGAGGAGGTCATCGTGAATTGAAGGTCGATCAACACCATAGTACGTGGATCATGAGGTCGCTCAATTGACGTGTGACAAAACCAAAATTGAATATTTGAGGTATTCAAAATTTTATTAACGTCTCAGCAGCGCGCCGTCCTCTGTAGGTATTGTTACGTTGACAAATTAATTATCTTAATAGTATTATATTAATTGAAGTTTAATTAATTTTATGAAAAGCATTTAATTGTTGATGCTAATACCAAATTTGGTACCGTTTTATTAAACGGACTTGTAATTACAAAGATAAATGTTGCGTATTAAGCGAAATGTCGTTTAAACCATCTCGATGAGATACCATGTAAATTTAACAGCAAACGTTATAAATTTGGCGCTAAAACTAAGTTAATCTGATCGCATTTTTACGCTGGCCATACAAAAGTGTTTGACCTCTATACTGATTATTGGCTAATGACTTAAACGAACAATTCATTCGATTGCCACACGCAAAAACATCTTAACGGATTTCAATATCGTAATATTTGTTGTTCGTTTTCATAAGAAAATAAATGGTTATCGTCATAGAGACATATGCCAATACGCGTGGATGCTCCCACACAAAGGCACCGCTCTCCTATTTGATCAGGTCCTGTAAGGCTACACCGGCCGGCGCGACACCGCTAATCCATTACGCACTGTACAAATGTTTGCGCAGAACGCGGTTGCGTACGATTGTGCGTCTGTTTGTACGAACCCGTCCACGGAATCAGTACAAAAATCATAGGTACACCGACTATTGTACATTTTAATAGGAGGCAGAGAAGTTTAGTTTTAAAATCGACATTTTTATTGTCTATAGCTGACCCGGCAGACTTCATAGTGCCGCAATCGATAAATAAAAGACCTAAACTTTTGTATAAAATAAACTTAAAACAAAAAAAAGGAATCCGTCCGACGGGGTACACATCAAAGGAAAAACAAAACTGTTATTTTTATTTAATTTCGAGCATTTTCATATTTATCTAACTATTAAGCCTTCTCTGGACTTCCACAAATAATTCAAGACCAAAATTAGCCAAATCGGTCCAGCCGTTCTCGAGTTTTAACGAGACTAACGAACAGCAATTCATTTTTATATATATAGGTAGATAGAAGATAGATGTGCAAGCGGGATCTTGTATCCATAGATACAAAAATATACCGAACAGGAGGCAGAGAAGTTTAGTTTTAAATTCGACGTTTTTATTGTCGCATAGACAATTTTGCAAGCAAGATTTTGTATCCATAGACAGCACAACATGTGTTTCTAATTATCCAAGCCGGAACGTGTGATTCCTTCGCAGAAACAGCCAGGATGGTGATAACGTAGCGCAGGCTAGCAATGCTCTAGTAAGTGGAGTAGAGCCTTTTGCTTTTAGTAGAGTCCTCCGTGATCACGAAAGCTGTCAAGTATTCAAAAGTAATAGAGTGTCAATAAAAAACGCGAAAATGACGTAAAGGAAGTTTTAATTAATAATAGAGTCGATCCACTATGTATGTTACATTACTGTAAAATACTTAGAACGCAGCTGCTCGTACTCCAACAAATTGCATATTACATTACCGGAAAAAATGAGCTATTCTAGACAACAGAAAATCAATGACTGACCACATAGTTAGACTTAAGTTTGAAGTCTCATTTTTATTTCAATATTATCTATAATAACACAGCTTAAGATGTCAAAGATTTTAAAAAGGTACATTTTGCCGCTTTTTAAGTATACAATTTATTTTTTTAGCATTAAATTTCAAAAGATTTTTATTTTGAAATGTATTTTAACAGAAGTAACTTATTTCTCATTCTCTTACATTTGTAACGGTTTGATACACAAATAATTCGAGACGTGGTTAAACCCTTTATTTACCAGAGGCGATGCGGGCGATCCATAACGTTCCATTTTTCAAAATTAACAGTAATTCAATCAATTCAATTGTAACATGCACGCATACATCCATGTACAGACGCGTCAACGCCCGCCCCGTCAAAAAAAATATAACATCCGAATTTCAAATAATTGACAGTCAACTGACAGCTAGGGGAGCGGGAAGCGACGCGATTGGTCGAAAATTGGACAATGAAGCAGATGGGTACCGTACGTATTTTTTTGAAAGCGGCCATGTTTGCTTAAATTCTTTAACGAAAAACATTACAAAAAATATATATATTTATGTATAAAGGCAGCTGACATTTCAATTTGCCGTAAAGAGAGATGACAGGAGATGTGAGCGATTACGGAGTCATACATAAATTAAATGTTTAGGGGAATATGAATTAGATGAGGATTCACGTGAATATACCTATCGCGATGTTATGTCTCGTGTGAAAGACGGATTAGCTGACATTTTGACCGAGAATTTAATTTTTAATTTAAAATTAACAAATATTTACAGCTGCTTTGTTGAATAATATTTGCTTTGTGTTTACCAACTTACATTTGTCGAATAGCTAATTCTATTAACGATAAATGTTCTCCCGAGCACAAATTTAATATGCACATAATCAAATTTGTAAATAGGTATTTTTCGTTTGTCGTTTATTTATCATCGAATTTTTTGTTTTCAGTTTTAATTAACTTATTAATGTGTCCTATAGTACAAAGGATTTCGTATATATCAATTTAATATCAATAAAATATCAAGTTATTTGAATATCGATATAATGTTGTCTTCCAACACTAGTATAGGTACTATTTTGAATTAAAAGAACGTTCCAGTTACTTAATACGTAGGTACGTGTAATGGATACTGAAATAATAAAAATAATTCAAACCTGTCCTTAGTAAAATAAGTAATTTGTATTTTAAATGCTTCACCCGTAAAGAGCTCACTCACGTACATAATATATGTGTAATTAAGTTATAATGATAACGTTCAACTTCTTAAGCGAGGACTTTCATGTTTTGTAACGTTTATAATAAAGCAGCTTTATCGCTTAAGACAAATTATCAGTAGCGGAAACAATGCATGATCATGATTCCCACATAACAAATTTTATTCAATTATCATAATTAATTGTACGCACTAACTTGCCACGTCCGCTGGCATCGTTTAATATCCAAACGACATGTTTTTAATAAAGCCGTTTATCTTTGCAAGTATTAGTTTCATCGATGTATCGCTCCCCGAAATTGAAAAATAATGTAAACACACAAAGCCAATACTTGTAATCCGGTAATCCTCTGGCTACCCTCTGTATCAGATAGCGGGACTACCGAAGTGGAAGCCTAGGCGACAAATAAATAAAAACTGCCGATACGTCTGTACATTCTGTCCGTCTGTCTGTACGAAAAGTCGTCGTGGCCTAAAGGATAAGACGTCCGGTGCATTCGTGTTGAAGCGATGCACCGGTGTTCGAATCTCAGGCGGGTACCAATTTTTCTAATGAATTATGTACTCAACAAATGTTCACGATTGGCTTCTACGGTGAAGGAATAACATCGTGTAATAAAAATCAAACTCACAAAATTATAATTTGCTTAATTACTGATGAAGGACGTCTTGTGAGTCCGCACGGGTAGGTACCACCACCCTGCCTATTTCTGCCGTGAAGCAGTAATGCGTTTCGGCTTGAAGGGTAGGGCAGCCGTTGTAACTATACCGAGACCTTAGAACTTATATCTCAAGGTGGGTGGCGCATTTACGTTGTAGATGTCTATGGGCTCCGGTAACCACTTAACACCAGGTGGGCTGTGAGCTCGTCTACCCATCTCAACAATAAAATTGGTACACTATTGGTACACTAACAAACTTCAGAAATCTTAAGTAGGTGATAGTTTTCTTGACGGACCATGAAGTTTAATAATTCATAATATAATTAATAATTCATAATATTATTATCACAACAATCGTTGACCTAGAAAGATCGAAGACCGGGCAAAGAAAGCGGACCTTTACACTAGATTGGGAAAGCGCTAGGAAGATAAAGAAGAAAAAGAAGTTGTTAATTTAGTAATCAGTTATACGGGTAGCCGGTGGAATGTAACTAGTCTGGCCATAAATACATAAAAACTTAAATTTTTTTCAACTTTTTAAATTATTTGAATTTGGAACACGTATATTATTTTAAAAACTTTTTTCGATTTTGCGCCATTTCTCATATTTTTTGTGTTCATTATCAAATTACAATATGGTATGGGGTGTTAAAGAAAATATGATTGCAGTGATCGCCTTGCAAAAGTGGGTATGAAGTTGTCGGCCATATTCCAGACATTTCAAAAGCTCGGTATCAGCCGTATGTTCGTGTATCGTATTATCAACAGATACAACAACACTTCGTCTGAAAAGATCGAGGCGGCCGCGTGCTGTTAGAACTACAAAGACTGTTAATGCTATTAAAGACAAAATTCGTCGAAACCCCGTTAGGAAGCAAAAAATCTTATCGCGAGAAATGAAGATTCCCGCTAGGACTCTGTCGCGTATCATAAAATAAGACCTGAAGCTTGGTGCTTATCGTCGATATACAGGCCATGCCCTATATCATTCTTTACAATTAAAGAGAGTGGATCGGTCAAAACGCCTTCTGTCGCGATACGCAGATGAAAGGCACAGAAATATCCACTTTACCGATGAAAATTTTTCACAATTGAGGAATACTACAATAAGTAAAATGATAAAGTGTACGGTCGCAGTTCTAAAGAAGCTGCTCAAGTGGTCGGAAAAGTACAACGTTGTCGTCATCCTGCGTCAGTGATAGTTTGCTGGGGCGTGTCTTATCAAGGAGTAACAAAACTACATTTTTGTGAAAAAAGGAATGAAAACCTCAGTCAAAGTGTATCAATATACCTACGGTCTTGGATCATGTTGAGACCTTTCAGTAATACACTTTTTTTAAATATACCGTGGACTTTCCAGTAGGACTCTGCACCTGGTCACAAGGCACGAAATACCCAAGCCTGGCTTGTAACCAATGTTCCGGACTTTATAAGGGCTGAAGACTGGTCCTTATCTAGTCCAGACCTCAACCCCTTAGACTTCAAATTATGGTCAGTTTTAGAGGACATGACCTGCTCTAAACGACACGGAGACATGCGTCTTTTAAAAAATCTTTGGGGGAAGCACTGGCAAATTTTACCTTGGAAACAGTGCGTAAATCCATAGATTCGTGGCCAAACAAATTAAAGGCCTGCATAAAAGCCAAAGGTGACCATTTCGAATAAAATATTTTTTTATGTTTTGCTGAGACTTTAATAAATATGTAGGTATACATTTAAATAAAACTACAATACTTCGTTTAAAAAAATGCAATTTCTTTTGTAACAGAGCTTTTGGCTGGACTAGGTATTTAGTTACTTAGCTGATCTTCGAAAATAGATGTTGATATGATTTTTCTTATAAGTTACATAAAAAACGTAAGTGTTGCGTCGCCCGTAGTTGAATTCAACTTTGTGTTTTATTTATGGACTTCAAACTGAAGTCTCAATAGCATCGGAAAAGTGCTGCCTTTTAAACCTTACAGCCTTGCTTAATGACAGATAGAGTACAGAGAGAGCGAGAGAGACAGAATACACTTTATTGCACACCAAAACACAAGTAGCATTAAAAAATAGTCAACAAGCAGATACATTTGTACAATAGGCGGTCTTATCGCTAACAGCGCTCTCGTTCAGACGTCTATTTATTTATTAAGTTATTTTATGTTAAGTTATGTTAAGTGGTTACCGGAGCCCATAGACATCTACAACGAAAATGCGCCACCCACCTTGAGATATAAGTTCTAAAGTCTCAACGGCTACCCCACCCTTCAAACCGAAACGCATTACTGCTTCACGGCAGAAATAGGCAGGGCGGTGGTACCTACACGCGCGGACTCACAAGAGGTCCTACCACCAGTAATTACGCAAATTATAATTTTTGCGGGTTTGATTTTTATTACACGATGTTATTCCTTCACCGTGGAAGTCAATCGTGAACATTTGTTGAGTACGTATTTCATTACAAAAATTGGTACCCGTTTGGGATTCGAACACCGGTGTATTTACAGAAATTCTTTCTTTATTTCTTTTTTTAATTAACATTTTAGGTTTTTAATTTACAGAATACAGAAAGTAGGCAAGGTACTATTAGTACTACAAACTATTATTTGTTGTAATATTCATGGACACGGGATGTCGTTCGACATTGATCGCGTCCCGTATAAACAGCCACCGAATCGTAGAGTTTATGAAATAATATATTTTTTGGCGTACGGTAGGTACCTACGAAATGTGTGGTGATCGCTCATTCCGGCTGTCAGGAGCGCATAATGCACGCTGCTCGTACGAAATTATTAGCGTTGGAACGAGGGCCCGGATCCAGGATTGGGTTTTATTTATTTATTTATTTATAGTAAATCAACATTAGGTACATTATTGAATTATCTGTAATTGCCTCACTAGGCCTAGCCTGTATCGAGGCTGTTATAAACAATTTTTTTTTAGAATTATAACAATATGGTAATTGATAAATTTAATGCATGAGGAGTTTGAGCTTATTTTTTCGTACCCAAGCTGTTAAGCGTAACCGGGCGAGTGGGTGAGCTCACGACGTTCTACGAAAACGTTGCTAACATTGGCTCTAGCAAGAGCAGTGCTTCGCAGAATCTACTACCGGATCGGAAACGCGACCCACTGATAATACTGCACCGTCCCACCTTGCTAGACTTGGCATTATTACAAGCGATCTATGTACACACTGTGAGTCCAAAGAAAGCATCAGAGAAGATGCTCCAGCATCTTATTTTTGACTGTCAAAACTTCTTGCTTGACAGATTAGTATTGGCTAGTGAACTCAGTGATGGGAAATTCAAGTCCGATTCTTCATCCCGCCCGCCGCCACTTGCAGTGTTATTAAAATACATAACCACTTACAAAAATATTAAAAATAGTATAAAAAAAAATTAACATTAAAATGAAGTGATAATGTAGTTTTCATTAAAATTAAAATAAGATTTGACCTAAAGGTCTTAGTTAGCAGGTCATAAAATCCCTTAAAAAAAGCGACCCACTGAGAATATCCGGCGAGAAACTCAGTGGGCAATTTGGCAATGGTTATTTTACTCGTGGAGTCTTTCGTCGCAAGCGAAGGGTTCGACGAGGACGGTGACCGGTGCTTGAGGTACCTAAAAGCACCGTTAGTGCATCGGGAGGATCCGAATCGAAGTGTTGTGGCGACGTCGACTGTTTACCATGTCTCTTAGCATCCAGGTTCTGTATGCATATATGTTATTGCACAATAAAAAAATATTATATTTTTTTTTTTTTTTTTAACAACTAAGAGGCAAACGAGCAAGACGGGTCACCTGATGGTAAGTGATTCACCGCCGCCCACGGTCACCAGCGTTTACGCCAGTGCGTTGCCTACCCTTCAGATAAGAATATGCTCTTTTCTTGAATAACCCAATGTCGCAGTTGTTGGGGAAGACCGCTGATGGCAACGAATTCCAGAGATTTACTGTGCGTGGCAGAAAACTGTTTTTAAAACGCATTGTAGTGGAACGCCAACCATCCAGATGGTGCGGATGATAGTTCCGGCGAGACGATCGGTTGCGAAAATCAGCGGCTTCTATTAAATTGAACAACTCCTCGGAACACTCCCCATTGTAAATTCTGTAAAGTGTGCATAGGGAAGATAGATCCCTACGCAGTGCCAAAGGATCTAGCCGATCGGCAAGTACAGGATCGTCGACAATCCGAGATGCCCTACGTTGGATTTGGTCAAAGGGAGATAGCTGATAACCCGGAGCCCCGGCCCAAAGGTGGCAACAATACTCCATGTGAGGCCGCACCTGCGCCTTATACAGCTTAAGGCGGTGAGCCGGCTTGAAGTACTGTTTGGCCCTGTTGAGTACTCCGAGTTTTTTGGAGGCCATTTTAGCCTTGCTCTCCAAATGACCGCCAAACTGGACAACACTCGAAATGTCTACGCCCAGAATGCCCATGTTCGGCTTGGCACAAAGGTGAGTGTTTCCGAAGAGTGGCGATGTGACAAAGGGGGCTTTTTTAGCGGTGAACGCGCAAACTTGAGTCTTAGAAGGGTTAAACTGGACTAGATTTTGTCCCCCCCAATCGGAAATTTTCATAAGGGATGATTCGATTTCAGACACAAGTTTGTTCCGACACTCATCGACGTGATCCCGAGAGATATTGCTGCGGCCGAAATACAGTGCATCCACGGTACTGTCATCCGCATAGCAATGAATGCCACTGGTATGCAACAAATCATTGATATGCAGAATGAACAATGTCGGGGATAACACGCAGCCTTGGGGAACACCAGCATTTACGGTCCGGGGGTCCGAGCATGAGCCGTCTACGACGACTTTAACTCTCCGTTCCGCAAGGAAACTGCCGATCCACCTACAAAGTCTCTCAGGAAGCCCATAGGAAGGAAGCTTCGATAGTAAGGCTTTATGCCAAACCCGATCGAAGGCTTTCGCAATGTCCAAACTAACGCCTAGTGCCTCACCCCTACTCTCAACCGCCTGCGCCCAACGGTGAGTTAGTAAAGCCAAAAGATCACCAGCTGATCGGCCTTTGCGGAAGCCATATTGGCGGTCGCTGATCAGCTGGTGCTCTTCCAGGTAGCCCATGAGCTGGCGGTTGATTATGGATTCCATAATTTTGGAGAGTAAGGAGGTGATAGCGATAGGCCTGTAGTTGGACGGATCTGAGCGGTCGCCTTTTTTAGGGATCGGGTGTACTAGAGCCGTCTTCCATGAATGTGGGACAACGCCGAGGACATAAGAGTGTCTGAATAAGCGCGTTAAAACCGGTGCCAGCTCTGGAGCACACACCTTCAGCACAATAGGAGATATTCCATCGGGCCCACTCGACTTGTTGACATCCAGGGAAAATAGTGCTTTCCGCACAGCACACTGTGTGAAGCGGACGTCCGCCATTGTGGTTTCACACCTCGGGATGGTAGGAGGAGTGTTCCCCCAGTCGTCAAGAGTCGAGTTTTCCGCAAAGATAGAGCCAAGAAGATCGGCTTTCTCCCTTGCGGAATAGGCCAATGAACCATCCTCCCCGCGCAAAGGTGGAAGCGTCGACCGACAGAAATTACCCTGGACAGCCTTGGCGAGAGACCAGAACGCACGAGAGCCAGATGGCAGGCGCGCCAGTCTCTCGCCAATTCTCCCAACGTAATTTGATTTTGCCAATGCAATTTGCTTCTTAAAGAACCTGGAAGCAGAGTTGTACTTCTTCTTGAGTGAGTCAGAGTTTACATCCTTAGCGGCCTTTGCCCTAGCCCAAGCCTGGTAGCATTCCCGCTTGCGACGATGTGCGTCACGGCAGGACCCACCAAACCAGGGCCGAGACCTGCCACCGACAGGCACCGCTGAGCTAGGAACAAACAATTCCATGCCCTGCAGCACGACGCCGGCAACCGAGTCGGCGCAGGTGCTAGGATCCTCTGACTTGAAGCAAATCTGCCCCCATGGGTAGGATGCAAAGAAAGAGCGCATCCCGTTCCAGTCTGCTGACCTGTAGTGCCAAACACGTCGTCTACCAGATGGAAGTGGTTGTGACGAGACGGTGAGAGGCACCACGCTCCGAACTAGGCAATGGTCCGATGACCCGAGAGGAGCATCGACCCATACCCGAATGGGTTCGGGGCGAGAGGTCAGCAGAAGGTCCAATAAGGAAGGCGAATGGTCTTCCACATCCGGCACACGTGTGGGAGAAGGTACCATCTGCGTCAGACCATTGGCAATGGCAAAATCGTGAGCAGACCTTCCCGCATGGTCAGTACGTGTTGACCCAAGCCAGTCAGAGTGGTGGGCATTAAAGTCGCCCAAAACCACAATTTCTGCGGTAGGAATCTGCTCAAGTATTCTGTCAGTGGACACCTGCAGGTGCTCGAAGAGCCGGTCAATTTCCGAATTTCCGCTATGAGTCCTGTAAAGGCACGCGTAGATGCGAATGTGATCCTCACAATCGACGCGCACCCAAAGGGTCGACAGGTCTCTGCCTTCAAGACTGCTGAGCCTACGGTAACAAATTCCCTCCCTGATGTACACACACACGCCGGCGCGTGGCACAAAAATGTGCTCCAGGCTATAGGCCGGGTACTTTAGATATGAAGTGTCAGTTGGGGAGGAAATCTGCGTCTCCGTCAGGAAAAGCATATCTGGCCTTTCCGTCTCGAGATGGTGGTGGACGGCATTTAAGTTCGAGTGAAGTCCCCTGATGTTAGAAAAATCCACTGCTAAAGTGGAGGGGGACTTCCTCGTTATTGGGCTCAGTTTGCACCCAGCAGCTGTGATAAACGACGCTTGATGTGCCCCCCCAGAATACGATGGGCAGCCTGAGCCAGAGCGAGAGGATAGCATCTCTCGCTCTCGCTCAGAGAGGGATTCTCCAGTCTCTAAGAGACTGGTACCCTCCTGGGGTATTTTATTTGTATCACTCGTCGCCATCACAAAAATTAAAAATAGCATAAGGGGTGGGGAAGGAAAGGGAAGGAGAAGGGTCACAGAGGGTGAGGAATTGTGGGACAGGGAATAAAAAGACAGGAAGGGGCCAACTGATACTCATTCCCACACGCAACGCAACAGTCCCTAGAAAATCTGTTGCGATACGTGTAGTATAATGAAAGTGCCAGTTGCTATTTGGGCCCCGAGGTAGAGGGATAAGGGCGCCGGGACTCTCACTCACCAGTCGAAACGCGGTGGCCTCTAGGAGGCCCCCACTTCACGCTGATTTTCTGTGAGAGGGTAGTGTTTCACCGGTCGATCCTGCCCACCTACGTGCTACAGCGAACTGCAGACTTGGATCTACTACTCTAAAATATATTTATTAAATTTATTATATTTAATAAATATATATATTTAAGTAGATGTAAAAAAATCGATTAATTTTTTTTTTGTGCCTGGACACACGGTTGTGTGCGTGGTGGAAAAGCTCACAGCCCGCTTGGTGTTAAGTGGTTACCGGATCTCATACACATCTACAACGAATATGCCGCCACACACCTTTGCATATGAGTTCTAAGGTCTCAGTACAGGCAGAAATAGGCAAGACGGTGGTATCTATCCGTGCGGGCTCACAAGAGGTCCTACCACCAGTAATTACACAAATTATAATTTTGCGGGTTTGGGGTATAATTTTTATTACACGATGTTATTGACCGTGGAAGTCAATCGTGAACATTTGTTGAGTACTTATTTCATTAGAAAAATTGGTATCTGCTCGCGGGATTCGAACACCGGTGCATCGTTCGACACGAATGCACCGGATGTTTTATCCTTTTGGCCACGACGACTTAAAACTATGACTTGAAATTTACAAATTCGATTTAATAAATTATTTAGTTCAATTCTTGAAACAACACCACCATAGACAAATTGGATTTTTTTACTTTAAGCCGACGAAGCAATATGGGTTTGAAAGACGGGGCAGTAGTTGTACTATAGAATTGAAACTTAGAGCTTAAATCTCAAGGGGGGTGACAGAATTTACGTTGTTGATGTCTACGGGCTCCGGCAACCACTTAACATCAAATGGACCGTGAGATCGTTAACCCTTCTAAGTAATAAACCAATGACAGATTGTGTTAATGTGGAGATATTACAGAACTATCTATATATTAATACGTGAAGCAAAGGCTTTGTAGTTACCCCTTTTTACGAAAATTGCGCGGACGGAGGAGCACGAAATTTCCCACACTTATAGATAATGTAGAGAAG
This sequence comes from Bombyx mandarina, assembly GCF_030267445.1. Classification (NCBI taxonomy): domain Eukaryota; kingdom Metazoa; phylum Arthropoda; class Insecta; order Lepidoptera; family Bombycidae; genus Bombyx; species Bombyx mandarina. Next base: position 15,362,463 of record NC_143213.1, read on the forward strand.
GAGTGCAGAATATTAATATTTCGTTTTAAATATGCATAAAAAATACATTAAATCAATAAAAAATATTACGCACACTACTATGTATTTGACACACACAAATATGTATACTCTTTGTTTATTGTCAAACTTTTCTTATTGCTTAAAGTCTGTGATCAAATTAAGAATAAATTAATAATGTTTGTCTCTAATATTATTTATCTAAGGTGTAGTCTTGGCGAAATCTGTGATTATAGAAGTATAATTGTCTTTGACAATAGAACCATGATAATGTTCAAACTTATAATTTCAATTAATTGTAGTCGAATTTTGACTGCTGGGGGACCACTAGTAATTATAATTTTTTAATAGTTTTCTGTACTAGTATTCTAGTAACTAGTATTCTGTACTAGTAACTAGTATTCTGGCGCGACGTCTTTTTATTCTCCTTCTGCTTTCTGGGAAGTAGACGGGAATTTGCCTTCCAACTTCAAGGTTAAATTTCGGTGATGCAATTGAAACTGATTCCGTTTCATATTCCTATATTACACATACAATTTACTAGCGCTGTAGTTAGTATTAAAGTACTAATTATTTTTTGTAGCTCTTAAATTAATCTTCATAACGTTACTTATATGATGATGCATGTGACTAGGAGATGTATGGAAATGGTAATGCAAGGTAGAGAGGTAATGCAAGGGAAGAGGTCGACCAAAGAAGACATGGATGGAGTGTGTGAATGACGATATGAGAGAGAGAGGAGTGAATGTTGAGATGACGGCTGATAGAAGAGAATGGAAGAGAAAAATTAGCTGTGCCTACCCCACCTAGTGGGATAAGGTGGAGAAAAAGAAGAGAACGTTACTTATATGCCTCTTACATTAAACGCATTTACGTATATTATAATAACTATATGAATTTTCTGATATTTTTCTCTGAAATAAATCTCACTGAAGTGGCCGCATCATGCGAGAGGGCGAATAGGCGAGTAATCCGACGATAAAAGCCGCCCCACGGCGCCCCTACTCAAATAATATTTGCTTGGCAAATTTGCGTAAGAGCAACGCAATTCTAGACAACAACGAGCCAAGGGGAGATCCGCGATGCTTCTTGGCTTATTTTATTAAATTATACGGTTTGTGAGTTTACGAGGTGGCTTATATTTTGAACCATGGTTTTTTTTGTATATGTATGTTGTAGGTTTGTGTGTGTGTAGTATATTTGTAGTTATTTTTCTTTATTATTTAACAATACGCTTAAAGGCTTGGTCTATTTTGATAGATCTCTTTGAATATTGTTAATTATAGTACATTTATAGTATCTTTTCAGAATTTCTCTAGATTAAAATGTATGTTTGGGAGAAATTGCTTTTAGCGATAAGACTGATTTTTACTGAAATAAAGAAAGAAAAAAATATTACACGTATATGGCTCCTATTTGTCTTAATTAAACTTACAACAGTTTATATGTATGAAGGTATTTATAAGCAATGATTTGGTGTTTCTTTGTTCCCGATTTTCCTTCTGACCAGTGGTGCAGCATATTGTGATCGTTTCTGAGTAGATGCCAGCACCCTGCCCATTTCTGCGGTGAAACGTTTCAGTAGAATGTGGTATGTAGCTGTTATACAATCAGTTGAGAACGCAAGGATCGAGCCTTATGTCTGACGATGGTGGCATGTTTGTGATATCTATGGGCTTCAATGAGCTGCGTAGTTAGATCTTTCCAATTTTATAAGCCTTACTAGCGACCCGCCCTCGCTTCGCTTCGGAAACATTAAAACACACATGAAACCAAAAAAATGAAATAAAAAAAAAAAAAAAAAAAGTAGCCTATGTTCATCAGGGACAATGTCGGCTTCTAATGGAAAAAGAATTTTTCAAATCGATCCAGTAGTTTCGGAGCCTATTCGAAACAAACAAACAAACAAACAAATCTTTCCTCTTTATAATATTAGTATAGATATAGATAAATTTTAAAGTTAAGCGGTTAATTTCAATAAATTGAATACGATTTAAATAAAACTGCTTAGCTTAGCTTATTAAGCTCCTATTAGGAATTATTAAGTTTTTGAATAATTTATCGCGTATTATCGAGCTTTTATTGCGATAAGCAAAGGGGATGGCCCATTTTCGGCCCAAAGCGGACAATAGATTATAGAAAAAATACTTAGTGCATTAATTTTGTCATAAATAAATATGCATTTACTTTCTTGCAAATAAGCGCCACTATAGTTTACAATAAGTAGTTTAAAAAAAGTAACTCTATTGAAAAAACAAGGATTTTTATTTTTGCGGGAAAAATATTGCCAGCTTCAAATCCTTTTACGTATGAAGTAAATATTTTGAGTATATAAATAAAACATATAAATAAATCATTTTAAGTATTATCATTAATCAAACGATTTTAATGGATTTTATGCACATAAAATAACATCGAAGACATACCCATTGGACTTTAACTTGTAACTATACTTGAGACCTTAGAACTTATATCTCAAGGTGGGTGGCGCATTTACGTTGTAGATGTATGTGGGCTCGAGTAACCACTTAGCAACACCAGGGTGGCTGTGAGCTCGCCCACCCATCTAAGCAATAAAAAAAACTTTACTAGTATTGTTATTTAAATATGTACAACTAAAACAAAAACATAAAAAATAATGTGTACTCGTAAAAAAAGATTAAGATATAAATCAATTATCGGTTATTTAAAAAAATAATCGATATATGAATTTCATGTCATTATTTTTCTTTATACTGACAACACTGAATTTAATCTGACTGACTGACACTTCGCTTGCTGCTTGTGGTGTTGTGCTTGCGTACAAAATGGATGTGTTTTGATTTTTCTTCGATTTATTTTACTTTTATCAATAACGTTTCATACTACGACTAAAAAACATTGTGTGAATTGTGGTTTTACCCTGACCGAGATTTAAAACCGTGTATATGCTCTCCTTTGCTATTTTTAGATGATACTAATTGTGTATGAAGATGAAGAAAATATAGATATTTAAAGAATTAAGTGTGTTTTTATACCCTATTGGATAAAAATAAATTAGGAACATCTTAAACATTAAGAAAAGAAAAGTTCTTGAAGTATCTCACAATCCGACACTTATTTATATAGAAAATTAACCTCAAAACGAGTTTTTATTTTTATTATATTTTTTATAATAGTGGCGTCAATTTCAATATATTTTTTAGATATCCAATACATTTAAGAATTTGAATCAGTACATTTTTATAGTAATATTTGATGTCCATCTTGGGCCTAGCACACTATGGAGAGTGGGCAATCCCCTTTAAGTATGTTATGTATTTTTATTTATGTGTTGCTTCTGTGTATTTTAATTTGTAACGAAAACAGTCAGTATAAATGAAACAGAATCAACTAATAATATGTATTTAGGTCCTTATATTTATTGTTTCTTATAAAAACTAACCCGATTTTTAACAGCGAATTCTCGCAACCAAACTAAATATATAACGCTGCACAAAAACCCGGAAAATAAGGATAAATAAAAGTAATCCCGGGTAAGGACAAGGCAGGACATATCCCGGGGGAGGCGATCAATCGTCCGGAGTGACGGACCTCCCCGAGAGGGATGTCCTCTGGACAACGAGACGTGTATTTACGTTCACAATTTCTCATATAATGTATTGTGAGATTTTGAGAACTATTTCTTATTAGCTAAGCGTAGCTTTATTTAAACGCAGGCTGGATAATAAGGTACTGCAACTAAATAATTATATAATTCATTCTACACTTCGATAATCGATTTCATAAACATTCTATAATTGAAACATCCGTAGACAAAAATATTACCTTTAACATTATGGTAAGTGTATTCGTGTCGAATGAAAAGACTACCGAAATTCAATGCTCACACAGACAATTGATTGACGAATAACTTTTACAATAAATGAGCAACAGGATAAAATAAAACCCGCGAATTATATATCTATTTAAATAACCAAAGACAAAATAGTTTGGCAGCATGTTTTTGTTTGTTATCTTTTTTCTTTCGTAGGCAATTTCAAAATTATAACATCGAATAGTCTGATCTATCGATCTGCTTTTTCTTAACTGAGCTGATGGTCTACAAACCCCATATAGGCGTAACCTTAACTAGTAGGTGAGCTCACGGGGCTCAAAGCTGACGATGTTGCTAACAGTGGCCCTAGCAAGAGCAGTGCTTCACAGACTCTACCACCGGATCGGAACCGCGACCCATTGTGAAAATCCGGCGAGAAACTCAGTGGGCTGTGTCTGTGGGTTAATTTACTCGCCGAACCTTTCGTCGCAAGCGACGGGTTCGACGAGAACGGTGACCGGTGCTTGAATTACCTAGAAGCACCGCAAGTGGATCGGGAGGATCCGAAATGACGTGATCTAGCTGAGTCTCTTTACCTTCGACTGCGGACGTAAGCAAGCATATCAAATAATTCAATCTAGCATTGCAGCTATTAGACAACAAACAAACACACGTTATGTGTTTTCGTACCCCAATCGTGTTGAAAGTGGAATCTTAACTTTGCTTAAACCAATTGATTGTGTGTGTACTATTGAAGGTCGCAGTGCACGGTCGAGAAGGTCGTATTGAGAGATTGAGATTTTAACCTCAGGCCTCAAGGTTTATCCGGTTACACATGTCGGAAAAAGTGTAGTGAACCGAAACGCATTACTGCTTCACGGTAGAAATAGGCAGGGTGGCGCTACCTACCCGTGCCGACTTACAAAACGTCCTACCACCAGTAATGTTTCCTCTTGGGTTTCATCATCATCATCATTTCAGCCTATCGCCGTCCACTGCTGAACATAGGCCTCTCCAATAGATTTCCAGTGCGACCGGTCCATTGCCACCTGCATCCAACGAGACCCAGCGCTTTTTACTAGGTCGTCGGTCCATCTAGTAGGTGGCCGTCCCACACTGCGCTTGCCAGTACGTGGTCGCCACTCCAGGATCTTTCTGCCCCATCGACCGTCCTCTCTTCGTGCTATGTGGCCGGCCCATTGCCACTTCAGTTCACTAATTCTACGGGCTATGTCAGCAACCTTCGTTCTTCTACGGATCTCCTCATTTCGGATTCGATCACGTAGAGAAATGCCGAGCATAGCCCTCTCCATAGCTCGCTGCGCGACTTTGAGCCTTCTAAAAAGATCCCTAGTGAAGCACCACGTCTCCGAGCCGTAAGTCATCACTGGTAACACACATTGGTTGTACGCCTTTGTCTTAAGGCACTGAGGTATTTTCGACTAGAAGACGTTGTGCAGTTTACCGAACGCTGCCCAACCGAGTTGGATCCGTCTACTGACCTCTCTCTCAAAGTTGGATCTACCTAATCGGACTGCCTGTCCTAGGTATATATATTCGTCAACAACTTCAAGAGTAGAGCTCCCAACAGTAACTATGGTGGGTGCAACATGGACATTGTACATGATTTTTGTTTTGTCCATGTTCATTTTAAGACCCACTTGTTGAGAAACCCTACACTCCTACCTACTCTGCCCTACTCTTGGGTTTAAGGCCATGTAATTTTGAAATTTAAAGAACCCCGGTTTCTAAGAGATACTTTGATAGGTCTGTCGTAAATTTTAAAAGTGATGCCATTTACGCAATCCGCAGACATAGAACATGTCATTAATATCTACTAATATGAATCACGAGAAATAACTGTTAGCTGTCTTTTGATATTGTATTACTTCTTAATGCGACATGAATTTAGTAAAATGTTTTTTCCGCAGAAAGCAATAGTCTTTTACATAACAAGATTTTCCAACGTAACGTAAATCTATTTCCGACGAGATAAATACTAATCTGTCAGATTTGTTTCTTAGCTTAGCTAGAATAAAGCAGATTGTGGGAGAGGCTCCAGACACCATCGATCAAACCACTTATCAGCTCGCAATTTACTGGCTTAAAACGTCACAGTTGTCTGCCTAGATAACAGTGTTTACCAGATATTTGGGCAGCAGAATGCGATGACGAATTTATTTAGTGCTAGTGTACTTTACTTGGTATATTATTTAATTTTGTTATTACCTGCGAATCAAAATTTGTCAATACATCTTCTTTTTCTTCTTTCTGAGTAACTGAGTACTGTACTTTTTTCTAACTGAGTAAAGTGAGTGAAAGTGAGTGAAATTGAAGTTTACCTATTGTTTCTTTTTGCATTTTATCATGGTGACTTGAAAGTGCCTGTAAAGATATACTTTGAACTTTGTTTTTTTTTGTTTTTATTACTCATTTCAGAAAAAATTAAGCAATATCAGAGTGATTTGCTACTTTCGCTAATTGATTAATGTCAACTAATCTTGGGAGTTGAAGACCTGGGCCATAGTTTGGAAGATCAGGATATAAATCACTTAGTTTTATGAATAAATTTTTAATAGAGTTTATATGTAAAAAAATATTGAAGGTTAATAGTGATAAAGATGGATATCGTAACAGGTCATTTTTCGTAAGATTAATAGCTAAAGAGGCCACTTTCAAAGTTCAAATTATGGTAACGTTAAGTGTCTACTAGTGATAAAGCTTCAGCTGTTATTGTCATTTATGACTGCGGAAACACTAATGTGTTTGAAAATTCGTCGGAAAATTTTACTTGCATATTATTAATAGAACAAGGCTTAATATAGTTTTGGTTAAGTCGCTGCATTGGCATTTTCCAGATACTTTATCAGTTTGATGGAAGTATGTACATTGCAAAAAATCAGGACCTGTGTTTACAGTGTTGTCAATTTCAAGTCTTGACTGATAAGAGGGCATGAATGACGACTGATAAAAAATGAAATGGGGAAACGTTGAATTTTTAGTCATTTTTAAATAATTAGAATGTATGTGCAATATATATGAATTTTCGTTATGGCTTCCTATTAAAAAAAAGAAGTGTGGTGTCGTGGGGCACCGAATAGGAACGAAGTTCCTTATTATAAAAATATTAATTTTAAGTTCTATTCGAGATATAAAGAAAATAAAACTGGAGGTTTCGCAACAACCCACGGTCGTTCGGTAACGTGCGAACTTATTGTGGTACACTTCATTCACGGTTTGCATAAGATTTAGTGTATTGCGCAAACGAACGCTCTGAGATCGTGGTCAATGAATGATAAAAAAATATGTTATTTTTTGTACGTTATTACAAAGCTAAGTCGTACATTGTGCATTACTAATTTGTACGTTATTACAAAGTTAAGTCGTACACTGTGTGCATTACTAATAAAAATCTTACGTTACGGACGTTTTTTCCCGGTTAGGGTACCCCTCTGCATCGTCCCATAAGGAACTTCGTTCCAAAATCTGGATTCGTTGGAAAATTTAAATTGATTGAAAAGTTTCAAGTTGATTTTCTCAATAATACGAATAGATTGCGAGCGCCTACCGCCGAGTAAGATTATTGGAATATTTCGGTAATGTCAACCTGAAGTATGCGGCCTCAATCGAGTTACCTAATTATACCTTACCTGACAATGCCAAAAAAAGCTTGACATATCCCATCTCGAACTTGTGATAAAGCTTCCCTGTCGACGTATTTAGTTTGGTAAATTGATTTATTGAGTGTTGACCCGTTTCGCCGGAAACTCGCCTGTGCTTACAAAAGCTCAACGACACGAGATATCCTCGTGATCGATTAGGGATGCTAATCGGTAGACTTGAATTGGATTTCAGTTTTGTATTATAAGATTTCGAATCGGATTTAATATTGGCGTGTTTGTTGTAAAGCACTGATGGTAGCACCCAATATACAACAAGTAACAAGCTTGAGATTGGGCGCGTGACACTATACTTCTTGTTGTTCTAGAGCAGGGGTGACCCACATTTTTAATCAATGGGCCAATTTAAATTTAAATTTGTTTTGGCTGGCCGCACATATATTAAGTCTTATTGATAATTTACGAAATTTTATTTATAATAAATATTCGAATAAAAAAATATAAAAAACTAAAAAAAGTAAAGATTTTTAATGCAAGATAAAAACAAACTAGAGAAGAATAATAAAACCGAACAAAAACGATAAAGTCGATAAAATAAATTAAAATTTAAGAAATGCTTAGCGGGCCGCGTGTTGCTCATCCTCGTTCTTGAGAGTATGTGTAAACTGTAGGAAAATTAAAACTATAGTTAAATTTGGACATTAAAACTTCACACTACATCTTTTTAAGTTATACAGGGTGGCCCATAAGTCCTTTGAAAAGTAAAATTTGAATAAAACGAACAGGGCGCGCGTGAGCGGTGCAGGGGAAGCGGGGGGAGTAACTTCGGTTTCTGGGAATTTAGTCGCGATGGAGCGTTTTACCGGAGCGGACCGTGCGTTTTGTGTGCGCGAGTTTTATAAAAACGACAATTCGGCAACCGTTGCGCGGCGTAAATTTCGAGAACACAAAGGTTTACACAACTTTGACGACACTCCAACTCTTCAAACGATTAAGAACTGGGTTGCTAAGTTCGAGGAGACCGGTTCGACGTTAGATAAACCGCGGTTGGGTCGCCCAAGGACGTCACGTACGGAACAAAACATAGACACAGTGACACAGTCTATTCGCGAAAATCCGACACAGTCAACTCGTAAGCGCGCCAGAGCATTAAACGTATCCAGGACATCGTTACAACGGATTTTGAAGAAAGATTTACATATGCACCCTTACAAAATTCAGTTGGTTCAAGAATTAAAGGAAACTGACGGTATTCAAAGACAAAATTATGCGAATGAAATGTTGAATCGGTTTACTTCCTTCAATAACATAATGTTCTCTGACGAGGCTCATTTCCATCTTAACGGGCATGTTAGTAAACAAAATTGCCACTATTGGAGCCCCATCAATCCAAAACTTAAGCATCAGAAGCCCTTACATAGTCCGAAAGTGACTGTTTGGGCCGCTATGTCAGCCCATGGTATCCTAGGGCCTTACTTCTTTGAGGATGGCAGAGGGCGCGCAGTTACTGTTACGTCGGAGCGATATGTGGCTATGATCGAAGAGTTTTTCATACCAGAATTGCAAAACTTTTCAGGCTTTAATGCCAGGACGTGGTTTCAACAGGATGGGGCCACTTCTCACACCTCTAACACTGCTATGCCCGTTATCCGTCAACTTTTTCCTGGCAAAGTTATCTCTAAGAGAGGAGACATTTCCTGGCCTCCACGTAGTCCAGATCTGCCCCGATGGTTTTTTTTTTGTGGGGCTACCTTAAGGCTAGAGTATACGACACAAACCCGCGGTCAATTGAGGCCCTAAAAGAAAACATCCGCAGAGAAATGACAAGCATTTCAGCAGTGACGTGCCGCGCAGTCATCGACAATTTTAGACGTCGTTTGCAAGAGTGCCGTGATCGCAACGGATTACATTTAGGAGATGTTATTTTCAAAAAATAATTCCCGTTTTTTAAGCTTTTTATGTAAATAAAAATTTAATTCATAATGTAATTAGTTTTATTTTAATAATTTTTTTTTCATATCAAAGGACTTATGGGCCACCCTGTATTATAAGATGCTGCAGCTAGTAAGTAAATTGGCTAATGTTATATTATGCCCTTCACACTAGCACCTAAGTCATAAATAACAATTCTTATAAACACATAATGTACTCAAACTTAGTTCTTATGTTCTAAATCATTGTTACTATATAACATACTTATATCCTTATGTATATTGTTTACTTTACATCAAATCTTCATTTGTAATTAGAACATTAGTTAATATGTATTCCTTTCACATTAGTAATATCCTGTCATTTACTAATCGTGTCGTTATGGATCATAAAAATGTTTACCATAAGGTCCATAGTCTACATGATTCATTTATTAATTGTTTAGTTAATACTATTCGTGTATAAATTCTCTTTCTCCTTGAAACTCAGGAGTTCGACATCAATCTTCAAGCCTATAACATCCTAACTCTGTCCGTGTAACATCAGATTTTTGTAAAGGTTAAATAAATTCAGTGTGTATTAAAACAGACTTTTTTTTAAAACTACAAAACCGCTAGACGCGTAACACTAATCTCGTTTTTAGTCAATAAAAAAAGTAAGGATAAAACTATGCTGGTCTCCTAGCGATAAGACCGCCAATTGTACTTTTTTGAATTTAATGTATCGCACTGTTTATTTGTTTTTTGGTGTACAATAAAGAATACTCTCTCTCTCTCTCTCTCTCTCTCTCTTTGAGTATCTGTATAAAATACCAAAAAGTATTTCAATATATTTTAAACAATAAAAATAAATATTAATATAAATAAATTTAATCGGCGAAGCGAAGATCTTTTACCGAGCGGGTGAAATTATTGCTCCGTAGACCTACAGTTCGTATATATGCAAAATTCCGAACTTGTTAAATGCTAACATATCTTTAAAATATTGTTATCAAGATTTAGGCATTTGGCAAATATGTATATTAAGTTCTACAATAGCTACCGTTACATATGCATGTAATATATTGATGGGTGTGTATTAAACTAATGTGGTTAAATTTAATTTAATAATGTTAATATGGTTAACCATGACGATGCTTGCAGCTGTAAGTAATTATTGTACTTTTTGACGAAGCATGTTGCTGATAACTCTATTTCTGTAATCTGACGAAGCCCGTTTCGGATAATAACATGTACTTTTAGGTTAGGAATATTGTGTTCTCTTTTCTATAATAAATTATAAAAAATAAGAATAGAGTTAAACTATTGTGTGTCTAACAGTACTCATTATATAATACAACTTTGTATACAAAAAAAAATACGAATTTTTTTTATTTTAAAAAACGAGTCAAAACAATACATTGACTGGAGTCTCCTTTTAAGCGTGCAAGCCTGTACTAGGAGACTCCTCTCTTCTATAAAAGCACTTTATTTACTATAATACTACCAATCATACATAACAAATGTGTGTGTGTGTGTGCGTTTATTTGTGTGTTTACTTTATTATATTTAGTATAGCCTCTGTTTCTATTTAAATATTTCTATGTTATATAAATGAGTTTTTTTCTACCCGCGGTTGTAAGGCAGAGGTTGTTTTATCGATATCGGCCAATGGACCCACGGTGTTTTATTAGTGTTACTGTAAGATATCATTGTATTGTTTGTTATGTAGGTACAACGAATAGTCAAATATATTGCAACACTAATCTACATTTTTTTATAGTTTAGATGGGTGGACGAGCTCCAGCCCACTTGGTGTTAAGTGGTTATTGGAGCCCATAGACATCTACAACGTAAATGCGCCACCCACCTTGAGATATAAGTTATATGGTCTCAAGTATAGTTACAACGGCTGCCCCACCCTTCAAACCGAAACGCATTACTGCTTCACGGCTGAAATAGGCAGGGCAGTGGGGCCTACCCGCGCGTACTCACAAGAGGCCTTACGCAAATTGATTTTTATTACACGATGTTATTCCTTCACCGTGGAAGTCAATCGTGAACATTTGTTGAATACGTATTTCATTAGAAAAATTGGTACCCGCCTGAGATTCGAGCACCGGTGCATCGCTCAACACGAATGTATCTACAGGACGTCTTATTCTTTAGGCCACTACCAATTCAATTAATAATTGCATTAATTATAATTAATTAATGGTTGGAATATATTATTTCGAATAATTTTATTTCTTGGTCGGCAACACTGTCATTTCATTGAACTAAAATACAAAGATAATCTCTTGAAACAATCATTTTAAAAACTGAAAATATACTATGCTATCAATTTGCGTCATAGAGGATTATAAAATATTTTATACAAGTCAGTATATCGCTATAGATAATCAAAATTGGACAGGTTTCCGCCAGATTGCAGCGTAACTCAATTGTTGCCATATTTAAAAATCACTGGTCTTATCTTATCTGTGGTACGTCGTGGTTACATCGATAACTTTGGGTTTTCCTAATAAATTTTACAGATAATTATTTTGTCATTGTTTTTATTGTGTGCTATGATCTAAAGGTCTGAATCTGAGGATCCGGACCCGTAAGGAATCGGGTGTGTTGACATTTAAAGCATTAAATAATTGAAATACAATTCATTTTTCTATGGCAGCCGATTGACATATACGACATTTCTTGTCTCAGGCCTCTTTATGATCAGGACTCATTCATATTGCGAAGTCCTAAAACATCCTATAATGAAGTAGAGCAATAAAAGCGAATTATTAAGAAGAAGTAGCGTCACATCCGTATCCTGAACATTTATTTTGATGCTACCATTTTAACCGAATTCAAATTTTAAAAAAGGTTGTCATTCTCAATTAGGGCCGTTCCTTCTTTTTTATCTTGTAAGAGCCTCTGACCTCAATGTTAATGCTTTAACATCTTCAATATAATCCGATAACACTAACATTGACTGGATTTAATGTATTTAAGTCGTTACGTGCAAAGGGCGCGGAGATATTATTTTATTGGTTCAGTACAAGTTTTTATGTTTTTACCGATATTTCTTAACACGCATTTCTTTTTTTATTATGTCAATATTAAGATACTTCAAGTGAAACTGTATTTGGGGTCGCGGACTGTAGTAATGATAGTGCTTTCAACATTATCGATTTTGACTTCCAAAACAGACAGAGCACACGGGAATCAGGGACACTTCAGATGAAATTATCCAAAAAATAATATTTTTACTGCTAAGTCGGATGGACGATCTCCTGGCGTACTTCGTGTTAAGTGGTCACTGGAGTCCATAGACATCAACAATGTAAATACCGCCACCCATCTTGAGACATCAGTTCTAGGTCTCAGTTTGTACAGTACAACAACTGCCCCGCCCTTCAACCGAAACCCATTACTGCTTCAGGACAGAAATAGACGGGGTGGTGGTACCATGATCAGGCGGGATCACAAGACGCCCTACCACCAGTAAACATTTTATTTATTTATGAAGAACGTTCAGAAAATACAATGTCGCATATGTGCAAGTAATAATAATAAATCCTGTCCCTTCCTAATAATAATAAATCTTTCATAAGTGTATAATGAGGAAATGAATTATTGCAATTGAGAAAAACTTTAGTTCATCAAATGAATTTTCGACCTGGTGACGCGTAATGAAACACAATAAAATTAAATAATTGGTGCAATACGACTACATTTCACATACATTACTGTTATTACAGGAAAATATTAAAGGTGTTTTATTACGGTTTCAACGATGTGTTGTATTATTCAACTAACATGCCTTTGAGATTCATCATCATCATCAGCATTTATCTGCCCACTGCTGGACATAGGCCTTTCCCAATGCCTTTCACAGAATGCGGTCCTCCGCCTTCCGCATCCAACGACTTTCCGCCGTGCGCACTAAGACGTCGGTCCACCTGGTTGGAGGACGCCCCACGCTCCTGGTGCCCACTCGTTTCCTCCATTCGAGGACTTTCTTCCCCCACCTGGCGTCGCTGGCTCGACAGATGTGACCGGCCCATTACCACTTTAGCCTGCTAACTTTGAAAGCTATGTCGTCGACATGTTTGAGATTCGTTTTTCATTAAAGGCAAAATTAGGAAAAAAAGCATTTTTACTTTTATGAACCTGTTCATTTTCAATATATCAAAACCCGCTACACAACATAACTGCATATCAAGAGCTCTCTGACGATGAGACACTAAACGCGTTATGATGGAGCGGGACCCTAAAATGTGTGTAACATGATTTATTCATGGCTACCGTCCATCCCACGCCACGATCTGTTCGCTTACATTATCTCATCAATTCTAAAACAATAGCGTATTATCTTCAACCTTACATTTCTATCGGTTGCGAGAGTTTCATTAGAATTTTTTTGTTCTTTTTGTTATATTAAGTAACGGTCCTTTACAGTCTTGTTGAGTTATCTCTCTGGGCGTACCGGGAATATTTATAATCTATCGTGTTTTTAGTAAAACGTTGAAAGGTTCTTCATAAAGGATAATAAGATTTAAGCATGTGTGGGTTTATCTGTGGAATGTTACATGATGGAATTCTCTTTGTGAAGGACAGGCGCGGACTTGGCTCCAGGGTGTTCTCTGGACCAGAGAACGTCCGTTTTCGAACAGGATTTAGATAGCAGTTCAAGATTACAATACATAAAATTTAGATTAGGCATTGCACTGCTGATTCGATATCAGAATTGTACTTAATATATTTATAAAATTTTCGGTTATCAGATGTTCAGAATTGTGTATAAACTGAAGGTAGACTAGATGGACTTACTTGATAATAGTTTCTCGGATTTGAAAATGCGGGTATGTGGCTTTATACGAATAGTCTAAGGTTACTTGGTTATCATACTGCAATAGCAGGAGTACATAGTTGGTATCCTAATCATATTTTTCAAAATATACTCTAAAAGTCCACACGAGTTTCTTTCTATATGTTTCTGACAATTTTTTAATGTTCTTATAGGCAGAACAACATACTTCACACCTGATGGTGAATGGTTACCGTTGTTTATGGAGGTCAGTAATGCAAGGGGTAGAGCAAAGTAGCTGCTTACCGCTGATTACTCTGCGCAAGCCTCGCTTGCAGTAGGACATATTATTATGACGTAATCTTCAAGCATTCATTCTGATTTAAACAGGTCGATTGATAGGTATAGCACAGGTCGACTTGATAAAACGCCTATAATTTTAACCGGGGTAAAACTATATAAAGACACAACGGCACTTCGACCGAATTACGTTTTGGTTTTCAAGAAATTTCCACGCGTTTCACGAATCTAAATAACATTATTGGCGCGGAGCAACCGTCGAGAGTTCATTACCAGTACAAAAGGCGATATTGGAAAGCGAGTCGGTCACGTGACGCAGGTGGAGTTGCGTGCGAGATCGCGCGATAGTCGCCCGCCGGTGGACGGCCGCCCTAATCGGTTTACTCGACTCTCGCGATATTCAGACGCAAATTATAAGAGCTAGCGGTCTATAGTTAGCGACTGGCATACTCAACGATTTTGAAACTTGATTAAACTACCACGCAGCAAATAAAATGTCCGAAATGGTAGTGGTGGTTTTTACTGGTGGTAGGACGTTTTGTGAGTCTGCACGGGTAGGTAGCACCACCCTTCCTATTTCTACCGTGAAGCAGTAGTGCGTTTCGGTTTGAACGGTGGGGCAGCCGTTGTAACTATAATGAGATCTTAGAACTTATATCTCAATATGGGTGGCGCATTTACGTTGTGGATGTATATGGGCTCCGTTAACCACTTTAAATCAGGTGGGCCGTGATCTCGTCCGCCCACATAAGCAATAAAAAAAAGTTTTTTTTTTCTTTTTGCGAATGTTTAAACAAAATATTTGTTGCAATAGCAAAGACAGTGCTTCGCAGAATCTACCACCGGATCAGACCCACTGAGAAGATCCAACGCGAAACTGAGCTGTGTCTATGGGTTAACTTACTCATCGAGCGTCGAGCCCTTCGTCGCAAGCGACGGGTTCGGCGAGGTCGGTGACAGGTGCTTAAGGTACCTAAAAGCACCGTTAATGGACGGGTCGGCTGCTAGCTCATTAACCCACCAAGCTACCAACGCGAAAACTTGAATATACGAGTGCGTCTTTAACTTGTACCAAACATAATTTTCCGGCTAATGCATGTGACTTGCAGGCCATATTTTAATACACCACTCGAATTCATTCTAGTTTCTATTTTAATAATAACCCCTTCAGAGACTGTCCCCATTACGACACCACTCAGTATTATTCGAATGGAATATATTAATTGTAATAGATAGATAGAAAAATAGCGAAGCCACGTTGTCTCGATAAATAACCATGCCAATGATCGATTATTAACGACAATCCATACCCGATCCCGTAGATCGAATGGTAAACAGTTGACGTCGCCCAAAACACGTCATTACGGATCCTCTCGATCCTTTAACGGTGCTTTTAGGTACCACAGGCACCGGTCACCGTCCTCGTCGAACCCGTCGCTTGCGACGAAGGGCTCGACGAGCGAATTAACCCATAGACACAGCCCACTGATTTTCTCGCCGGATCTTCTCAGTGGGTCGCGTTCCCTATCCGGTGGTAGATTCTGCGAAGCACTTCTCTTGCTAGGGCCAGTGTTAGCTACACTCCGGTTTGAGCCCCGTGAGCTCACCTACATGTTAGGGCGAAGCTGAAATAGCCTTTCAAGGTTATCAATTAACCATTAACGTCGATTGTAATTTTTTTTTATAAATGAGTTTTGAGATGAGATTATTTATCGTGTGACACGCTTTACAATTAGTTCACAGGTTACACGTGCTTTTTAATAATTTTGCAAAGCTCTATGCCGGTATATAAATCTCGCAAGCAGGTGAAAAACTTTCCAATGAATGGCGTACTTAGCTCACCACGAATGACTTTTAAGATGAAGGAATTAAATCGTGTAATAAAAGACAAACCCGCAAAGATAACAATTTGCGTGATTACTATACTACAGTTATAAATCTAATTGTGTGTGAGTGCTCACATTGTTGCTGTCTATGGGCTCTCATAGCTACTTAACATCAGATGAGCCTTGGACTCACTCACTGATCTACCGAATAAAAAAAAGATAAGAGTATTTACATGAACGTCAAAATATTAGAGTAGGGCCGAAAGTGCAAGTTGTAATGACTGCACGTTTTGAAGGTTGTAAATCGTTTGCAGTAAAAGCATAGTCGTGGTCCCGCGTCGGATGTTGCGAATTATTTATTATTATTTGATTTAGTCCGCATATGAACATTTAAGGCGTGATTTTAATAAATGTTCTCACACAACAACGCTCCAGCGTAATTAACGTAATTTAACTGTCTTAGTTACGAGTATTTAAAACTACATTTTTTTATTGCTTAGATGGGTGGACGAGCTCACAGCCCACCTGGTGTTAAGTGGTTACTGGTGCCCATAGACATCCACAACGTAAATGCGCCACCCACCCTGAGATATAGGTTCTAAGGTCTCAAGTATAGTTACAACAGTTGCCCCACCCTTCAAACCGAAACGCATTACTGCTTCACCGCAGAAATAGGTAGGGTGGTGGTACCTACCCGCGCGGACTCACAAGAGGTCCTACCACCAGTAAAAACGATTTCGATGGGAGCTACCACAATATTCAAATGTAGACTCGACGAATAAGAACTTATAGTGTGACCCCGAAAGCGGTGAAGTATTTGAAAAGTCAGAAAGAAAAATAATAGTTTACAAAAGTGAAACCAAATTGATAAAGTTTATTTTAATTATATCCACAAGGCATCCATTTTTGTGTATTAAAAAATTAATTAATTAATAAATAAACATAAATTTATTGGAATCCATTTTATTATTATTATACGTATCTACACAGCATTCCGACTGTCAACCGTCGACGTTCACAAAGAAAAATGACACTGTAAAATACCTATCCGGATCGCGGCATACTGCAATACACGATCTTATGGGTAAGTCGTAAGGCGTATTATTAATTGGCCGAATCTCGTCTTTGACTCACTGTTCCCTCGAGACTCGATGTTTCTTCGCAGGATTGTCATTGTACGTGTCGAACACATCATTTTTGGGACATACAGTTTTAGTCCGCACAAGAAATTGGGTGGTCTAAATTATTATTTACGTTTGTTTCTTTTAAGTATTGAATGAATCCATAATAGAACACTAGGTGATTAGTAAAAATTTACTAGAACATTCTACAAAGAACTAGAAGTTCTAATGTAGCTTTTTATTTATTGCTTACATGGGTGGACGAGCTCACAGCCCACCTGGTGTTAAGTGGTTACCGGAGCCCATAGACATCTACAACGTAAATGCGCCACACACCTTGAGATATAAGTTTTAGGGTCTCCAGTATAGCTACCACGGCTGCCCCACCTTTCAAACCGAAACGCATTACTGCTTTACGGCAGAAATAGGCGGGGCGATGGTACCTACCTGTGCGGACTCACAAGAGGTTCTACCACCAGTATTACTTACATATGTTTTTTTCAAGTATTGAATGAAACCATAATATAAAATTAGGTGATTAATAAGAATTTACTAGAGTGTTCTACAAAGAACTGGATGTTCTAATGTAGCTTCTTCGTCCTCGCGTTTCAAGACAGGCGGCGTATAAAGATGAGCGGTTCAAAGTTCGTCTGCTCATCTGTGCTACTTGAAGCTATCGTGAGAAGAATCGGAGCGGAAGCAGTAAACAACAATCTCATATTGCGAACTGTTCGTCTCATATAACATTTAATTTGGTTAGCCTCAACGCAACATAAACAAATGCAATAAGCTGTTGAAATATGATTAAAATCAGTTAACACTTACTATCAATTTATAAAAAGGAAATCACCGCATTAAATATTCCATAAAAGTCACTCGGTTTTACATCAACCCTTACGATTCCGACCCTAATTGTCGCGTGTATTTATGCGCACCAAAACAAAGATAATATTGTTTTACTTTTACTATTTAATTCGTTTATTTCAAGCCTACTTACTGTTAAGCTGTCACCTTCAACTCTTTGATAAAAGAAAGACGTTTTCCTCTTCCAAACTTCAGTTTAATATCACGCCAATTTATGTCACCGTCTTTTCTTTGTGTTATATGCATGTAGTGTCAAATAAAGAGTTATTATTATTATTAATATCAGGGTCACTAGCGTTGGAATACCGGCAAATCCTAAACTACAAATCGAAGTGCAAATAGTAAAGACACCCGACTTAGAGTCTCTAAGATTTTTTTTATTGCCCTCGTAAGCAGTTAAGCATACGGCCCACCTGGTGGTGAATGGTTACGAAATGCACCGTCCTATCTGTCTTTGTTGCGGCCAATTCATCATTGGTCAAAGAAGAGAAGACGCGTGATACTGCGACTTTAGACAATTAAAGTAAATAGGTCCGTAGGTCTGTTTTTACTAATAACAATATTGCCTCCTTTAACTCTCTTCTTTTTCTCCACCTTATCCCACTAGGCGGGGTCGGCACAGCAATTTTTTCTCTTCCATTCTCTTCTATCAGCCGTCATCTCAAGACTCACTCCTCTCTCTCATATCTTCATTCACACACTCCATCCATGTCTTCTTTGGTCGACCTCTTCCCTTCTACCTTGCACTACAATTTCTATACATCTCCTGATCACATGCATCTTCTTTCTACGCATTACATGTCCATACCACGCTAATTGTCACTCTTTAATTTGTTAATTACCGGGGCTACTTTGACACTTCTTCTTCTACGCTTACAATAAATAATAATGCGTAGTTACATGTCCATACCACGCTAACCGTCCGCTCTTTAATTTGTTGGTTTAACTATTGAGAGTTTTTTTTATGGGAGCACTCCGTATCTATCCGTAACCTTGCTAAGCTGGACGACAAGCGTCTCTAAACTGTGGTTAAAGAAATGTTAACAGAACTCGTGGGGCTCGTTATCTAAATATCGATCTAACGCGTGTCTGCCTGTCTGTGTGTTTCGTGTGATACGGTAACGATCACCACTAGAAGAGCATAAACTTATTGTTTTTTGTTCGATACATTTTTATCGATAAATAGTGATGTGTAATCGAATTTTATGGGCAACAATTCAATTGGCACGGCATTAGTTCGATTGAATTGTTTCGGGATTCTGGTTGTTTTCGATAATTTTATAAACATATCCTGTGTCGTAACATCATAAAGACAAAAAAGATGAGATTCCGCTAGTTACTTTAGTTATTAGCGACCGCCAAAGTTGTTAAGCATACAAAACGTCGCAAATTGTATTTCCCCACCTAGTCGCTGGTAGCCTAAGAGGCTATTCCAGCTACGTCCGGACGGGTAGGTGAGCTCACGGGCTCAACCTGAGAGAATTTGCTAGTAACACAAACCCTAGCAAAAGCAGTTCTTCACACATTCTAGCACCGGATCGGAATCACGACCCACTGAGAAGATCCGGCGAGAAACTCATTGGGCTGTGTCTATGGGGGAAATTATTACTGGTGGTAGGATCTCTTGTGAGTCCGCACGGGTAGGTACCACCGCCCTGCCTGTTCTGCCGCGAAGCCGTAATGCGTTTCGGTTTGAAGGGCGGCGCAGCCGTTGTAACTATACTTGAGACTTTAGAACTTATATCTCAAGGTGGGTGGCGCATTTACGTCGTAGATGTCTATGGGCTCTAGTAACCACTTAACACCAGGTGGGCTGTACGCTCGTCCACCCATGTAAGCAATAAAAAAAATTGTAAACTATATGAGAACAAAATGTAAATGTATTTTTATTTGTATTCCAAAGTAATTGAGACTTTGACTTCATGATTATACCTAATATATTTATATTTTTTATATTATATGTTATCTCTTTATATATTAAAAGATTTTCGTAATATAGTTTTATACATGTTAACTCTATTTAAATAACCGTATTAATTGTCATATAAGACTAGCTGGTGGTTTAATGAATAGTTGATGAGTAATTATCGCCCAATGACCACAGCAATGGCAGGGTCACGTGAAACCGTTGGCTTACACGAGTCGTACAAATAACCACCGAACAAAAAAAAACCTAGTTAATATTTTGAAATGTCAAATCGTCCGTCCGTAGTTTTAACATTTCATAAACGTCAAATTATTTGCCCGTTATGTCAGTCGCAGTGTCAGATTGAGTGACAGAGTTCAAGTGAGTGACTGACGCGGGTCAGTGACACAACCCTTGACACCTGCCGCTGTGCTACATGAAAGTTGGCTGATAGAAGCCTCATGAAGGAAGAGCATTCCGACGAAAACTACGTATCTAAAGTACAAGATATTTTTTTTGTATTTTTATTTGAAATGTTTGATAAGCCGCGTTCCAATGCGAAGCTATCCATCCCGCGTCACGCGAGATCGTTGACTCCTAATCTCAGCTGATTAATAAAATAGTTATATAACAGAGACTCAAAATATATTTATATATCGACGCTTGAAAGGCAAACGTGACTAAGCGACAATAACTGCTTTGTACATAAATGATAGGCAATAACCATATTCGGCGCGCAAAAAATATATAGGTATTGCTAGGTCTATTAAATTATTATTATTATTATCATAAATTATCATTTCAATCCTACAGCTAGATTCGTTAAAATATAATTTTTGTTCAGGTATTTCAACTTTAAATTAGTCTACTGTAAAGTTCACGCATTGTCGCTTAGTCACGTTTACCTTTCAAGCGTCGATATATATGTATATAAAATATTATCGAATAATTTAAACACTTCTAAATGCCTTCTTTAATTTTTTTTGTGAACGGAAT
This sequence comes from Bombyx mandarina, assembly GCF_030267445.1. NCBI lineage: Eukaryota > Metazoa > Arthropoda > Insecta > Lepidoptera > Bombycidae > Bombyx > Bombyx mandarina. The sequence continues at coordinate 15,383,594 of NC_143213.1, forward strand.
CTATGTATCTGTAATCACAAATTCTTTTCGATTTAAAATTATTACGATACAGTTGAATAAATATGGTCGTTAATAATACATACTAAATTCACGGACCAGTAATTGATTTTGTAAAATTACAAGTGACTTTATTTTTTTAAATCTTTTTTAAAAATTTCTTTGTTTCTACTAATTGTAATTTCGTCCGTTTTGAAGAAAAGTCAAAATGGTTTTTCACGTGGTAATGCTTAGTTCAGCTTCGATATTTAATACGTAGCTATTTGTGAGATTTATGAAGAAGTAGTCCGATAGAGCAGATTAGTTTCTGTCTTAAATATATATCTTATTATGTAGATATGATGTTTTCATTTCATTAGTCTTCTATAATAGCTTGAGCCTTGTTCACTCAAGAACATATTGTATAAACAATAAAGAAATAAAAAAATATATAAGAAAAATAAATAATTAAAAGTATTTTCTAAAAATAAAATCATTGTAGAACTCACCGGTTGGTTTGGGTACGTTTCTCTTGACTTGCATCCATTTGTAGGTCGGCACAGTGGCGTGAGAGGGGTGGGATTGGTGACCGCTCGGGATAAGGTGCGACATCGTCTCTCCTTCACGAGGGAACCCCTCCCTCAGTCCTCCGTACTCCTCTTTGGGCTGGTAGTGCTCAAACTCCGCGCAGGAGAGCGGGGACCCGGAGTGGTTGTACTGCATGGAGGACTCATCAACGAAATGCATATTATATTTCGTCTCCAAGTAGTGGTTGTCGAGCTTGTGCTCGTGTAAGTGCATCTCCTCCGGTCTCGGGACCTCATCCCGGTGCTTGAACGGCTCAATCGGATGCTGCGGTAAGGCGTGTAAAGGGTAATTTGGCTGCAGGTCACCGTAATCCAAATTCGTGTAACACAGTCCCGTGTCTGTGCTTATGACCGGCGCGGGGGGGTGGTCGTGGGCCGGCTGCCCGGGCAGTAAAGGCTCGTAGTAGTGCGTCGTCGGCTCGTAGTATCCCTCGTGGTAGCCCTCGTAAGGCGGCTGGTACCCGGTCCCCTGCTGATAGTACTCGGCGCCTCCGTACCCGTTCTGTTGGTTGTTGTACATCCCGACGTCCATAGTCATCATGTTTGTCACGATCACCGCGTCTATCGATAGCGACAATACGTTTACATCGCGCACATCACTACGTCCCGGATGTAGGTGCGTTTGGTTGCGGAGCGGGCTAGCTCAGCGGCGCGGGTTATCGATTGCACGCCCGCACGTCAGCCGCACCGACGAACACTGGCCGCGGCGGGCAGCACGGCATATTTTTTTCTTAACGACACCTAAATTTTTAATTCGTCGTCCCTGTTCGTCATAAGCGGAATCAGGTTGCGCGATAAGGACGGACGAATCTTGAACGTTCTCAACGATAACAGGCCGTGATAAGCGCGTCAGGGCCGCGACTTTAAATGGGAAGAAGTGTTTTAAGGTTACGACGTGTAGTTACGTTGTTCAATTACTTTGATGCCGGACTTTATACTGAGCTGCCTTTATCTTGGGCAGCTGCTGCGTCGTTCTGGTGGCTTTTTGTATGTGATGGGCGGAGTTTTGTCGGTAGGGAGGGGTTTAAGGGTTCCGTCGGGCCAATAGAGCGGTGTTACGTCGCTTTTCACTTTGTATTGGCCGCGGCGAGATGATAGTGCGAATCTGGGAGGCTGCGAGACTTCGTTTGGATGGAGTTTTTTTTCTTTTTTTTTTTCTTATTTATCTCGCCGTGCACAGAATATACTCCTGACGTTCCATTTACAAGGACCTTTAATTTACCTCGTTACGTTAAATTGATTTCAAGGTGTGAATTAGTATTGGCTCACTCTGTTATTGATTGTTATTGTGTCACCAACAGCTGCTATTTTCTTTTGTACTGTTACTAGAGATCTCTATGTATCATAATGTATTTTTAAAAGATGTAGTTTCATAGGCATCGGTTTTTATATGTTATGCATGGGAAAGGAAATATTCGTGGTTTTTGATTCTACAAATTCTCCGAAAAAATTGAGTTATTTATGTTTATTTGTAAAGACAGCTTACAGCAAGTAACACACATGGTTAGGTACACTGTCATAAATTAAAGAGAATGAGGTAACGCTACCTGTCTTGGGAACCTGGATCCCGAGGTTTGGATTTCATTGAAAAAGCAATTATTCAATTCCGAAGACCGGAGTGATTGCTTTTCAGCATTGGCAGCGCGGCTGTTCCCAGTGACCCCATAGACGATACGGCGTCTGGTGACGGATAAAATTAAAATTCTAACGGTTTAGGTTTTAAAGCAGTTATTATTAATATGAAAAAGCTTTTATAGGTTCGATTAATTTAGCATAAAGCCTCAAATTGTACACTGCTTCAAGCGCACCAATATTTTTTTTAATCTCATATTAGTCGTCTTAATAATAATATCCAGTTTTGCATTACCTGAAAAGAAGACTGAATTTTTTGTTATGTCCCGGCACGAAGGTGGCTATCACAGACCATAGACCCGATATCAGATATCAGAACCTGAACTCTACCTAAGCTTACCCAACTTAGGGTATAATGTGGAATTCTTAATTATTTGTAAAACGTTGGCCCCACCGACAGACATATCCAGATGGGATTGTATTAAAAAACAACTAAGCCTAGGGCAGCCCTAATTTGGGTCTTTTACAATGTTCTTTTTATAATACTCTGTTTATTGCTTTGATTCGTGAATGAGTTCACGGCTCATCTGGTGTTAAGTGGATGCCGCAGCCTATGGACATCAACAACGTAAATTCTGCCACTCTACTTGAGTGAAGAGTTCTAAGGTCTCAGTTTCTACAGTACAACAGCCGGCCCACCCTTCAAAGCGAAACGCATTAGGTACCTGCTGCTTCATATTGATATCGGAACGTTTGTTGTTTAAATTAAAAAATATTGTAGCTGTAGTTATTATTAACTAGCGACCCGCCCTCGCTTCGCTTCGGAAACATTAAAACACACATGAAACCAAAAAAAAAAAAAAAAAGTAAATTATGTTCATCAGGGACAATGTCGGCTTCTAATGGAAAAAGAATTTTTCAAATCGGTCCAGTAGTTTCGGAGCCTATTCGAAACAAACAAACAAACAAATCTTTCCTCTTTATAATATTAAGTATAGATAGAACAGATTCACCACGTCCTTACGGGTCCATCAGATCCAATAACCTTTGCATTAGACGCCTTCAGCTCTAACATTAGGAGCAGGCTTAGGGACCCAGGTAACCGTACTCGTCGAACTCGACAAAGAGTTCGCCGTGCAACCTAACCCATGTATCAGCTCGCTGAGTTTCTCGCCGGATCTTCTCAGCGGGTCGCGATTCCGATCCGGTAGTAGATTCATTCGCGAAGCAGCTGCTCTTGAGTTGTTAGGTCTCCTTCGGAGGCGCTCGGTCAGCTGTTACCAAATCCCATCCCTCCTGGCTGAGCCTTTGCTCGCCCACCTGACCTGGTGAAACTGGAAAGGCCTCCGGGCCACCAGTAAAAAATAAAGAACAGATCCGAAGCGAAACTTGAGTTGCGCTAACGATAAATTCAAGGTAGGACATACACAAGTATGTACCCAAACAACAAGTTCCGAGCAATAACGTAGGTTAGAACAGCAGAGTGATTTTGTTTTGCTCGAGGTTGAAAAGGTACCTATTCTTTTTTATTCCCTTTCAGGCAGTCGATTATACACCCCATCTGATGGTGAGTGTTTATCGGCACTCCTCGACCTCAGCTATGCCAAGACATAGCCCAGCCGCTGCCTACATATAATTGTCTTTTTACTGGTGGTAGGACCTCTTGTGAGTCCGCACGGGTAGGTACCACCACCCTGCCTATTTCTGCCGTGAAGCAGTAATGCGTTTCGGTTTGAAGGGTGGGGCAGCTGTCGTAACTATACTTGAGACCTTAGAACTTATATCTCAGGTGGGTGGCGCATTTACGTTGTAGATGTCTATGGGCTCCAGTAACCACTTAACAACCAGGGAGCTGTGAGCACCCATCTAAGCAATAAAAAAAACAAGTACTTGTATCATTCATCACTGCTTCTTATGTAAGAATATTATTGACTTTCTTTTAGGAACACGAGGAGCGAAGTTGTGTGAATTGTTTTATTTTGTTAATTTAGTGCTTAAATGTATAATAACGGTAGTTTATTAACTGTTTAGCATCTGTGAAAGTGCAAAAATGTGGGAAAATAAAGAATGCCACTGGACGTAGCTTTCCGCGTTCTTCCAAAAGGTACACTAAAGTCTTTGTAAATAATCACCATTTTATTGAGACTATATTTCATCACAATTGATTAAAAAGACTCATGTTAATTTTCACCTCATTTCGCTTCATGTCATTTTTCATATTATATTAGAGTATAAGAAGAAAACATAAGATTTGGCTTAATATAATTTATTAATAATTCATTCATTTATCCTGGATGGTACCTGGATGACTGACATTTTTTGATAAATTGTATTTTTTTGAAATTATATTTAAATACGAATTACATATTGATATAATGATGAAACATGAATCATATTTTTCGATCTTACCGACAGAATAATAAAAAAATATGAACTGGTTATTTAAAGAAAAAATCAAATTTTTTGATAAAGTTGATTATTGAAATCACGAATAAAACAACATTTTCTGAAAATTATTCGTAGCTAGATCGATTTATCGCCCTCGAAATCCCCTGTATACCTACTAAAGTTTATGAAAATCATTGTAGTCGTTTCCGAGATTCTGATTATATACATATATATACCTATTTATATACAAGAGTTGCACGTTTAAAGATATAAGATAATTATAATCCATACATTCAGATACACATTTAAGTCAAAATCAAAAGGTCTCGTTACCAAGCCATAAAAAAAAGAATATTATGATAAGTCCTTCGCTCGGCGGCGGACTAAACTAAGTGACACATTCAATCTCTCATTTAACGAAATGGTAAATCGGTTGGCAAAATCAAAAATACATTTTGCAATTTCCACTATATCTTCTAATAGGTTGCTACATAAAAAAATAATTAATTTCAGAAAACATAGGCATAAACTATAAAATATCTACTCACCTCTATTTATGTCCTGGCAATTTATCGGGTAACTTACCTAGTTCCGAATTGAACATGAGATTGGATCGCATCTTTCAATTAATAGGTATTGACTTGCCAAAACCAGAGAATAAAACTAAATACCTATTCGTAATAACGAAAGGAAGTAAATTCGATACAATAAATCGTTATTTAAAAACATTCACATACAGAAATTGAGTCCATACTGAAAAACAAATGAAAAAGCACACGAAACGTGTGGGGTTGAATGATATTAAATGCCAATTTCTCGCCTGCGTTCCATATGTACCTAAGCCGTGTTCGATTAAAATTCATAATCGTATGACTTATGTTGTTTACGAACTTGGTTATTTTAATGATGTTGGACATGTTAATGCTCAAGAAGAAACGGATAACGCATTATGAATGTAACCATCCATTGAATTAGTGAAGGGGGCGACGTATATCGATGAATATTTTAAACGATTTTTTTTATTTTGTAGCTACCTAATGACAAACACGTCATACTAGCTAGAATGTTTTTTTTTTCCTACCTTATCTGATGGTCTAGAGAGACTATATCAGCATAACCTTAACTAGTAGGTGAGCTCACAAAGCTCAAATCTAACGATGTTGCTAACACTAACCCAAGCAAGAGCCGTGCTTCGCAGAGTCTACCACCGGATCGGAACCGCGACCCACTGAGAAGATCCGGCGAGAAACTGGGCTGTGTCTGTGGGTTAATTTACTCGCCGAGCCCTTCGACGCAAGCGACGGGTTCGACCAGAATGATGACCGGCTAGAGTGGTCGCGCACGCATTGTGCTCGGTACAACATTAATCGCATATTCTTTCTTCCTTTTATCGATGTAAAATCTGAAATTATTGGTAACAAGCGACCATATCGTAGCTTTCCTAGGTCTTTCTGTACAAAATGAAGATTCTGAAATAGTAGAGCTGCAGAGATTCTTAAAATTCCTTTTTTTTTTGAAAATTAGTATATTTTTATTTAGGGAGTGTCTGGACTGCTGTGTTTTCAATCACCTCTATGATAAAGTACGTCTACAAAAAATCTTGAGTTAAATTATTTGTTTAAGTTGTTCATTTTCATGTTGAGATTGCCTTGACTTCGCCTTAATGAAAAATTACTTCTACGGAAAAATCTTTTCTTTATATTAATTTGCAATTTTCTATCTAATTATAATCCGGTTAAGGTTAAGACAACCTGAAGATAGATTGGATTAACAGATGTATAAATGAAAAAACTATCGAAATTATTTTAAACACACAACCCACAACACTACAAGCCTTCACTTGTTTCAATTAAGTTGTCGAGTGCCGTTCGACGTCTCTTTCACTTGTACGGAGCCGCATACATCTGTCTCTGTCTCTCGCAGTAACGGAAGCAGTCCGGTTGCAGTATTATGATTTATGGGTGCAGAGCTTGTGAAATAGTTATCTTGTTATTTGACTTCACGTACATATTGTAAAATAAGTGTACGTAGGTATATGTTATATATGTATTAGGAAAGTAATCTGAAGTTAGGAATGACTACCTTTTTTCCCTACTAAGAGGCTATTCCAGCTACGACCGGACGGGTAGGTGAGCTCACGGGCTTAACCTGAGAAAATTTGTTAACCACCGGTGTCTACCACCGGATCGGAATCGCAACCCACTGAGAAGATCCGGCGAGAAGCTCCGTGGGCTGTGTCTACGGGCTAGTTCGCTCACCGAACTTTTCGTCGTAATCGACGAGTTCGACCAGGACTATGACCGGTGCTTGAGAGGTCTAAAAGCACTGAGAGTGAATCCGGGGGATCCGACAAGACATGTTTCGGGCGACGCGGCTCTGCGTTGCTGAGGGCTACCTGGAAGTTGGCTTAGTGGAATAAATTAATGTACGACTTATATGTGAAAGTGTCATTCTGTTTACGTAATGATTTATTAAACAATCAGATAAAACCGATGAGTCCGTTAAATTATAACTTAAATGAGTGTAAGCGTGATTCACTTCGCATTTTTTTCCCTCTATTTATTGGCTGGCAGGCTATTACAGCTATTCGAACTAAGTTATTGTAGTGCAAGTATATTTATTTTTTATGATATTAATAACTTGTACCTAAGTCTTAGAAATTTATGGATTCACATTGGCGTGAAATGTGAAGGCGAATACATTTCAAGTTTAAAGAATCTATACTAATATTATAAAGAGGAAAGATTTGTTTGTTTGTTTGTTTCGAATAGGCTCCGAAACTACTGGACCGATTTGAAAAATTCTTTTTCCATTCGAAGCCGACATTGTCCCTGATGAACATAGGCTACTTTTTTAATTATTTTTTTTATTTTATTTTTTTGGTTTCATGTGTGTTTTAATGTTTCCGAAGCGAAGAGAGGGCGGGTCGCTAGTATTTAATAAAGGTAGTCGAAGTCATGATTCAAGAATTTTTTATGACCCTTGTAGGCAGATGAGCATAAGGCCCACCTGATGGTGAGTGGTTACCGTCGCAGCTGTCAGATGTCAGCAAAGCCAGGGACACAGCCAAGCCGTCGCCTACCGTAAAGCTACTGTAAGTTATTTTCGGTTCATGGACCAAGCCTCATCCTGCAAAAATCCGGTATCGTTCTCGTCGAACCCATCGCTTGCGACGAAGGGCTTGGCGAGTAAATTAACCCACAGACACAGCCCATCGAGTTTTTCGCCGAATTGTTATCGGCGTGACGGCTGTACCTACCATCCTTGAAACCGGAACACAAATGTCAAGCAATATTTTGATATATTTGTTGATATATTTTTTATTGCTTAGATGGGTGGACGAGCTCACGGCGCATCTAGTGTTAAGCGGTTACTGGAGCCCATCTTTCAAACAGAAACACGGTTCTTTTTTGTTATTCTGCTTCACGGAAGGAATAAGCAAGTTGGTGGTACCTACCACCTACACCTACAAGATCACCTACAAGATATCCAGTAATTAGGTATGTAAATTATAATTTCGAGGATTTGATTTCTATTACACGATGTTATTCCTTCACCGTGGAAGTCAATCGTGAACATTTGTGGAGTACGTATTTCATTAGAAAAATTGGTACCCGCCTGCGGGATTCGAACACCGGTGCATCGCTTGATACGAATGCACCGGACGTCTTATCCTTTAGGCCGCGACGACTTCAAAAACCCATAATACGAATAGTTACGTCACTGTACAAACTTCTAAGTGGGATGCTACGTCGTATATACCATCCATACGTACCATCCGTCTATGGAATGAGCTCCCCTCCACGGTGTTTCCCGAGCGCTATGACATGTCCTTCTTCAAACGAGGCTTGTGGAAAGTATTAAGTGGTAGGCAGCGGCTTGGCTCTGCCCCTACCATTGCTGAAGTCCATGGGCGACAGTACCCACTCACCATCAGGTGGACCGTGTGCTCGTCTGCCTATAAGGGCATTAAAAAAAAATTCGATTCGAGAGAGCCCGTAGACATCTACAACGTAAATGCGCCACCCACCTTGAGATATAAGTTCTAAGGTCTCAGTATAGTTACAGCGGCTACCCCACCCTTCAGACCGAAACACGTTACTACTCCTCGGCAGAAATAGGCGGGGTGGTGCTATGCTACCTACACGTGCGGACTCACAAGAGGTCCTACCATCAGTGACTATTGCAGCCGGATATAAATAGTTTTACCAATGGACTTGAGTCTTCTACTTGAATATCTGAATACGCGTTGTGAAGCCACGTCGAAGGATTTTAATGATAATCGTCTTTCATCATATCATTGTCTATTACTCACTTCCCTATTATTCGACAATACTGAAACTACTCTCATTTATTTTTCTGTGAAACTCTGTTATTCTCTTAAGACAAGATAATTGTACTTTGTTTTGTATTTAATGTTTCGCATTTTTTTTTGGTGGACAATAAAGAATGCTCTCTCTCTCTCTCTCTCTTTTTCCTACTGGTTGAAGCGAAGGAGAAGCAGTCTATGCTAATAAAAAAATATATATCATCGGATACCATTTCTACATTTGCCTTAGTCGATTTAAAAAATTACAAACACCAATTAAATTTATATAAAAAAAAAAACATTGCCCACTTTTACCGCTACCTGACCGCTCTACAGTCTCAAACATCTCTAAAAAGGTATAATATTATCATTTAAACCAATACAGATTATAAACACAAAAAACATAAAACCCGTAAAATGATCTTCAAAAAAAACCTACACTTTAAAAGCAGAGCATGTTAGGACGTCAACATTTTTATATAAAAAAAAAAACAAAAACAAAAAAAAACTTCCGAAGTGGACAAGCGACGTCCATTATAAATCAAAAGACAAGTCACAACACTATGATATGGTTATTCAATTAAAACTAGCCTTCAACGAAAATCCCAAACCAGAACTCACTTTAATATAAACTAATAAAGCCTAAAATCCTACATCGATATCATTCACTTTCGTCATTTGACATTTTCAAAACATCTCACAAGCTCCACGCTAATTTAGATTCTAACGTAAGACTTTTCAGAGGTTAATATCGTATTGGATCGATACAGAATATTTTTAATAGCACGTCTAATGATAGCATTGTTTCTGTGTTGTATGAAGACATTGCCTGTCATTCTGCTTTCATTGTTCGAGGGACGATAAAGAGAAGACCACGCTAATGTGTCCAAGCACATTCTTTGTATAGATAAAACTGTTTAGAGCGCTGTCGCGTGGGTTACAGTTATCGGCTGCTTGAGAAATGAAGTCGGTTTTATTGTTGGGCTTTTGTGGAGAGAGTGGTCGCCGATGGACCGCAGCCGTAGCGGAGATATCCGTTTAGTCTACCGGACCAGCTGGCGGCATGTTAATAAATTAATAAGCTTGAGAGCTACGAATGAAAGAACAGATGAATGACAGCTGATGTTATGAAAATAATAGTTTAAAAAAACTAAAACAATACGCTTTTATAGAAAATCCAACTAAAAAATAGAAAATAAATTTTGATAAATTTGAATTAAAAATAGTATAAGAAAAATGATATTATTGTAAAAAAATCCTGGGGTTTATTAAAATTTATATTATTTTTTTAGTTGGATTTTGTATAAAAGCTTATTTTTTTAGTTTTTTAATCTATTATTTATTTTTCAAGTCTTAGTTGAATTTCAATTTTTTAAATATATTTTTAAATGTCTTTTTTAAACATTGAATTGTCATTGGTCCTTAATAAGTATACCAAATTTCCAGTTAATCCGACGTTTTGAAGGGGGTCAAAATCATGTTCAAAGATTCCGTTACATGCTAACATACATACGTCTGAAGCTAATAAAAGCGTATTAATATGGTGCACCTACCGTTGATAGGAATTCTTGTCGGCGTGCACAGGTAGGTACCACCGATCTGCCTATTTCTGCCGTGAGCAGTATTGCCTTTCAGTTCACCAACGTTCACGGTGGGCAGCCGTTGTTTTTTAAGAATGGAGACTTTGGAACTCACGTCTCGAGGTGGGTGGTGGAATTTACGTTGTTGATGTCTATGGGCCCCGATAACCACTTAAGATCAGGTAGGCCGTTAGCTCGTTCATTCATCTAAACAATTAAACAAATGTGTATATTTTGGTGCATTGAGTTTATAGATGATGTATTTCTCAGAGGTCAGTGGCCTATTTCTCAAAAAAAAAGTACCAAATGCTTTATTCTATTATAAAAATTGCTTACTGTGCCACTTACCTACAAAGTGTCTGTAAACCTGTTCATTAGAAATCATAAAAAAAACATAAGTGAAATCAATAATTGAGTCAAGTCATTATCTCTCTTAATTTAAAGCTACGTTGGATCAATTAGTCTGACGCTAATTAATTACCCGCCGCTCAGTCATGCCGACAGCTGCTAAACGTCACTTTGACAGCTGTCACCTCTGACAGGCCAAGGTCTAAGCAGTAACCTGTGTAAAGTTGACACTTCCTTTTGTTGCCTAATAAAGATAAGATAGTTTGAAAATTGCCTTATTTCTAACTATATCGAAATATTTTTTGAGGGGTACGTAGCCTGAGGAGAAGCGCGCTAGAGGAAGAGCGCCAGCTAGATGGTTGGATCATCTCAAGGAGGTGACTGGAGGCCAGATGCAGGGAGCGGTACATATGGCGCAGAACCGGACCCAGTGGAGAAGATAGACATACAGTCACGATCCTCAGCATTGAGGGAACGACCAGAAATACGTAGCCTGAATGCCATCAAACTGACTTCAAATGAAGTCAAGAGCACGAATTACGAACACATGATTAATTTCTGTTGTTAACCTTAAACTTTGAATCCTTTCCCACGTTCATACGTTGAGGTAGATGTTTATTGGCGTAATTACGTTGAAAGGCGCCGCCGTGCTCTCGGTAAGCAGATAACGCGATTATAATATTTGGTTATTGATGCTTTTAGAACAAACGCGGGCTTTGTCTCCGTGTGAACCGCGAGATTGTGAGGGTATTTGTCGCTGGAAGAATATTGTATGCATTGGTATTCTTCTCTTTGTTTTTGAGCCTCACTGCAAATTCAATAGTACTCTGAATGATTTATCAATTTGTAGACGTTCTAAATTTGTTGTAGCCAAAAATATATCGTTAGCAAATGCAGTTTGGCCTTTTTTTCGAGTGATAAAAGTCTTTATTGGTAACAGGGCGTCATGTTAGCCCGCACGGGTAGGGGAAAGTGGGGGATATACGAACACCTAAGGGAAAACTTAAATATAGCAATGGAATTTAATCACAGATTTTTTTTTTTTATTTTTATTATAAAGTTTACTTATCTGTCTAACTTATTCACTAATCATCATTTATATATTTTTAATAAACTGCAACAATGTGAAAGAAAAACAAAACCCTTAGTGTTCGGCTTTGCCCGACATCAGTCGGGTAAATACGAACACCAAGTGGGGTGATTACGAACCAACATTATTAACGACATAGATCACATTTAAAACCCAACGATGTTGACTGTCCGTCAGTACAACTCTCGTGAGCCCATTTTTTGCACACATAGCACACAATCTAGTCTTCAACGGGAGGATCAATATATTTATCTCTACAAAAAATACAAAAGTAGTATTTATTTTCTTTTTCGCCTTTTTCTTTTTTTTTCGTATTTTGACTAGAGTCACTAAAGTCTTTTTTTATATTGTTCAAATTCTTTAATAATATTTCATACTTCTTGTTTGAAGGTGTTCTCTCATTACATTTCAGTCTTTTTATTTGGGTTCCTTTTTTACCATCTTTCCGTTTTCTTCTTGATTTCTTACGTTTCCTGATCGTCTGTAAATAAAGGTTTTCATCCAACCATTTTCTTCTTGATTTCTTACGTTTCCTGATCGTCTGTAAATAAAGGTTTTCATCCAACCATGGCTGTATTAACACTTCTTTCATTAGATGGTCAAAATTAGTGGTTTTTGGAGCATTATATGTTTCTGCTGCTTTACGCAGGGAGAGTTTTTGGTTTTAACATCGTCTATAGCCTTTTTGAGATCTTCTAAACTATACTTCAGTTCGGTCTTTCTTTTGTAAGTACAAGGCATCTGTAATAATATTTAAAAAAAAGTTGAACGGGGTACTAGCAAACGGGAGTGGGGTAACGGCGAATGTTCGAGATTGCCCGACATGGAGTGTTCGTCTTTACCCCGCGGAATCGAAAATAATTAAAGGTCAAAAAACAATTTTGGTTAAATTTATTTTGCCTACTACATCATTATCATTTAGCTGAGTAATATGTGATTATTCCACTATGTAAAAGCTGAATTATGATTGTAGATAGATATAAAGTTACATCAACTTGAATTTACCAAAAAATTACATCTAAAACATACAAAATATTGAAAAATGTATACCTTTTTAAGTACGTGTGTCCGCGTCTCCCGTGTTATTGACTGGCATCAGTGGTGGCGTGATCTCCGAAATGGCGGCAAATAAAATTAGGATATATCTTTCTAACATATTAGAACCATTGAATTCGGCATTACCCAGCGTTCGCGTTTCCCCCACTTTCCCCTACATATCATCACCCCGCCTATTTCTGCTGAGAATCCGTAATTCTTTGCAGTTTGAAGAATGTAGCAGCCGTTGCACTATAGAATTGAGACTTAAACCTTGTCTCTCAAGGTGAGTTATCTATGTTAATGTTAATGGCCTCAGGCAACCTTGGAAGCACCAGATGGACCGTGAGATCGTACAGCTTCCTATCTTAGAAGGATATGCTGGTCATGAAAATCTGTACTGCGAGCTTATGCCATACTACCATGTTGAGCCTCCAGCATTCCTATTTCTGTCACAGCAGCAGATATGAAAAGTCGTTTAAAGGAATCGTATCGTATTTTAGCTATTTTCAAAGTTGATCGATTGCCGCGTAGTAGGTACTCTTAGCCGGGATTAGCCCACAATAAGCTCAGAATTTTACAGTTATCATTCGGCGATGTGTCACTAAAAGCTTTTATTTGCATGTGCATACAGATGCAGATGAGCATACGGCACACCTGATGGTGCGTGGTTACCGTCGCCCATGGACTTCAGCAATGCCAAGGACAGAGCCAAGCCGCTGCCTACCGTTAAACTGTCGATTAAATATTTAAACAACTTGTAACGGTGTATTTTATAGAGATCTTAAGATTTTATGGAGTGTTTAAAATAAATGTATCAAATCTTTAATTACATGTAACAAAAATTTTGTATTCATTTTTAAGAAAATTGCGCAGACGGAGTATGAAATTTCCTACGCTTATAGAGAATATAGAGAAGAAGTGCAGAATGTTAACATCTTTTTAAAATTATGCATTAAAATACATTAAATTAATAAATAAAATATTATACGCATTACCATGTATTTGACACAGCACACATATACATATGTACCTACTATTTTTGTTTATTGTCAAACTTTTGTTACAGTTTTAAATCTGTGGTCAAATTGAGAATAGATTAATATTGTTTGTTTTTAATATTATTTGTCTATAGTGTAGTATTGGCAAAATCTGTAATTAAGAAGTTTATTAATCTTTGACAATAGAACCGATAATAATGTTCAAACTTATAATTTCAAATAATTATAGTCGAATTTCGACTACCAGGGAACCACCAGTAGGTATACCTAAAAATGTCTCGGTTTTTTGTCAATATTTATTGCCGACAAAAAATGTAACGTTTTTCTATTATTTCTGTCCAACGGTAACCAGGTAAACTGGCAGCGAAGTTAACACGCGCGTCGATGGTCCCCCGGGAATACATTCTGCCCATCCATCTTGTGTGCGACAAGGAGCAAGCCGTGTGAGACCTCAAGGGGGCAGGTTGCTTAAATTTTATGAAACTCTGTAGTGTGCATGTTGTAAAGTAAGTTGAGAGGAATCACGAGCTACGTTTGGTATTAACGTATTTCTGTCCTGCAATGGAATAACAGATACACTTACACTATACGATCAAATCGACGTTGCTTCCTTATCTTTGATTCTTTTTTCATGAATTAATTGTGATATCTTTTCACAATGCTTTTGAAATATTAATTAATAATAATTATAATTTTGTGTCGTCGTGGCGTAAAGGGTAAGTAAGACGTCCGGTGCATTTGTGTTGTAGCGATGCACCGGTGTTCGAATCCCGCAGGCGGATACCAATTTTTCTAATGAAATACGTACTTCACAAATGTTCACGATTAACTTCAACGGTGAAGGAATAGCATCGTGTAATAAAAATCAAACCCGCAAAATTATAATTTGCGCAATTACTGGTAAAAGTACTGTAAAAAATGAGACCTTAGAACCCAAATCTCAAGGTAGGTGGCCGGCATTTACGTTGTAGATGTCTATGGGCTCCGGTAATCACGTAAAACCGGGTGGGCCGTGCGCTCGTCCACCCACCTAAGAAATAAAAAAAAAATCGTACTAATCTGCTTTCAACATAAATATCCCAAATGGCTATATCGCTCGATACGGCTACACGGGCTGGAGGCTGGTTTATTAGATGGTCACATTCGTAATATTAGATTCGGTCTGTAGCTTGTGTAAATAGCTCATGACCCTGATGTACACGTGAGAAGGGATTCCGTATTAGTTAGGTAATAAATATATCTTCGTTCGTATGGCCCGTTATTGTTAGATGTATACAGACGTTATCATCACATTCTTGAATCCATATTTAGATACGGGCGTGTGTTACAAGAAACGGAAGCACGTCACTAGATACGTGATAATGATGTGATAACGGATATCACTCGTGATTTACTGTCACGACTCACGGTCTTCTTATTAAAATTGACTAAAAACTTACTAGAAAAATAGGAGAGTCCTTACTTTGAACGGTGGGATGTAGAGGCTTAGCTTGCTGTCCCTGGCATCAGTGTCCGAGTCAGCCATTAATAGTGGAGGAGGTCGAAGATTTAACGCACAGTGAGAATCATACTAATTGTGCTTACAATTTCACTGTAAATATTCAGCAAAATAGCCTTAACTTTAAAATGGAAATGGACTGGACATGTAGCACGCCTTCAGGGTCAGAGATGGTCAAAAAAAGTAACAAGACGATATAAAGAAAGTAGCAACTTTTTTTTTTATTGCCCTTGTAGGCAGACGAACGAGCATACGGCCCACCTGAATAATGTGTCGGCCTTCGTTTGCAAGAACAAGACCTGATTAATGCATTGTGATAGAACCCAGCGTCATCGCAAAGTGAATATAATTCGACATGTGGTTCTTTAAATGAAATTTTAGGAGTAGTTCTTAGTGGTGGGGTAGCGGTTTGGTTGTGCTCATAGGGTTGCTAATGCACATGGGCAGCTGCGACTAGTCATTATTGAGTTACCAGGTGGAACATATATTCGTTTACTTTCAAAGGAACATAAAAAAATTTAAAAGTATTTACAGTTTTGTACATTTGTCATAAATGCGTTCGCGCGATGTTCGTTCGATTGAGTTTAAGTTATAATACAGTTGTTCGCACTTCAAAGAACCCACAGACACAGCCCACTGAGTTTCTCGCCGGTTTCTCACCCGCTTCTCAGTGGGTCGCGTTACCGATCCGGTGGTAGATTCTGCGAAGCACTGCTCTTGCTAGGGCCAGTGTTAGCATCACTCCGGTTTGAGCCCCGTGAGCTCACCTACTAGTTAAGGTTACGCTGAAATAGCCTCTCAAGGCTATCAGATTAGGTGTGAAAAAAAAACTTCAAAGAATGTGTCTGACCTAGAAGTTACAAGTAATTTACAATAGATGGCACTCTACTGGTGGTAGGAGATCTTGTGAGTCGGCAAGTCGGGTCACCACTCTGCCTATTTCTGCCGTGAAGTGATAATGCGTTTTGGTTCGAAGGGCGGAGCAGCCCTGTACTGTAAAAGCTGAGACCTTAGAACTCATATCTCAAGGTGGATGGTGGTAGTTACGTTGTAGATGTCTATGGACTCCGGTTACCACTTAACATCAGGTAGGCCGTTTGCTCGTTTACTCATCTAAGTCATAAATATAAAAAGTCGAGTAGTCTGTAGTTTTAAAAACAGAATGAATTTCATTGAATTCATCATCATCATCAGCCTGCGGCAGTCCACTGCTGGACATAGGCCTCCCCCAAAGCTCGCCACTGAACCCGATCTTTGGTTCTGCACATCCAGTTACTGCCAGCTGCCTTGCGCAGGTCGTCGCTCCATCTAGCAGGAGGGCGTCATACACTACGTTTGCCGGTTCGCGGTCTCCACTCCAGAACACGTCTACCCCAACGGTTATCGGTTCTGCGACATATGTGACCAGCCCACTGCCACTTCAGCTTACTAACTCTGCGAGCTGCTGATATTTCATTTACGTTTAATAGCAGTAGAGGCTTATTATAGTGTAGCAAGTCAGTCTACACAATATTTATCTTTTTTCTTATCGCCCCGAATGCCTGCACACCAAGAGATTTCAGATTGCGACTAGGCACCAACAATCTGTTTCCAATAGTCACTTCTGAATACAATGTTAAAAAGACAGTGGAATTAAAGTTGGCAATGGTAAGTATGGCCAACGGTTTGGTGGATTCAAATCGCTAGTCGATCAGCATGAGTGATTGCTGACCAAGCAGATGTGCGTAAGTAATTGCAACCTCTGACTGATCTCATAAAGTATTTTCAGTGGTAACGAGTGCCTATGATTAAAATTACGCGGAGCATTTAACTTTTTTGCATTTTGTTATTTTAGATCTATTATTATTCTGCTAGATGAGCTATTGACTGAAGTCTATACACAATGAAAGGGGTTGCCCACCTTAAAGACTGAGATCGGAACTTATAATTGTAGTATTGACAGCTGTCTTATACTTCCTACTGGAATGTACGATAGACATATAAAATGGCGATAATTTTGGCGACACACAAGATTAACCCAATTTTTTAAGTGAAAACTTCTTTAGAATCGTTGTGATTTTAAACCGGATGCAACGGAAAAAACGACAGGTAAGAGACACAAATACAAAAGAATGAGACAGAAATACACATACTATTTAATACAGCGCCATCTGTGAGATTTTTTTAATACTAACGTGT
Organism: Bombyx mandarina; assembly: GCF_030267445.1. Lineage (NCBI taxonomy): Eukaryota > Metazoa > Arthropoda > Insecta > Lepidoptera > Bombycidae > Bombyx > Bombyx mandarina. The sequence continues at coordinate 15,401,156 of NC_143213.1, forward strand.
GTATGAAAGCTCTTGTAGTGAATTTTAATTTAGGATTATACGTGAAATTAAAATATCAATTCACAGAGGGCGCTACCTTACAATTATTTACTAATGACAAAATTTTACATATACTTAAGACGTTTAGGATAATTGTATTTTAATTTTGGAAGGTTTCACTTCTACCACGTGTGAATTGCACACATGTATTTTTTTTTTCTCCCTACCAATGCGGATAGCCTTGAGAGGCTACTTCTGCTTCATCCTAACATGTAGGTGAGCTCACGGGGTTTAAACCGGAAGTGTTGCTAACACTGGCCCTAGAAAGAGCAGTGCTTCGCAGAATCTACCACCGGATCGGAAACGCGACCCACTGAGAAGATCCGGCTAGAAACTCGGTGGGCTGTGTCTATGGGCTTATTCGCTGGAAGGACGGTGACCGAGTAACGCGTTACATAAACTACTGTAATATAATATTATATTTCGTTTAATGTTTGTCACAAGTCAATCCTGATATTCCTATGCCATTTGAGAATGTAATGTACTTATTTATCAAATAAAATAAAACTGATAGGTACGATTACAACGTAACACCGTTGTAGATAAGGAATTTTGATTTTTACAACGCGCCCTAAATATAATCTTATCTGATAACGTAATCTTAATCTTCTCAAGTTCGAATTTTTAGATTCAACGTTATGAAAGAAAAAAAAATACACTTATTTCTGTACGTTGCTTGGATTGGATATTCCGATCCTGTAGATTGATTTAGAAATAGTGCTCCAAACTTAATTTTCCCCGAATAAATCCTGGATTGAATTTGAGAGACACTCACCCATTTTAAGCACTAAATTGACTCGTTGAATATGTCAATTCAAATTTTGGAGGCTTCTCAAATATTTTAAACTTAGCAACAGCAATATGCTCGTAAGCTTATGTCTGGTTGCCGCGTCTCTGTTTGAGATGTCGCAATCATTTCATTTAACGATTGACGATTGACTTCCAAGGTGAAGGAATAACATCGTGTAATAAAAATCAAAACCCGCAAAATTATAATTTGCGTAATTACTGGTGGTAGGACCTCTTGTGAGTCCGAACGGGTAGGCACCACCGCCTTGCCTATTTCTGCCGTGAAGTAGTAATGCGTTTCGGTTTGAAGGGTGGGGGCAGCCGTTGTAACTATACTGAGACCTTAGAACTTATATCTCAAGGTGGGTGGCGCATTTACGTTGTAGATGTCTATGGGCTCCAGTAACCACTTAACATCAGGTGGGCTCTGAGCTCGTCCACCCATCTAAGCAATAAAAAAAAAATATTCGTTGGTTACGCGTCCCGTATCAGCAAGACCATTCCTCTTTATGTTTGTCAGAAATACCATTCTATATACATCAAGAGAATTTGAACCAAATTGTATTTTAAATACGCACAATCCTTAATGTTTTTATTGAACAAAACACACGGTATTTCGGCTCCAAACTATGGATATATATAATATAACTATTAATATGATCCTCAATATTATGTTTTGTGGCGATATCGTCCAACACAGGTGTATAGATAAACCTAAAGTGCTTGTGATTTCACGGGCTCTTCAATAGCGTAACAAAACAATAAATATACTATCACAAATCGTTAAAGCTGTGTGTATCTTGTTTTCATTATAAATGTTTACCTGATCGTTTTTTCTTAGAATTTAGTTTCATCTGGCACCGCACTGATTCTGTTTTTGCATCGGCTTATTTACGTGGTACAAATACTTGGTAATTACTGCCGATTTGTGTATTATTAGGAAGATAGAATTACTATTGACTCGGAGGCCTTTCCAGTTTCAGCTAGGCCGCGTGGAATTTGCTAACAGCAACATTGAATGAATGTACTACCGGATCGAAATCACGACCCTCTGAGAAGATCCGGTGAGAAACTCAGCGGGTTGATGCTTAGGTTAGATTGCACGTCGAATTCTTTGCCGAGTTCAACGAGTATCTTCCCAATTCTGTAATTTTGCATGAACTACGCTATAGTAGGAAGACTGCCAGTGGACCGCACTTCGTCTCCATAAACCATGGGTCCAAAACCCGGTTGTGTCATGATGTCTGGACGAAGGTCTGCATGCGTGTAATCCTATTTAGAGATCTTTGAGTAAGAATAATAATAAACTTTTTTTGTTAAAAAAACAAAAATAAATAAGTCGCCTTAAACCTTCGATAAAACGATAATTTTAGGTACCTACCCATGTCAAAAGCCGAACTAACTTGTGTATTATCGATACAAACACACACGTTATCATATCAGTCAGAACGTTGTTACCGATATACATTTAGGAATTTTATAGATTTAAAATCCATTAATTTTATAAAGTCGCTCGTTCGAATTTTGAAGCATCTTTATGAAATGATTGAATTACGATTATCTGTTGAAATGAATTGTTGTTTGTACTAATTACTTTTTAGCTTTCACTAGATCCTACATATTATTCTTAATCATGTGAACACGAGCACAGAAGCAAACAAAACCTGTTGACAATTCTAATGTCCTAATGGCCACGACAATTTCACAAGTATTAGGCCATAATAAATCATCACCAAACATAGGTGCATTTAATTCCTCAAAACTGTTAACTAATTACCTCAATTTATTTCAATAGGATTTAGAATGACAGCTGATATAAGAAGCAATTTTTTGGTAAAGTTTGGCGGGCCGTTTCGTGGCCCAATCGATATTAAAGTGTTACCATAACCGATACACATAATGCCCTTCCATTCTTGAAGCCGAGCGCTTTGGTCAGAAATAGGCAGCATAGTTGTATCTATCTGGGATCACTACATCTTCTACAACAAATACGAATACAGTTAATATTTACATTCATTCATACAGGCTTGCGCTAGTGCCTTAACGGTTTCACGTGTGCCACATGTCTCCATCTCAAAAGGTCTTAAATCGGTAACTACATTTCTTTTATTTCTCAATTAAGTTAATGTTAAGTGATTACTGGAGACTTTTATTTTATTTTATTGTTATTGCATAGATGGCTGGACGATCTCACAGCCCACCTGGTGCTAAGTGGTTACCGGAGCCCATAGACATCTACAACGTAAATAGCGCCACCCACCTTAAGATATGAGTATTAAGGGTCTCAGTATGTAACGGCTGCCCCGCCCTTTATACCAAAGCGCATTACTGCTTCACGGCAGAAATAGGCAGGGTGGTGGTACCTACCCGTGCCACCAGTAAATCGTATATTTAAAACCTACAATTGCAGATATCGTCGCTGAGGACGCAATGAGGACATAATTGTAATTACTCAAAGACCTTATAATCAGTGATTCATAACTATAGACCACAATCTATATCAAGCCTCCAAATCGAACGCGTATTAGCCTATAAGGAGGGTAGACGGCTTTAATCTAAGTGCATTATGCTATTGCATATACCCTGAAGATACACTGCAAGGCTTGTCTACAAAAAACCGCGACATCACAAACACGACTTGTAATTATTAACATTCAAATATCAAACGTGTCGTAATTACGAGAGAACGTGTTGACACTTCTATCACACTACCCAATTACTGAAGCCATAAATTAGAACCAAGTATTACCGACCTTAAACCAGGTGATTTTAGGATCATTTTTCGGATGTACATCAGATATCGACATTGGTGTAGATAAGGACCCTGTTTTCACATCATTTATCATAGTTATCATCGTACAAACTCAGTAGCTTGGCAATTATAGTAGATTTCGTCGCAACGATGGATTTTTAGGTGAAGTGTACGAATGACATTATCTTTTATATAATTTTTTATGGGTAATAAAAATACGATTATTAATTAATGAGTTTATGTGGGAATAACAATAACTAGTGGTCCCGCAGTAGTCGAAATTCGAATATAGTTAATTGAAATCATAAGTTTGAACATTATTATGGTTATATTGTCAAAAATTATTATACTTCTATAATCACAGATTTCGCAAAGACTACACTATAGACAAATAATATTAAAGCTAAACAATATTAACCTATTTTCAATTTGACCACAGACTTTAAGCATAAACTAAAGTTTGACAATAAAAAAAGATTATATATACATATGTGTGTGTGTGTCAAATACATGGCAGTATGTGTAATGTTTTCTTTATTGATCTTTTATGCATTATTTTAAAAAAAATATTAGCACTGTGCACTCCTTCTCTAAATTCTTTATAAGTGTGGGAAATTTCACACTCCTCCGTCCGCGCAATTTTCGTAAAAAGGGGTACAAAGTTTTTGTTACGTATTAATTATACAGAATTTATTAATTATTATAAAGATATAAATTAATATAAAGAATAATATAAAATTAATATAAAGATATACAGAATAAGAGATGCGGAGAGCACAATCAATAAAAGTTTTTTAAATAAAACATTTTCCTGTATACGGTTTTTCTTATTTTAACAAAATAAATTAAGACAGAATCCAAAAATGTATATATGCATAATGCATATAATTTCTATTTGTAAAACTTCGTTGCTAAAACGGCTAAACTAGTTTTAGGAGGAGAGCCAGTTTTTGGATTAATACTTCTATAGTAAAGTTTAAGTTGAACGCTTATGATAGCACTAGTTTAGTTTTGGAACGAAGTTCCTTATCGCGCGTTGTGAAAGGGGGCTAGACGGAAAAAATTCTTACGAAAAGTTGTCACGACACTTTTTAGATCCGTCATTCTGACCAATCAACGTGTAGGCGCTTATCGCGTGACATTGCTCGTATCCGATTGGTCCGCGTAATGAGTACAGTTTCTCGAGATAGCGTTTCAACAATTATAGTCATTTAGTTCATAGTATTGTTTTTTTCTTCTTCATAATGCCGTAATTTATTATTATAACTAAAAAAAAAAATTACAATTCCTTCACTAATTAATCGAAAGGAACTTCGTTTCATCCGGGTGTCCCTTGACACCTCTGAAGTTTTTTTTATTGTGGGATTACTACATGCACAGTTTTTTGAATTTTCCGTTATTTCTCTCATTTGTAAAGGCTTACAACTCCCAGTTTGAAAGCTAGTCACTGTTTGACAGTTTCAGTATTCGTTTGAAATTATTTTAGAGCTTGGTTCTGTTGGCGAAGGTGAGGAATAAAGAATTTTTTTTTCATTCCTTTACAGGTACTCATTAAATTATTTAATTCCATTTTGATACAATTTTGAATTCTTAAGCTTTTCCTTTAGTATAAATTTAATTTTTGATCATATTTTCACACCGGTGTAGTTCAATAATGACATAGGCAAGAGAGCTTTCTAATGAAATACGTACTCAACAAATGTTCACGATTGACTTCCACGGTGAAGGAATAACATCGTGTAATAAAAATCAAACCAAAAAATTTAAATTTGCGTGTTAACTGGTGGTAGGACCACTTGTGAGTCCGCACGGATAGGTAGCACCGCCCTGCCTATTTCTGCCGTGAAGCAGTAATGCGTTTCGGTTTGAAGGATGGGGCAGCCGTTGTAACTATACTGAAACTTTAGAACTTGTATCTCAAGGTCTTGTCTACGTTGTAGAAGTCTATGGGCTCCAGTAACCACTTAATACCAGGTAGGCTGTGAGCTCGTCCACCCATGTAAGCAATAAAAAAAAGCTTTGTTTAACTGTTAACATTGTTAAATTTCAAATTACTCAATTAGAAAAATGAGACATATTTCATTTCTTCTTTATGCACCTTCAGCTTTTTCTCACTTTAACCATTACTATACTGTTAAGAACGCATTTGACTAGCTAAATCACTTATAACCTCAGTGTCATAAAAAGCTTCATAAAAGTTCACTTCCTAAAAGTTTTACTTCTTAGTTCACTTCATAAAAGTTAGATAAAATTTTGAGATAGCTGTTCAAACGAAAATTGCGAATTTTGATGCTGGGAATTTTTATATTTTATTCCATCTTACATCCCTTCCAAGTTTGCCTATTTCCTGTCATTAATCAGCTCTGTTCATTCCACTCGAGATCTACCATAAAAAATAAGCACACAATTGCCAACAACAAATTGACTTGTATCTTATCAACACAGGGGCCAATGGTTAATCCAAATGATCCGTATAATCTAGTAATACAAGCGGGCAGATAGATTGCACTTTATATTAGTTTTCACATGTGGCGTGTGTGTCCGGAATGAAGGAACGGGTTCATTCCGCGTTTATTAGATAAGCTTGGCTTATAGCTTACGCTTTTTGGGTTAGATTCATTAGTATTAAAGATATTTTATTTATTTACATAAGTTCTAATGTCTTTTGAATGAGGTCTCATCTCCACTTAAGGAGGAAATATAAATAAATGTAAATATTGAAACTGAAATTGGTTTAGAATAACACCAATTCTGCTCTCGTGAATAAACTTCATTGCGTTTTGAAGCCGAAAATAGCAAGAAGATGGTTAATGGCGAAAGCGTGTAGGCTGGAGTGCATAAATAAGCAACTGAGTTTTGCTCTGATTTCCCTCTACTAACCATCGTGTATTACGTGAGACGCAATCTCATTCAATAGATAATAGCTTTACACCTCTACAATGAACTAAAACATAAAGTGAAATTTGTAATGTGATATTGAAGCGTATTGGATATTTTTTGTGTTCAATCGTATGTGACATGGCGGTGAACCGCAGGACAGACCCGCGTGCTTGTCACGATGGACCCTTTGGAATGTTTTCGTAAATGGTGTTTAGAAATAATTTATCGAGAAACGTTTAATCTAATTTTGCAGTCATCAATCAATTATATTGATGAAAGGCGATTGCATGCAGCAGAGATGCGAATGTTGCGATGGATATGTGGAGTAACGAGAATGGATAGAATACGGAATGAATATGTTAGAGGAAGTCTGAAAGTGGCACCTGTGACAGAGAAGCTGAGAAGACCTAAGAAGAAATGGATGGATTGCGTGAAAGACGATATGGGTAAGAAGGGAGTGAGCGAAGAAATGGTATATGATAGAAGAGTATGGAAGGAGAAAACATGTTGCGCCGACCCCAGGTGACTGGGAGAAGGGCAGGATAATGATGATGATGATGATGATGATCAATCAATTATATTCGCGATCTTGTCACATCGAAGGCCAAGTACCCCTTTGTCATTAGTTGGCCTAAACGTTGGTTCGAAATTGTTGGAACGAAGTGGTGGTTGCTTCTTATCTTCAGTCAGTAAGTGTCTACAGTTGGCATCATTGCGCCACTTTGAGAAGGCGGCACGACATGAGAATCCTCTTGTTGTCGCCGCTGGAAATTACACACCCGACCCTGTAGACCGAATGTTAAATAGTCGACGTCGCCCAAAACACGTCATTACGGATCCTCCCGATCCATTAATCCTCTTAGGTACCACAAGCACCGGTCACCGTCCTCGTCAAACCCGTCGCTTGCGACGAAGGGCTTGACCAGCGAATTAACCCATAGACACAGCCCATTGAGTTTCTCACCGGATCTTCTCAGTGGGTCGCGTTTCCTATCCGGTGGTAGATTCTGCGAAGCACTGCTCTTGCTAGAGCCAGTGTTAGGAATACTCCGGTTTGAGCCCCGTGAGCTCACCTACATGTTAGGGCGAAGCTGAAATAGCCTCTCAAGGCTATCAGCATAGGCAGGAAGAAAAAAATATCGGGAAATTCTTTTTTCGGATGAAAAATTTTTTACCGTAGAAGAGAGCTACAACAAACAAAATGATAAGGCGTACGCACACAGTAGTGAAGAAGCGAGCAACCGTATTCCGCGTGTCCAACGAAGTCATTTTCCATCCTTGCTCATGGTATGGTTGGGAGTTTCTTATTGGGGCTTAACAGAGGTACATTTTTGTGAGAAAGGTGTAAAAACGAATGCGTATATCAAAATACAGTCCTGACGAACCTTGTGGAACCTGTTTCTCATACCATGTTCAATAACAGGCACTGGGTATTCCAACAAGATTCGGCGCCAGCTCATAGAGCGAAGAGCACACAAGACTGGCTGGCGGCGCGTGAAATCGACTTCATCCGGCACGAAGACTGGCCCTCCTCCAGTCCTGATTTGAATCCGTTAGATTACAAGATATGGCAACACTTGGAGGAAAAGGCGTGCTCAAAGCCTCATCCCAATTTGGAGTCACTCAAGACATCCTTGATTAAGGCAGCCGCCGATATTGACATGGACCTCGTTCGTGCTGCGATAGACGACTGGCCGCGCAGATTGAAGGCCTGTATTCAAAATCACGGAGGTCATTTTGAATAAACTTTAGTGTCATAAGAATCTATGTTTTGTTAAGTTCATTTTGGTATATGAATGGTTACATAATGAATAAACTTGTTTCAATTATTTTACATTAAACATGTGACAGAATTTATGACCTGACTAGGTATATGCCAAGAAGCATGTGTTTCCGTTTTAAAGGCGAGATAGTCGTACAAATCAGTTGAATCTTAGTAACTCTATGTCATCATCATCATTATCATTCTCCTGCACTTCTCCCAGTCGCCTGGAGTTGGCGCAACATGTTTTTTCTTACCACACTTCTCTATAATATATAATTTCTTCGCTCGTTCCTTTCTTACACATATCGTCTTTCACGCAATCCATTTTTTCTTAGGTCTAACTTTTCCTCTAAAGCCTTTCAAATTGATAGTGTAGGATTAAAAGTATTATTATAACTATTATTGCTTAGACAGGTGAACGAGCTCACGGCGCACCCGATGTTAAGTGGATACCGGAGCCCATAGACATCAACAACATAAATGCGGCAACTCACATTGAGTCATGACTTCTATGTCACAATTCTATAGTATAATGTACATTAATTATTGTGGTACCGTAACTGCTAATGTGAATTGCTTCTTTTTTTTTATAGCTCTTGCAGGTGTTACTGGTGGTAGGACCTCTTGTGAGTCCACACGGAGAGGTACCACCACCCGCCTATTTTTGCCGTGAAGCAGTAATGCGTTTCAGTTTGAAGGGTGGGGTAGTCGTTGTAACTATACTAAGACCTTAGAACTTATATCTCAAGGTGGGTGGCGCATTTACGTTGTAGATGTCTAAGGGCTCCAGTAACCACTTAACACCAGGTGGACTCTGAGCTCGTCCACCCAACTAAACAAAAAAAAGACAGGCATACGGCCCACCTGATGGTTAGTGGTTACCGTCGCCTCTGTTAATACCGTAACTTAGTAATCATCATTCAGGCCGCTCAGAATTCTGCTATCGTACATCTGCCGATTCCCGCAGCCCACGAGATAGTGTCATCCGAAAGTCTGAGACGTTTCGATAAGACGTCAAATTTTTTTTCTTGATCCGTCCACAAGACCGGAAAGTATCATTTTATTTGTTTATCCCGGTTTCTTGTCGACGGTCCCCATCGCCGCGTAATTAAAGACAAGACACGTCTTTCATAATTGACTGGTTCAATCCTCCGTAGACGAATTTTGGCTTTACCTTTATGTACTTAAAGTTGATTTTTAAACGTTTTACCATAATCTTTGGGCACGAACGAGTTGGCGTACCCTTTTTTTGAAATATCACTTTAGTATGACACTGCCATTTTTTTCACGTGAATAATTATTGATTTTTGAAGTTTTAATCTTGGTCAGCTTTTTTTTTGAGCTTCAGTCGCTTTTATTTGGGTATTGAAAAATTTTGCATGATTATCTCTATTATTATGTGAACCATATATTTATAGTTTACTAGCTGACCCGACAGACTTCGTAGTGCCTCAATCGATAAATAAAAGACCTAAACTTTTGTATAAAATAAACTTAAAATAAACACAAGGAATCCGTTCGACGGGGGATCATATCAAAGGGAAAACAAAGTATTTGTTTTTTTTATTTTATTCCGAGCATTTTCATATTTAAACCTTCTCTGGACTTCCACAAATAATTCAAGACCAAAATTAGCCAAATCGGTCCAGCCGTTCTCGAGTTTTAGCGAGACTAACGAACAGCAATCCATTTTTATGTATATAGATAGATATATCTTATAATGAAAATCGCTAGTTGAGAAGAAGAGAGATCAGTTTATTTTTTGTAAAAAAGACGGTAGTATTACTATTATTGATTCAGATTGATGGTGATCCACCCCCACTTGGAGTTATATGGTTACCAACTTACCAAGGCCCATAGATCACAACGCTACTTCGGGACTTAAGATCGAAGGCTCAATTGTATTGCTTAAAAGCAGATTCATTCACAACTACCCACAAACATTAAATAATTCTATGTGTAAATTCAAGCACGGGATAGCGATCCGCTGATAGCAGCGTAGTGACGTGCGAGGAAATTGCTGTTCACGTTCGTGTGGTAACGTGTCTGCGAATCTGAGTTCGAGAAATTCCGGAATAGGTACTACGATAGAATCGCGCTTTTGACTCAGCGGTATCACATAGCAGCAAGGTTTCAAGGGTGGGCAGCCGTTGTACTGTAAAAATTGAGACCTTAGAACTCATGTCTCAAGGCGGGTGTCGGCATTTACGTTATAGGTGCCTATGGGGTCCTGTAACCACTTAACACCAGGTGGGCCGTGAGATCGTCCACCCATCTAGCAATAAATAAAAAATTGCTATATGGGTGGACGAGCTCACCTGGTGTTAAGTGGTTACTGGAGCCCATAGACATCTACAACGTAAATGCGCCAACCACCTATTAACACAAAAAGTTAACATTTCTTCACGGACTTATACAGTGACAGAATAACTGGTAATAACTGGTGTATTGTGCGCCCAGACGGGTAGGTACACACTGTGGTCATGCTTGCGACTTATGTAGGCCGTTAATATACAATACAATTGAGTAACGATGGTGACCATGTACGGAGTACAGTAGCTATTTAAGCCGCATGCTTATCAGCCCATCTAGAGGGCACCTTGAGATATGAGTTCTGAGGTCTCAGTATAGTTACAACCCCAAGCCCCACCCTTCAAACCGAAACGCATTACTGCTTCACGGCAGAAATAGACAGGGCGGTGGTACATACCCGTACGGATGCACAACACGTCCTACCACTAGTAATTACACAAATTATAAATTTGCGGGTTGATTTTTATTACCAGATGTTATTCCTTCACCGTGGAAGTTAATCGCGAACATTTGATAAGTATGTATTCCATTAGAAAAATTGGTACCTGCCTGTGGAATTCGAACACCGGTGCATCGCTATATACGAATGCACCGGATATCTTATCCTTTAGGCCACGACGACTTCACTAGAAGAAAATTCTCCTATATTTTAACTTCTGCATAGTCACATTACTTCTATTCATCAGGTTGACGTTGTTCCCAACAGCTTATTACGTTAGAATTTATTTCTGAACTGATACTTTCTTCACTCTACTGTTTAACTACTAAAGTCTTCACCTAAAAGTTATGAAGCCATGACACGAATGTGTCAAAAAAAATCATTGCAATAATCTAGAAAAGTTTAAAATCGCCGATTTAATCCTTCTATCTGAACGATCTGAGATAAATAACTGTCATCGTTATCATAATATATTAGCAATTAATCAATTTTTAAGTGAGTTTTTCAATTATATCAGCTGGAAATTGTGTATTTTGGTAGCGGTGTTACGAAAATTGATTTCAGATAGAAATCAATTTTGTTATGTTGTGACGTAAATCGAGATATTGAACATCCGTGGCAAGACGGCCAGCGCCTTGCAGTCGTATGCTATCTGTTTGACCCATGAGTCTTTTCCGGGGGTTAGTTCTTCGGCTTATGAATTAATGTATGGTCTTTTCCACAGCTACAGTAGGTATGCGATAATTGTTTGCCGGGAAGTGAATGCTTTAAGCAATGTTGTCTATTGTAACACTTTATTGTATTAGAATTGTTTTTACTATTTGAAATTTTATCGACAAATTTTGTTGTTGTTTGTGTGTTGATGTTGTTGTTGTTTTTTTGTTGTTTTTTTTTTACGTTACGTAAATGCAGTGTGTATAGACAATCTTACAATAATAATCTACTCAACTACCAATCACAAGAAATAAATCATAGATCAATGAATCACAAGCTTGGCCATTGCTACTGCTGCTACCTGCTTGTTAGAATCGTTACTATATTTTCCTACCTAATTTGCCCCTTAACTTCTATAGTAATTAGGCTCAAATAAATCGATAGTGATGGTTTCTGACGCGAAGTATTTCTATCCAGTTTCATAGTCGTTACTTCAATGAAATTTGACTCCCTGACTAAAGCTACAAAAACCTTACAGAACGTCTAATTTAATACGAACTTTAGTCCATTGATTGGGAGGAACCCAATCTTATAGTGGCAGGCCACGCAGAACCATACAATGTCCGTTTTATACCTGATAGCAATTTCTTCCAGACGTTTTTAGGCTTATTTGATTTGAGATTTCAAAATTCAAACAAGATATTCATCTGTTCGCGAAATCCCCTAAGGATTACACCTCAGTTTTGTTCCTTGAAGTTTGTATAACTCAGACAAAAGGCTCAATGCTTATTATATTGTTATTCGTGATGGCGTCATGGCGAGCTGTCAAAACAGCACAACCTGTCGCGCGCATCAACGGATGTCGCGGTGGTACTCAAAGTTTTATAATTCAAGTGAAACGTATTGGCGACTGCGGTTTACTGCAGTAGACGGGTTCGCTTTGGGTATTGCGACAACAACGAGCATTCTAGCTATTATCTGTTACATAGAAAGCATTATCACATCATCATCATCATCATCAGCCCACAGTCGCCCACCGCTAGACATAAGCCTCTACCAATCCACACCACTGAGCCCGGTCTTCGGTTCTCCTCCTCCACCTCTTACCGGACACTGTTCGGAGGCCATCGCACCACCTGGGTGACGCAAGGGGGCATCCTACGTTTTCCACTGCGTGATCTCGGAGGTCGTCGCACCACCTAGCAAGGGGACGTCCACGTTACGTTTTCTCCGTGATCTCCAGTTGAGAATCTGTCTGGTCCAGCGATCGTCAGTACTACACCATTTATGGCGTATTGGATTATTTAAGGCATAGATGGTAAATAAATAAAAGATGTCAGGAAAGTTACGATAAGGATTAATTCAATAGCAACGCTGAACTGACGGTTACAGTCTGAGCGAAAGTTCGGACATCGTTATCACCAAACCGATGCGGCCTACTGCCATACTGCATACGAGCAGGAGGGTGCCACTAAATAAAAAGTTTGAGAGCCGCCGTCGCGTCTGTCAATCGTTCAATGATTCGGAACGGCATGCGATCGTTGTTTTTGTTGCGGCTCCGGGTCCAAGGTGCCGGTCAGGTAAATGTAATATCCACAAACATTATTAAACAAGTCAATGAAATGAATTAACAATATTCTAAAAATAATCTTTGGAGTTCGACGATCTTATAAATATGCTAGAAGTTTGTTTAGTAACTAATAAAAAAAATACGCGTTGACCATCAATTCGTAAGGGCAGGGCGTATTGTGAATCCTCACTAATTAATACCGCTTCTTAGTGTATTTCTGCCTAGGTCAAATCATGCCTTTCGTTCGATTAACAAGATGACCCTGGTTTCAATCCAGTTGAGATTTTAATATGTCTCACTGTGGATTACATTATGTACTATCATATTATGTACTCTGTTAGTTGTCCATGGGTCTTCCACAACCTTTTTGTTAAATTCTGAAATACAGGGTAGGTCCAGAATTAGATAACATTTAAAAAAATCATAAAAAAAAACCATTTGACATAGAATATTAAAAAAATTGTTTATTTACAAGAAAGCTTGTTACCTGATTTTTTTTTAAATAATATCGCGTATTTTCACTTGTATAGGTCAGGTTGTTCTATGAGTCATAAGCCTCTCATTTAACTCGTCTTCTTGTGCTAATCCAGTGCATCTCAAATCTTTTGGAAGATCGTTGATCCCATATTTATATACTCTGGTATCGTAGAATTATTTGATGAAGATCAATCTAACGCTGGTAGATTTAGAATTAGAAGAAAATCATTGACTTTCTTTTGTTTTCCCTATTCTTCCTTTTCCAGCTATGCCCGGACGGGCAGGTGAGCTCACGGTCTCAACTTGAGAGAATGACTACCCCTAGTAAGAGCATTGCCTCGCAGAATCTCCCGCCAGGTCGGAATCGCGAGTTCATATAGAACTAATAATTTCTTTGTATTGAATTGGTGATGCTAAACTTTAATCATAGAGTTAGCCTTTCTGCCTATTGGTTGGCAAAATAACTTCGTTCCCATTTCAAGAGTACATAGGTTAACTGTCATCGAATCCACTAAATTCTTTGACCTGTATATGCAGCAATTATGTACTATGAATAAGTGCATATAACTAATCTATTCGAAATTACATAAAAATTCCGCTGAAAATACAAATAGCCATAAGAGTTCAGAAAAAAAACCGCAAATCCCGGCTTTTTATGGTTATCAATCACAATGTTGACTTCGAAATAACATACAAATGTTTCGTAATCCTATTATGTGCTGCTACTGAACCCAGAGAGCTTTTGTTAAGGGATTTGACTGTCAAAAATATGGGATTACCTGAGCGCTGTTACCGATACCGATCTTAAGTGTCTTGTCGGTTGAACTTTGGAGCTTCGGTTGTATTGAAATAATTTGTCATTTCATGATTGTCCAGTCCATTCCGATTTTTACTCGGGCAATTTGGTATGTCCCCAAGCCGTCAGATTGTCGCCGCTTAGCAACAAGTAGGCAGTGAGTGTGGATAAAATCCACTTAAAAGTATCAATTTGCGTAATAGGAGATGGTGGGAGTATTGGGCACCACCGCGAGTAGGTACCATGGTCTTGTCTGTTCCTTCCGCGGATAGTCTTGCGACCCGCTTTGAAGGGTGTGATAGAGATTTCGACATCGTATCTCAATGTTAGCATACACATGTTCTTGTCTCTGAAGTACCTACAACAGATGAATTGAGCTGATCTTGAGAGGAAAAGTCATCATATCCACGAAATTCATAGCTGTATTTATTGAATGTAGCTGTACAAGGTATACCATAACCAATACTATGTATTGCAATCAAAATTGTTACCATTTAGTTGCCAATCTAGCCAATTTTTTTAAAATGAAATTTCTTAATTTTTTAGTCTGGAACAAATCGCTCTGGTTGATAAGATCAAATCTAAATAGTATTTTTGTATTTTTATAGGTGTAGTATGTTTGTGTAGGCAGACGAGCATACGGCCCACCTGATGCTGAGTGGTTACCGTCAGCAATGCCAGGGGTAGAGCCAAGCCGCTGCCTGCCACTTAATACTCTCAAAGTAGTAATAGTATTTATTGCGCTACAAAGTATATTCATTCATTTAAGCTAACTTCAGGGTACCAGGGTCAGGTGTAAGAAACTCTAGTACAGTATCGCTCACATACTTTGAAATGACCCATCCGAAATCTTTGCTTACGAGCACAGTGGTATGTGTCGTATTGCTAGTATATTTCGTTAGGCGTTTTACACGCACCGCTCAGCATGCGTGGTAGATTCTGCGAAGCGCTACTCTTGCTAGGGCTAGTGTTAGCAAATTCTTTCAGGTTGAGCCCGTGAGGTCACCGTCCGTGTAAACCGTCTGTGCGTAGTTGGAATAAGCCCTTGGGCTACCAGCGATAAGATCGAATTGTGTTGATGTGCGCTTGTCTCATGTTTCAAAGCGGACTACATATTTCCCGGCTGTACTAGGTATTCGAGTTGTTAATACATCCTATTATCAATATATTAATGCGTGAAGCAAAAATGTTGTGCCCCTTTTTACGAAAATTGCGAGGACGGAGGAGTATGAAATTTCTCAAACTTATAGAAAACATAGAGAAGAAGTGCAGATAATTAATATTTTTTTAAATTATGCATTAAAAATACATCAAATCAATAAAATAAAAACATTACACACTCTACCATGTATTTGACACACACCCATGCATACTATTGGTTTATTGTCGAACTTTTTATATGGTCTGTGGTCAAATTGAGAATAGAATCAATATTGTTGGTCTTGGCGAAATCTGTGATTATAGAGGTATATAGTCTTTGACAATAGAACCATAATAATGTTCAAACTTATAATTTCAATTAATTATTGTCGAATTTCGACTACCGGGGGACCACCAGCCAGTTTTTTTTTAGTACGCGAGGAATCTCGTTAATTGCGGAAATACTCGTGGACATGTGTTAAGTGTGTAATTCATTAAAAAACTACGCCCTATCTGCGGAATTTGAGCATCGGGATAGTGGCATAGCTTGATACTAATACACCGGGTCTTTTAACCTTTAGACTACGACGACTAAATCACACATTGACTAAGTAGTGGCGAAATTAATAAGGTTTTATAAGGTTACATTACAAGCAGTTGACTGGGAAGTTCGAGAGGATGTGTATTTTTGTTTATTGCTTAGGTAGGTAGACGAGCTCACGGCCCACCTGGTGTTAAGAGGTTACCGGAGTCCATAGACATCTTCAACGTAAATGTACCTTGTAAGGTGGGTACCTTGAGACATGAGTTCTAATGTCTTACTTAGTACAGTACAACGGCTGCCCAACCCTTCAAACCGAAACGCATTACTGCTTCACGGCAGAAATAGGCGGGGTGGTGGTACCTACCCGTGCGAACTCACAGGACGTCCAGTAATGTTTAACAATTATTCAACACAAATAACATCTTAAAGACATGAATGTCTTTTTTTAAATTATACTTTATTTTTAGGTCAAGTAGAAACAAAACTTAACATAAAACATGTAAATAGCTTATTAAATAAAAATAATTTTAGTAATGAGTATTTTAAGGCTTCAAACGCGTCGGAGATTTTTTTATTTATCCTTCTATCTATTTTTGTTAAAAGTTATTTTTACAAAAATCGTACTATAACTATATACAGTAACTTATTGACAGCAACAATCTACAATCAACAATATATACAGTATGTAAAATGTCTATGTATATAAAAGAGAATATACGTGTGTTTTTATGTTCAAGTAAAATTATCTTACGTAGTTAGATTTCTGAATCGGCTTTTATGTTTTAATATTAAATTACATTCGATTACTGGCGAAGCGGCGGTCCCAGCCACTGTATAGTAAAAGGAATGCTTATTACCATGGAACTGTTGAGAGAATTACAATAAAGAAGAGATTCTTATACAAGGAATTTGTTAACGAATACAATTAAATGAAATTAATTTAAGTTAAACAAGTAATCAACGACCAACTTAATCGAAACCCCAAGCATTTTGACTAAGTTTTTAATTTTAACATTATTTTATTACGGCAAAGATGGTGGACGACGACTGTTTTTTTTTATATAACATTGAATCACAATCTAACAACCAGAATTCTTAACCAATATACGATAAGTAAATAAAGACTTAATCTAAGCGATGGTGTTTTAAGTCTTTCTATATGACACCTTAATTGCCCACATACTATAAATAGTTTGGCAATAATGACGAATACGTAACATATCTAATAAAAATTCTCATTCTGAGGTCGTTAGATTGTAATTTTATATTATATACTATTTTGCTATGTTATGTACATAATATTGTATATATCTGGCTATACGCACTGGAGGGACAAAGAGGTCGGCATGGCTGGGTATCATGGCAGAGCATAAATTTGCCTGTTTCTGTCACGATGCAATGTCTCCCAGTTTGAAGGGTACGACAGTCTGAGACCTTATCTGGTGGTGAGGAAATCAGGTTGTCATGTCTATAGGTTTCGATAACCTCTTTGAATCAGCTAGGCCAGATAGTGGCTCGTTGGCAAAAGAAAAAACAAAAAATTTGCCTTGATCGGGTTAAATTTGTGTTAATAGTTAATTAAAGCTGTGTGTTAGTTCTTTGTACAGTCGCTCTGAAGCCTAGTTTATCATCAGCCGTGTAGTGCACGATCCTCTGTTTTCCGTCGGCGTCTAAGAAACTATAATATCCGTGGACGGTACCTCCTTCTCTGGTTTCGTGGGCTGATTTTGTGTCGCCCGTCTTCTTGTCCTGGAAATGAAGAAAAACATTATCATTGGTAGTTGTAATGGTTTATTTACAAAATTAGTTCGATTACTTGATGTTAATTGTTTACCGAAGACAATAGATGTCAGTACGTAAATGCTATCGTCCAGTTTGTGACAAGACCTTAAAATCTCTAATGTATTTCACTGCTTACTCATATATATGTATGTCGGAGGCAGCGCCAGGGATGGCTAAGCGGTAGTTTCGTCATCACTCGTATTCGATTGAACTCAGTTTAGTAAATAAAACTTTTCAATAATAATTAGTGAAACTCAACACACACAACTTTCACAATGACAGGACAAACCGACAGTTTCGTTGCACATACCGACAGACCGACTGACTGACTGACTGACTGTCAGAGACTCGCTGCTGAGACGGACGGAATCACTGTCTGACACGAATGCCACGACTCTGTCCACGTACCGCCATTTTATAACTGTGGCGTTACGGAGTCTACCCTGCATTTTGTGATATTTATCAAAACAACATTTCATCATTTAAAATAATAATCAAAACCACCGTCTTAATATTACTAAAAGTCGTTATCCACGACAACTAAAAGTCGTTATCCACGGCATGTATATATGCGAGAGTTTGGTCCGTCGTAAAATTCTTACTTGAACTTCAAGTCTTAAATAATGAGGTAAAATTCACGTTGTGATCTCAACGTGTTCCGGAAACTACCAGGCATCAATAAAATGTGTCTCAAAACCTTACAACCAATGTATAATAATTTAAATAAATGTTTTCGATCTGTCTGAATGTCCCGCGTCTCATTAAGATAGACACTCGAAGTATCTACTCTGAAACAACTTAATTTGAAACTGAACATTAAACCAGCCATACAGAGGTCAGGCCGGTTGCTAGCAGCTGTAAATGCAAGCGACTAGATTATACACAAAAACTGGATCTGTTCACTTCCTCGTCGACATGACTGTTCGGAATCCTGTCAAATAATAATTGATACAGAAATAGAGCACTCGCAAAAAAAATCTACATACATTTCCTGACCTTGGTAAATCTTTTTGTAAAATGTACCTAAGTTGTAGAGAATTTAGGATCATTATTGCTTAGTCAAGGTCGTTTTTGGTAATGCGTGCGTACATGCATGTAGTTTTTACTAAGGTTAATTATAAGAGTTAAGATTTCGTATTAAATGTAATAATATTATGTACATACAATGCTGAACGCGGTATCATAATATCTCATCATAATATATCCCGTAAGCTGGCGATTTCAAGAAGTGTCCCATGCGAAACTTTTTCGAAGGTCTATGCGATATAAGGATTAGTTATTAGTAAGCAATGGAGCTGTACCCTTGCATTGTTGACGTCCATGGGCGACGGTAACTACTCACCATTAGGTGAGCCGTAAGCTCGTCTTCTTACAAGGAAAAAAAAATCATAGCGAGATCTCAGTTCACCGGAGAGATGCTCAAGAAGTTAACTAGCGGTATATTATGTATCGTACTGACGATTGTTGATTAATTCGAGATCTTCAAGGTACTTAGCTGGGTCAGACGGGGGCTATGACATACACAATATTGATGAGGAGCCAAAAGTTACGGTCTTTTGTCAGCATCTCGGCATCAACTAGGTAGTATATGAGTATATGATTCTGGTGTCGCGGTCTGAATTTGCGTTGGTAAGCCAGGAACAGAAAATAACCCATTGGACATTATCTCAACACGTGAAGTCGGAAGTTTGGAATCACATTCCTACGTTTCAAACCTTCTAACCGGTTTTCGTGCAAAGTACCTTGAAAATGTACCAAGTTTTACTTTTTTTGTTGTGGATTGGTCTTGATACTCTAAGTTCTCATAATAATACGAGCAAATGGTACAAACGCAACCGTCGGCCACGTCATTAACACTGTTATTACATTGGTAACGTTAGGAAATGATGGGCATTCGCATAAAAACTTCACAATGAGTAATAAAAACAACGAAAAGTCCGTTGCAAGCGTCTCAAGCCTGCGAACTCATTGCACGCATAAAGCCCTCAGGCATTGACTGTAAAGAATTCGAGCAAATATGAATGGAATTACAACACGCCTTCAATAACGTATGTACTACTTGACCGTGGTGTGTTGAGAAACGCCTTTCCATCGTTCATTACCCCTGACATTGAGACCGAGAAATTCTTATAGCACGTCATACATTGGGTAGATCCACAAGGATATTCAAACAGATACAATCCAAAAATAGCACTGTGAAATGCCTAAGAGAAGGTTAATGCTGCATGTATGGTAATTTTTATTGATTGAATTGAGAAAACGTGCGCCACGTAGGTTCTTATAATTAATCGTAGCTACTGGTGCATTATAAGTAGACCCTTTAGACTTAACCCTTCAGATTGGAGCTAATAAACGTCACAATCACCTTGAGACATTCAAACTGGAACACATGATTGTTTCGCGACACTGTGGGCAGAGTGGTGACAGTGTATCCGTTAACTTGCAGGGGCCTACCGCTTCCTCACGTACCATTTACGAAGTTCGGTTAATAGGCCCGGGTACCGTTGCTGTCATGGATGGTGGAGAAGTCGAATCAGTAGGTCGTGGAAGTTAGGTTTTCGGTTAGGTCATATCTCACTATCCTCTGATTAACAGACTATAAGATTGATTGAGGACGTTAAAATAATGATCAATCCAGCAGTAATTTTTAATGACTTTTTTTGCACAGTTCTGTTAATAATCTCATGGCTAACCTGGTCCTAAGGGGTGACAGGAACCCATAGATATTACAATGTGAATGCCACTAGCCACCTCCAAACATGATATCGAAGTCTCAATTGTGTTCTAAAACGGCTGTCCCATCCTCTTGTCGGAACGCATGATTCCTTCGCGGCAGAAATAGGTGAGATAGCGGTACTAACCCGTGCGGTTAAGCTCTATAAGTAAAATCTTGTTCGTTTAAAAGTAAAACAGTAATTCGATTATAACTTGAAGAGAAAGTACTTATATAAATATTTCGAAACACGCAGCGAAAGCGAACGCCTTTCTTCTTATTGTCAGCATTTATATTGGTTTAACTGGCTGACGGGTAACCCTTAATCTGAATATCAGAAGCCTAACTTCTGCCGATTTTTAAGGAGAGAATACGAAGTTATCGCAAAATTATTCCGTTTAGCAAAATCCTCTCGTTAGCTGTCCAGGATAAGATCTCAAGCTGATACAAATTTATTACAACAAGAAGAAAGAAAAAACAAAAAAAAATCTAGTACACTGAAACTCGCAAAAACATTGGTTCTATGGAAATTCTAAGCCGGCACAGTTAGGTACCACCGCCCTGCCTATTTCTGCCGCGAAGCAGCCGTGCTTTCCGGTTTTGAACAGTGGGACAATCGTTATTGTACAAATAAGATTTAGACATTATCTCTGATTAAATTAAAAAATAAATAAATAATAATTTCATATGTAAAAAAAAAAGACATGCCCGCTGAGTTTCTTGCCAATTCTTCTCAGGACGGAGGCTAGTTCTTGTGAATTGGCGGTAGTACTTTTGACGTTCAACAAGTATGTACTTTCATTTATGTTGAATAAATTTTTTTTGATTTGATTTGATTTGATTAAAAGCCTATCCTTAACTTTGAATAGTGCAATTATGAGCTGTTTCAATATCGAATTAGTTTGGATTTACGTATGTTTGTTTGCATGTAACTTAATCTTTGTACGTCATTTTAATTGACTTCAAGATGTCCGATAAACATGAAACATTATTGTAATTCTAAATTTATCTGATTCAAATATCTGACCGATAATTAATAAACATAACGACAATTAAAATTACCAATTTCGGTAATTAACGTTTCAAATTAATATTTAAATGTATGCGTCTAAAATCACCAAAAATGATATTAGGATTTGGCAACGATCCTTCTGTCTTCTTGGCACATCTCGAGATTTTTGTTGTAACCATGTTGAAAATACAGTGGTGAGTAGCCATACAACTGCTATCACCCACAGTCATACAAGTGTATTCACTTGGTCGTCGGATTATTAAGTCAATTAAATATTTTGTCAGCATTGGGGTTACGTTTAGTTACTTTCCATATTTAATATTATTCTGTGAAAGCAATATTTCGACAATGATTTCTAAAATTTATTTACTGGAACCGGTTTTGAAGCAAAAAAGAGAAAAATACAATCATGAAATAAATGATAAACTTTATTTATTAAAATACTAGCGACTCGCACCCGCGACTTTATTGGTGCTCCACTTGTATTGGTCTTACCGTGATGTTATATATCCTATAGGCCTTATATAGGCCTATAGCCTTCCTCAATAAATGGGTTATCTAACGCTGAAATAATTTTTCAAATCGGACCAGTAGTTCCTGAGATTAGCGCGTTCAAACAAACAAACTCTTCAGCTTTATAATATTAAGTATAGATAAGAATTAATCGTTGTTGTTTTATAATTCTCATGCGGCTACAGTTGATTCTTCATTGTTAAAATTGCAATGTCA
This sequence comes from Bombyx mandarina, assembly GCF_030267445.1. Lineage (NCBI taxonomy): Eukaryota > Metazoa > Arthropoda > Insecta > Lepidoptera > Bombycidae > Bombyx > Bombyx mandarina. Next base: position 15,423,550 of record NC_143213.1, read on the forward strand.
AAAAATAAACGAACTATTTATCCTTTTTTTTTACATCAAGCAGGCATTCAAGGGCCCTTTTAAAATGCCATCATTTTACCACTGATTCGGCTTAGTTCCACCACCGAGAACAAAAAAGATGAAATCTTACTTACTGTTAAACAAAAAAATGTACATTACGTAAAATTTACGAAATATTTTAACTCAGTAAAGAAATTAAATCATACCTAATCTTCGAATAATTTATAACCGCGGTGGCCGTTCGTAATTATTGCTGGCAACGGTAATATGTAATTATTTGAACGCTAGGTATTTTAATCGGATGTATCATTATCGATTTTCTGGAATTACTGTGCGCTTGTTTGACCTTATTGATTATAATTTTGTAATTCAAGTAGCGTATGAAATTCTATATTAACCATTCTATTCATTGGCGTCGAAGAACAGCCGTAAGTAGATTGGTTACTTGTTGTAAAAATGCAAAGTGATTATATTTTTCAGTTTATAGGGTACTAGCGGCCCGCTCCGGCTTCGCTCGGGTCTTTAACAAAAATTTCAACGATATTTGACGTTGTTTTATTTTTTTAAATAAAAGAACACTTATTGCGGCATAACTACAATAGTTAGACATATGCTGTCGCGACACTTTTTGTAATTAATAATGTGCTCTACAAAGTCGTAGTACATTATTTTATTCTATCATCAATAGTTTTCGCAGAGCACGCGATGTAAAGAATATTTTAGGTACTTTTTTAACACCTTGGGTTACATTATAATTATTGGAGTTTTAGTAAAGATCCCTATTTTTCCTCAAAAAAGATTATAATAGCCTGTCACTCGGGAATAGTGTAGCTTCCAAACAGTGAAATAATTTTTAAAATCGGTTCAGTAGTTTCGGAGCCTATTCAATATAGACAAACAAACAAATCTTTCCTCTTTATAATATTAGTATAGATGTATAGATTATAGGAATATAACTGAGACCAATTTATTTCTAAATGTGGCTCGTTTTCATGATGAGGTATCTCACTTTGCACCACATTGATCGCGCACTTATCTTCCTAGCTAAATTTCAGAAATTGGTAAGGCAGTGTCGTATCTGGGATAGTTTTATCCCCGTATCTTTAGTCGTTCACTCGAGTTTAACTCGACTCGACTCAACCTCCAACGCGCGTTTTGGGTATGCTTGATCGTAAAAAAAACCTCCGCTCAAACGTCTCTCCAAAAATCCTTACCGGAGTGTAGTCAATGAACTGTCTGTCTGAGAGTACCTTAAGAGTTATTTTTGGAACCGTCAAAAAAAAAAAAGATAAAGCCAGTGATTGAACAACTGCTTATCAATCTGAACCTGGCTTAAAGTGGCGATAATGGGTCCGTTTACGCTAATAGTCAAAATATTGCCATGTTAGATCCTAGAGAATTACTAGCCATTCTGCGCATTTTGACCACAAAGCAATCTCGCGTTACTCTTGGTGGGATGGGACCGCCTTTACATTGTAACTTCGTCCGTCCTCATGTCCCAAGGTGAGTGGTGGCATGCACCAAGTATGAGCTTCGGCAGCCACTTAAACGAGGTGGCCCTTGAGCTGGTTTTTATTCTATTTACTTGTACTAATGAAATTACGCTTTTATGCAATTCGCAAGGCCTGCGTAATAACCGACTAGAAAGTGTATCGTCACAGACCAACGCCTTCACACGATTTTTAACGCATTCGCCGTTATAGCGCGCGTCCCGTGTACCACGCGGTAACAAGTTCAATATTAAAAATGAAGGAATTCATACGTGAATGTTTGAGTAAGATATTTGTTGCAATTATGTACCGAAACATTAAACTTAAAAGTTATGATAAGAAAGAATAGTGTACTTTTGTAATGCAGATAGCTGCGAAAGTTTAAAACATTACAAAATGTTATTTTTTTCACAAAAGTAATAATTTATATATAATTTATAATTTTGTATCACCGTTTATTTTTCAACAAATTTAATTGTTTCAATAGTTACGTGTTTTGATGGGGCTTATGGCGGAGTCTATTGGAAAGCAACCTTGTCCTTGACCGTGTGTAGGAATGGCTTGGGTTTTTGCGGCGTTTGCTATCTCTCAAGATATATGCACTATGCAAGTTTTCACGTATGCCAGTTGTTGTTGACGATTATTTGTACGTGTATGGTCAGGTTACTTTGTGCCTCGTAACTTAGGTCGATAACATAGACTCGCCTGCTTGTGCTATTTTAAGAAGCAGGATCATTTATTTTGCGATACAATCAGGTGGTTAATCGATGTCACGTTTATTAAAAAGGGTAGGTTTTCTAAAGAAGGTATTATAATTAAATTTTGTGGATTATTTTTTATTTCGATACCAAATTTTGTTACTTTTATCAGCTGTAGGTAATTATCATTAGCCTTATTAAAAAAAAAAACACTGTTAGATCGAAGGTCTAATCTCGTGTTTTGTGTTGGGCGGTGATTGACTTTTGTTATGTCTAATAGGTTGGGGAAAAGTCTTTTCGCATTATAGTATGTATGAACTTGTAATAAAATCTCTTTGACTATACTATGTGTATCTGGCTGGTTTTGGTATCATTAAAAGTTAAAATTTTAAAGAAGATAATTCCAAATTCAAGTTAGGAAAATGTGTGATTTTTATTTATTTTTCGTACTGTCAAGATGAGTGAATCTAATGAAGAAATTCGATACATTTTAAAAATTTACTACAAAAAAGGTAAAAATGCAACGCAAGCCGCGAAAAAAATTTCCTTAAAAATGCGAAGAAACTTTTTCCCCAACCTATTTATTATTCTCCATATAAATAAATTAATAACCAATAAACTCCATTGCGGGATACATGCTCATCTGCCTCTAAAATCCATTCAGATTCTATACTACATTCAGTACTGGCTTTCCAAGAAATGATATTGGTAGAATGTAGAAACTAGGCCAAATTTCAGAAGGTCGTATGTTGTAATCCTCACAGCCGACCGGGTCGTTCGCTTTCTACAGATGATTTAATTTTCGATAACCAAATTAAGTTTCAAAAGCTTGCTACCCGGTTATAATACTCCACTTATATTTAGATATGAATATGACATTATCTGATAAATGCAATCAGATCTATGGCGCTCCCTCCAATCCGAATTTGCGGAATTGTTTTATTTACCTTCGTAAGCGGTATGCTTATTATAAACAATCGGTTTTTAATAATCATACTCACTTATTGTTAAATGAGTAACGTCGAGGGAAAATATTTTTAAATCGGTAAATTGTTTACAATCTCAGCACGAAGTTGTTATTAATTATCGTTTCTTTCCGATTCAAAAGATCCATCCAATGAGGAAATATTTATAAAACTAAAGTATAAAACGTGAACCTGCCATTTCATGAACACTTCCGATTCGAATGACTTCAATACTTGAATATGAACTTTTAGAAACTCGTTTCATTTATTTTAAGGCCAACTACCCAATTAGCTGCGGGGCTGGGCGAAAGTTAATATTGAAAGAGCGGTGAGGACATCCCGAAAATAAAACAGCTAGATTCACTGGTGGTAGGACCTCTTATGAGTCCGCACGGGTAGGTACCACCCCCTTGCCTATTTCTACCGTGAAGCAGTAATGCGTTTCGGTTTGAAGGGTGGGGTAGCCGTTGTAACTGTACTTGAAACCTTAGAACTTATATCTCAAGGTGGGTGGCGTATTTACGTTGTAGACATCTATGGCCTCCAGTAACCACTTAACACCAGGTGGGCTGTGAGCTCGTCCAACCAACTAAACAATAAAAAAAAAACTCACGTGTACTCCGTAGGAGAAAGTGTACTTCGGATGAGGATTGAACTGATCGTGGGGCTCTTCATACTCTTGTTCTCTCGTGTAATGCGCTACACTTAATGGAGTGCCTTTGATCGCCTGGTGTTTACGCAAATTTAGCGGCTCAGGTCTTTTCTCAATCTTGAACAAACTGAGGCCGTTCCCTTCAAAGTTTCCTAAATTGATATTCTCTTCTTCCCCGTAATAAGCAGGCTTCTTTTCGGGTATCGTGTATTTGTAAACGGGTCTTTCAGTTTCTGCATTATAGCCCGTGTATTCTTCAACGGTTTTCGGATAGTGTCTTTGGATTTGCTGTCTCGGATAGTAATTAGGGTTCTTGAATAATTTCTGGACGGCTATAGCTTTTTCGCTCTCCGGTAGCTTGGTGTCTGGGTCGTCCAAATAAGCTATGATGGCATCTTGTAAATTCTTGTAGGTGCTGTAAGCGTATTCCGGTCGTTTCGCCCCCGGGCCGGTGTCATCATATTTGTTTTCTAGGGCGAATTTAAGTTGGGACTCCGACGCCACGGCGTATTTGAGTCTGTACGGCGACGCTCTTTCTTGAATCGAGTTCGCTGCTGCTATGCTCAGAAGTAAGGGTATCTGTAAAATAAAAGTTTGTATTTTTAATATTTTTGAATCGATATAGGTTCTTTGCAATGTTTTATGAAGGAAATTAATAGAAAAACTCGTATACTCAAGACGCCCTAATAAGTATTTAGTTTATATATTTTTTTAAATCTGTTGAACTGAAATGAGCCTTATGCGTTTATGATATGTCTACGAATACTATATGGATATTTTCTGAAACCCTGTTACTGTTGCGATTAATGTATGTAGTTTATATTGTATAGTGGTGACGACATAGTACTCATGTTTGCATGAAGAATTACAAATTGTTTTTTTATGACAGTTTAATGTAGGCATAAGTAGAAGAGATCCCTATACCATTTGAATGGTAAACATAATGTTTAAAATCAATTTAAATGAATTTTACTATTGAATACATTTCATTGAACTTTGAACGGGTGCTGCTTAAGGGTGCCAGGTATAATGTTATCGCTCTAACATTGAGAATTAGATTATCTTAGGTAAATTAAGATTATCTAAATATACTTTTGAAAGACCTACTGTTTATATTAGTAACTACAATACATTACATTACTCCATTTATTGATATATCCTTAAAGTAGTTAGAAAACAAATGACTGATATATATACCATTATAAAACTAAGACTTAGTTTTGTAAAAATGGCTTATTTTATTGAATTAGAATCAGCGTCAACATTGCACCGAACTTTTCTGGTTTCAAAGATCTATTTTCTAAGCTTTAAATTGCAAATGGAGTTTGCGGCAGAGATAAACGACGCAGCTACGAGCCCGTAATTTAAAACTGAACACAGTATTGTTCGAAGTTTAATAGTTCATTGTTTTCTAATCACACCACAATCTAATTGTTGTAAATTATTTAAGTGTTGGGCGTAATCATTATTTGTGCAATAACTTTTAAACGATCATAATCTAGACGTTTAAAAGGTCTATAAATTTGATGATTGATTTAAATAGGTCACAAGGTTTTCAGGGAGCTGTCGAAATATGAATAACTGTCTAGCCAAGCCGGTGTTTAAATGCTAAGGAAACTCTGAATGTTCTTCGGAACCTATATGTATGGAAATTTAATTGGAAAATGCCACTCATCATGTTTTTGTCAAAAATCTTCTATTACTCGACAGACATGAAATACGTACTCAACAAATGTTCACGATTGACTTCCACGGTGAAGGAATAACATCGTGTAATAAAAATGAAACCCGCAAAATTATAATTTGCGTAATTACTGGTGGTAGGACCTCTTGTGAGTCCGCGCGTCTGGGTACCACCACCCTGCCTATTTCTGCCGTGAAGCAGTAATGCGTTTCGGTTTGAAGGGTGGGGCAGCCGTCGTAACTATACTTGAGACCTTAGAACTTGTATCTCAAGGTGGGTGGCACATTTACGTTGTGGATGTCTATGGGCTCCAGTAACCACTTAACACCAGGTGGGCTGTGAGCTCGTCCACCCATCTAAGCAATAAAAAAAAAAAGACATAGCTATACCAGTAATCGGTTGGACGTTCGTAATTAAAACTAGTTACTCATTATTTAAATAGTTTTGGCAGATTCTGATGCAGCCAGGACACGATAGCCGGCTGACTGATGATCTTACCACCGAAAATGTTGAACGATGCGTTCTCCGCCCCAATAAAACCCAGAACTGAATCAAAGAAAACGCTGTGTCAAGGTGACTCTAATTGTAGTCTTCTTTGTATAAACCATACATTTCTATATTACGTAAATAAAATCAGCATAACTTATACGATAGATGCGTTCGTGTTACGTCAAAGTTAGCATAGTTACATAAGTATGATAATGAGGATTCATTGATGATAAATCATTTTATTTTCGTTGTTTTTTTTAATCGACTTCAAAAAAAGAGGAGGTTCTCAATTCGACTGTATGTTTATTTATTTATTTATGCTTGTTACCTCATAACTTTTGACTGGGGGAATCGATTTTGATGATTCTTTTTTTATTAGAAAGCAGGTGCTTCCCGTGTGGTCCCATATCCAATTGTGGTCCAATTTAGTCCAGTTCTGATAATGGTATCCATGAGAAAACCATATAAGTCTTAAATTTGCATTAAGTACCTACGTGTGCGACAAATAGATGAATAACTCAATAACTCAATATCACGCCAACCGATTTTGGTAATTATTGTTTTTAGTGTATATTAATTTGTTTTGGAATATTATTTTTTTTCTATTTGAAGTCGGTTTTTGTTAAAGCATGTCTATTTACAATTATCTGACAGGACTGTCTGGCATAATCAAAGATTTAACTCAACTTCAATATCCCGCCTCAATTATTTCGTCATTATAGATATTCTTCAAGAGCACACGGCTCGAACACATGATCCTTGACTACGATAAGACTATAAAAGTCTAGGTTAGATTCCTAACTAATGCTTTTAAGTAGCGCACAATTTATTAAAATTGACTGAGCTGGTAAAAAATTGGCTGAGATATCGCTTTGGATGGGTTTACCGGTCCACAATATAAAATTACTAGAAATTAGAATTACTAGAAATTTTATATTGTTTTTGGCGTCAGGGAGCGATGGAGTTATAAGTCCACTTACTACATAATCATTGTGAGCCTCGTCATCTGGTCTGACTACCCTAAAAGGATCTCTGTCGAGGCCCAAACCCAATATGAAGCAGAGCTATTCTTGGACAGACATTCCTTGCTCTTCCGGAAAAATGTACTCTCCGTGCGGTGATTATTATTCATATTTCGCTGTCGGTACAAAAATCACTTGTGAAGAGGGACCTATTCCCTCTTACGGTACCGGTAGGCAGGGTCAATGCGTGGTTAAGCTTTTCTAAGACTTTTTACAAGTGATAGTCTTGTTAGGGTCTTTGTTAGAAATTAGATATTTCAATAAAAGGTTATGTATTTTAACCTAGTAGATTTTCCGCCCATGTTGCGGTAGAATTTGATTTCTGTTTCAGCTCATGTCTCCCTTGATGTTTAGTTATCAGCGGAACTTACAGATATCACAATCTTTTCCCACTATAGCTTTCATCCTACTTTACCTGAATAGAAGTTGCAACATTAGCTTTCTCAAGCTCATCAGTTCAGTAATATGCTAAAAGTTTTCGTAATTGGCCTATATAGTGACGTAATATTGAATAATTTAATCTTCTGTAGCAGGCAGAAGCGTTCCGTTCCTTTGTTACGAAATACGACGGCTCAGTTGTTGAAGAAAAAACATTAAATATATAGTTTTTATTTAGGTGTCGTAAAATTCAAACGGCATTAGCTGACGTCACTGTTCTATGCTTCAGCCATAGAAGATTGCGAATTTTTACCAGATTTACCAGAATTAAAACCAGATGAAATGCCCCTTAACTGGGATCTTCTCCCGCGTTATGTCTAACAGAGACACAAACACTTGAAATTCAGAGCGCGAAATATGCGCAGCAAAAATACTTAGACCCAACCTAGACCTTGAGCCCGTCGTCTCATAGTAGCCGGGGTCTCTACCACAAGATCAACCAGGAAATCACATAGAACCTTACGTGAATGCTTGAAGTATTAATTTTATCGTTCTTGTTAGTTTTCAAACTAGGATTTTGTGATAGAAACAGGTGCGATATTTCAAGAAAAAATATTTCATCAAAAGCTGTGCCAAAATTCTGCGAGACTTATTGGTGACAAGATGCTTAAGCTCGTTCGGATGTGCTTTTGTGACATCGATTACAGTCGCTACGGTCTGACCGTTGGTTACAGTGCGACCTCATATTTCATAGTGAGTGGCTGTCTTGTAATTAAAGTATAAAAGTGGTATGAGGTACCCATTTAAATAGCAATTGGGTTACATCATACCACCGTTTATTACACCTTTATACTTGATACTCTAGTCTTACTTCCATGTAACAAAGGCTGTTCCTTCATATCAGAAAGCATGAAGATACCATCGCATTTTACCAGTACCAGAAGCCGTACTTGTCCAGGTCTTATTCATATAGGTTTGAATTATTCATAGGCTCTACGTGCTTTTGCGCATCGCTAAGTACTCGGCCGAGGGCGCCATGAACTTTTTAGCAATCTTGATTATTAAAAAAAGAGAGTACAACCTTCTGGCTGAGGATCGGTGATTTACATCGTGGTGTTTATGGAGTGTCAGCCACTACATACCAAAAAGATTCCGAATATTTATACATTGCAAATTACAATCTTAATTTTTACATTACCCTTGTGGGCAAACGAGCAGACGTCCCACGTAATGGTGAGTCGTTGACGTCGATAATGGACAACAACAATGCCAGGGCCAAGCCGTTGCCTACAGCTGAGTACTTTTCACAAGTCTCGTTTGTAGAAGGACATGTCGTAACTCTTGGGAAGCACTGTGGTGGGGAATTCATTCCAAAGCCAAACTGGGTTTGTTAAGATCCAATTATTAGTTTTATTGGATCTAGATTGCCCTTCGGTTTTATCTTTTATCTATATTTCAATTATCAAAGTAATATTTTGCTGTAAGAGATAAACCTCAGCATATTAATGAGCATTTCAATTATTGTTTATGTTGGTGAGCATATACCTAAGGGTCGAAGAAGAAACCTAAATCAGGACTCTTTATTTTTAGTTCTGCTAACTCTACTTCTCTCTTGACGTGCCAAAAAAGATCTTTAAAGACGCACAGTGGATGAATGCAACAGTACCAGATAGTATAGAAGGATTCTGCTCCGGTGGCGGGTAGTGTGATGATAAAAAGCAGATGAAGGGATCGTCTCGAGCAATTTTTCAGAGCACTTCTTAGACTTAAAATTGCGCTCAGGAGTGCTCACGTTTAGGCCATTTCGTCTGCCAGCGTTAGCCCATCAAATATCGAAGATCTGTGTTCCAGGATAGTGGTGATACCCGGGTACTGGGCATTTATTTACCCTGTCTCCCATACTCCCTGATAGTGGAATGATGCCGTTTATAAAGTGAGCGTACAGGAGATTGTTCACTCACGTATGTTAATTTATTCGTAGTTCACCGCAAGCGCATTTGTTTTATTATAATTTTTTAAGCACCTGATGTTATGTGGTTACCGCAACCCACGTTTTGGACGTAAAATAATTTCGTTTCACCGAGGTCATTTTTACTTGTCATTTCTGAAGACAGCAATTGATGTTACACATTTCCTCATTTTTAATATTGTTATTTTTTTAAGGTTCATTAATTTTGATAGTTGTGATATATTTACCATACTACATTTGATAATTTCAATATGCAAAAAACAACTTAAGGGTAAGGTAGGTAATAGACGGTTAAATAAATAAATTTGACAAATTAATTGATGATATAAAATTAAGAATAATTTAATCTTATAGTAAGTTTCAAAGGACAAAATAAATTTTACAAAAACACAAATGACAACACGAACTCACCAAAAAGCGAAACATCTTTCCGAACAATGTCACTGGCACAAACACAAAACGTACCTACGAAATTTGATTATTCTTTTTAACCGCGATATTCAAATATAGAACGCGAGTCACCTACGCAGACTTTCGTCGACGAATGGCCGGCGATGAATACGCGGGAAACTTGTTCGCCTTTAGTTTTTATTGTGAAATTTTTTAACTGAACGTCGTGTTTATATTATATAAATTAGTTTAGAGCACATCAATCAAGCTGTTCGGAAGTCGCATATGTTAATGGCTGCAATAATAGTTTTGTTTTTGGTAATTCCGATTCTGTAATGCGAAGGTATTTGGGTGATTCTGTACATTGATTTTTTGTCTAGTTATTTTCAGTCGTTGTTGTAACCTGACTCCTGTGTCTGATAGAATATACTAGAGGCACCAAGGAGAAGAGAATTGCTGTATTCAGTTGAACAAGTCTCCTTTAGTGCATACTAAAATATAATTAATATTCTTAATTAATTTAAAAATAAACTGAAACTTTGGTCGTTAGTGCCACAGAGCTAAGCTTAGTTCAAACTATGCTTCTCTTTTAGACACGCATCGTCTCCGACTGTCAACGCACGCTTTGGAATCTCTGGAGGCGCTGTCCATAAGTTTTTGAGAGCTGAGGGTGAAGATGTACTTAGCCATTTCCGGCTTATCTTTGAATTGCATCGAGTAGTTGGTTACAGTTATATATTTTTTTTAAAGTAAGCACTTTTCAAACCGTGCAGTGAATTGTTCATCCCAAATGACAATTATTACAATTCAGTGATCAGTTCTTTAATAGTTATTGTGTGATACTTTACTTCCAAACATTTCTATTGGCCACTTTCTTAGACATTATAAGTCTCTATACTTAACATAATTCAGCTTATTTTGAAATTAAACAAGTGCAGTTTTAATATTGAAATAAGGCAATATTGTAAAATGAATGCTATAATTTTGTTGGAGTGATCTTGATGCTTCACTTCAGACCTCGCGAAACCTGTTACATAATTACGAAGCGGGGTGAAGCATGAGTTCACGGCAGACCTGGTGCTAATTATAAACTGATGACGATAATATTGTGGTTATTTCACTCTGAAGGCTAGAACGCACGAAGGATTCAAGGTGGACATCGTTAGGTAAAAAGTATCCCGTTTGGACTTACAATACGCGGTTGGCATTATACAAAAAGCATGCTATTTCTATGCACCGCAACATTAATGGATATTTCTGTACAATGTCCGGTCCAATCTTTATCGCTGTGAAGAATTCTAAATCAGTAGCTATAAAGTATATATTCGCACAGGCGCTTTTTGCGACAGGCAGATTACTTATCAGAAAATTAACAATGGCTACTTATATTAATTTTTGCCTAGCGTTATTATAATTGTATTTGTTTAAGCTTATCTGCATGCACTAAAATTAAGTCTCCAAATTGTGTTATTGTGTCGCACATTTTTTTTTATTTATTTATTGTTTAGATGGTTCGACGAGTTCACAGCCCACCTGGTGTTAAGTGGTTACTGGAGCCCATAGACATCTATAATGTAAATGTAATAAACCCACCTTGAGAGATAAGTTCTAAAAGTCTCAGTATAGTTACAATAGCACATGACCGGTATTCGAATTCCACAGGCAGGTAGCAATTTTTGTAATGAAAAACCCTTCTAAGATATGTTCTTGAATAACTTCCATGGTATAGGAATAGCATTACGCAATAAAAATCAAACTTACAAAAAACTATAATTTGCGTAAATACTATGTAATCGAGACAGTCTCAAAGTGAGTGGCAGTATTTGTTTGGTGATGCCTGTAGGCTCTAGTAACCACTTGACATCGGTTGGGCAGTGAGCTTAAACGTAATAAAAATGAACTGGTGGTAGGACATCTTGTGAGTCTGCACGGGTAGGTACCACCACCTAAGTACCTTGGCTATTTCTGCCGTGAAGCAATAATGCGTTTCGGTTTGAAGGGCGAGGCAGTGGTTGTATTGTAAAAAATGAGACCTTAGAACTCATATCTCAAGGTGGGTGGCGGCGTTTACGTTGAAGATGTCCGTGGGCTCTGGTAATCGCTTAACACCAGGTGGGCCGTGAGCTCGTCCACCCAACTAAGCAATAAAAAAAATAACAAAAAATTCAAGGTTTCATATTCAGATATCTTTTATTGCGTCTAGGAATTTCGTTATCCGCTTCCCTAGCCAGAGTAGTGAGTTTTTTCCCAAACAATACTATTACCGCAAAGTTAAAAGCGTCTTCAAAAAACTCTAGTGCGTATTGATGATACGTGTACATGTTTTCTGACCACGTGTGGTAATTGCTAGTCTCTTGTAACTGTTACAATAGTGAAAATAGTATCGTGCTCACACGATACTCGCTTTGAATGCTCAATGATGATCACGTAACACTTTCAATTCGGTAATAACGCTTACATTGTATTTTTAATGTTTGGATGTTTAATTTTTTTATGGTGTCATAATTTCGCATGGGTTCTTGGGTATTATCGATATTCTGCTCGTATTTCGGTCGCGAGTTAGTTTCGCCCTTGTAAATTCTGTGTAGCTTAACACTAGCAGTGTACTATTATTAAGGGACGCACGGTTCAAGCCATTTTTATAAGGAAATAACCACCTAAGACGTGTTCACGATTGTAACATTATCTAATAATTATCAAACCTGTAAGATTTACCCGTTAGGGTAACTACTGGTGATAGGACAGGCCTATTATGAGATCGCACGAAGAGGCACCACCATCCCTTCTATATCTCCAGCCAAGCAGTCATGCGTCTCGTCTGGAAGGACGGAATAAACCTTAAACAACGAAATTGAGAATTTGTCCTCATGGCCCAATGGGATTTGTTTACAACTTAGTAAAAGGCTAATAGTACATGTAAACCGCATTATGATGTAAGACCTACCTGGTGTTAAGTGATTACCGGAGCCTATAGACCACGTAAACGCTGCCACCCACTTTAAAACATGAGTTTTAAGTCTCCATTTTATAGGACAACGGCTGCCCTGACTGTTAAGTATATATTTGTCTATTAGAACACGGTGACTTCAAAGTGTCTCAGTCTTGTGTCAAGGGGCATTTGATAACGCCTTACTAACGAAAAACAGTTCAAGACTATGAGGTAATTAATATATGTATATGAATAAATTTTAAATAATAATTCAATTAATCCATTTGTAAGTTAGTCAACTATAACTTTTTAACTCTAGTGATCGGCTTGAGATATTTCAAATGCTTAATTACTATTTGTAAGTATGTACCTACTTCGTAACTTTAATTACTGATCTGTATCAAACGAGTGTTGCGTTGCGAATATTTAAGGACGATCGGCGTGGCTTAGTGGGTTATGGTCAATCTGGTCGGGTTGTTTGGTTGATGTGGGTTTAGAAAATTACGGACCAATCTCTTCTTGTAAATGTCATTAAGCTATGAACAGTTCTCTGAGTATTATGAGGGTGTTGCGATTGACCAACATTTACTTGTTACACCTACAGCGTACGTTAGGTCCGTACGGCTACGTACCATTACCCTGATTATCTTCGTAGCTGTTTTAATGGTGGATATGGATATGGATCAAAGACGCTATCCACTGTGCAGAGGACAGAAATGAATGGAGGAAAATAGTCCAAAAAAAGGGCTCTGTAAAATTCACGGCACTGGCACTGAGGAACACGACGCAAGGAGGAGCAGGATGGATATGGATTTAGTAGACTAATCGGACATACTAAAAGACATTGGGGCAATGGTATTCAGGCTATGCATACGGTTTGAAGGGTCAGGCCGCCATTATATCGCAAAACTGAAACTTAGAAATCATGTCTGTGGTGGTGGCATTTACGTTGTTGGTTTTTATAGGCTCTGGTAACCTCTTAGTATTAGGTGGGCCATGAGCTCGTCCTCTAATCTCAAATAATTAAAATGCACCTACAAGAGATAAGCTGCAAAGATATTTTCATTCCGGTATTCTAAGTTCCTGTTTAACCGCCCATAAATCGTAAAAATAATAATCACTGTTTTAACAGCTAAAATGACTTCCTAGTTTAACTTCTAAGCAAAAGAGATTGAAGTCCGGATCAGTGACGTAGTTAGTTCATTTCCCGGATCGATTTTATTGTAATTTCGGGCTTTAGACCTTGAAGCCGATCGCTGACGGATGTAGAAATATCAATCTATTTAAGGTACACTTTTGAATCGTGCTACGGGATTTTATAACGATTGCATGTTTATTATTTAATAAATCTACATTAATAGTTAGAAAATAAATGTAGAAATAAAGAAACTCCTCCTAAATCTTAATTTTTTATTCGAAACACAATGCTATCTTTTTATTTTTTTTCTCTCTCCTTGACACTTCTTTCACTTCACACCAACTGACATCTGACATTTCTTTATAAACTGATATCTGACATTAACTTAATCTAGTGCTGCTAAATGAAACATAAAAAAATATTCGATCATAATATTCGACATAAATGTTATGTTGGAATATTTTATTTATTGTTTCATGTTTTATGTGCCCAATTAATAAATAAGCATTCAATTCCAATATTCGCGTGTTATTTGTATATAATTTTAGTTTAGTTTTTAGTACGTTTCAAAAAAGCGATAGCATAAAAATCGTATTTCCATTAATCTTTTTTGAATTAGTAAAAGTCGCAGTAGTATTGGTAAGAACATCGAAGGTTACGGTCAATGCGAATATCATTTCGCCGTACGCGGACGTGTCTGATACGTAATAGCCGCCCGTACACACCGTAACCATATACCGTTCACAGATAGCCATGGGGGTGTCTATAACAATTCAATTATTGGTATGGTTTTTAGTAATTGCTGACAATAAGGATGTAAAAAATGTGATTGGCAAAAAAATTATCAATTAATGGGTATGAATTTTCTGAGAGCGATTCCAGCTAGGAAACGTTTTGCCCGTCACGCTCATGTGAACTTTGACAAGTTTGCCGTCATCTTTTATTTAATGGACCAGTAGTCATGGCTCTCTTAGTGTGGAGGAGGGCCTTCCAGAATCTTGCTTCTATGAGGTAAAAATGTTTGTTGCCCAAAGAAATAAATATAACTGTTTAAACGGAAATGCTTGATTGCTTCGTACCAAACACAGGAAGTTTTTTGATAGTATACCGTTGATTCGATTTAACCGGAAGGATCAGTGAACTAGAGGACTCAGCCGTGAGGGGAGAGCTTGTTAACATCTGCCCGTACTCCCCCAAAGGCGGTATGGCAGGTCAAGAGTAGCTGCTACGTAAATGCATTTACCACCGGATCGGAATCACGACCAGCTGAGAAGATGCGACTAGAAAATCAGCAGACTATTGCTATGGGCTAACTGTTAGTCGTTGATGACTTCAACGGGTAGTATGGTTGTTGCTAGGGTTAGAGAATGGGGGGTGTGATGGTACATGGGTATGTAAATGTTGGCTTAGTTCGGCCGTAAAAATTCCCAAATGCAATGACCGAAATCAAAAAATGCTCGTGGCGCCGGATAAGAGGATTGATACGACTGAATAGGAGCAATAGGAGGGAGCAGGGGTTTCTAAAGAAATACACAACATGCGTTCAACTTCCACAATGAAGCAATAGCATTGGCAAAATAAATTTTCCATTGTGTAATCAAAATTTATTTGCGTAATTGCAAAATGTGTAATGTCTAAATCGGCCGCGTTACAGTCATGGGTTTGGGTTTGAAGGTTAGGGTGGTATACTATACACTTGAGACTCCGACCTCATGTCCCAAACTCGGTTGCGGCATTGCGATATCTATGGACTCCGGAAGCCACTAAAAGGTATATGGCCTGTGAGGTCATCACGTGAAATTAAATTAAAACTAACGATTAGAAAGGCTGGCACATTAAGTACAACTTATTATAAGTTAAATACAAAGCTGCATGTCAGTTTACAGATCTAAGTTATTATGTTGTACCTAAGTTATCAATTACGAACAATGGTATGTTGATTGCGTGGTCACGACCTAGAGATTGCCTTGAGCTAAAGTCGTTTTTATACTGTTTAGAAATACTTTTAAATTTCACATGGCTTGTGGCTGTGTTATTCCTTTCGTTCACCAGGCTATTGGTTCGAGAGTGGCTTCCACTAATACAGATGGGTGCGGTCGATACTAAGTTATTGCGTAAGTTACAAGTGAATATAAATTACTTCCGCGATTAAAGAATACAAGTAAAAATCAAACCCGGAATTTGCATGCTCATTTTAAGCAGTCATGGCCTAAGGGATAAGACGCCTGGTGAATTGGTATTTAGGTATTCATTTCAAAGTTTTAGTTATATCCTACCGATGTTAAATCAACCCAACATTGACTATTCGAATGTTGTTGTCGGGGAGTTGTCGTATTTACAACATGCATGCAAGTTACTACTGGTGGTAGGACCTCTTGTGAGTCCGCGCGGGTAGGTACCACCACCCTGCCTATTTCTGCCGTGAATCAGTAGTGCGTTTCGGTTTGAAGGGTGGGGCAGCCGTTGTAACTATACTTGAGACCTTAGAACTTATATCTCAAGATGGGTGGCGCATTTACGTTGTAGATGTCTGTGGGCTCCAATAACCAATTTACACCAGGTGGGCTGCGAGCTGGTCCATCCATCTAAACAATAACAAAAAAGTTTATGCTGGAAATTTCTTCAAGCGCGATCAAGATTTTTTGCTATATTTATTATAGTTTGTGGACGTGTATTTAATCAAAGGGTTTGTGATAGCTAACGCTACAGTGGCCGTTGAGCTGCCGCACGTAATCCACAGATAACGGACATCAGTCAACTCATTACGAAGCGGAACGACCTACCCAACCAATAAAAATATAACCTTACTGGTAATTTCTTAACAAAACAGATGAAATTCAAACTGCGTTAACACAACCACTTACACAATCTAGACGTAGGTATCAGATTTAGAAACGTGATATGCTAACGAAATAAAAATGGAATCCAATAGGTAGGTATCGTATTAATTATTAGCCAAGACCATAATTGAATTTATGATGGTAATAAAGAATCTAATTTACCTAATATGATATTTTTAATGCATCTACAAATTTGAAGCCACTACAAATATTGTTCTATATACGAACTAAGATAAACAAACGCTACGATAGTTTTTGAGTCCTTAAAAAATTTCAAGTACTCAATAAACTCAAATTGCGCCAGAAACCTGAGCCCTTGTTTTAATCTAATTAAATTTTGATGCAATCATAATAACGTTACTATGCGCAAAGGAAAATCACGATTTATTTAAAAATCCGTCTTCTCAGCCGTTTAGCGCTTTAAAAATATTTATTTCACTGTGACCACAGCTTTAATACAATTATAGCTCTTAGCTTCAACTGTTTTAAGTCGTAATTAATAGTTTGTAGCACATTTGATAAGTAGGTGCTTTTTAGATTGTGACAATGTCTTGGCCGGCAAAATAAAAGGTAAGTACGTACTCAGGGTAGGTGTATAATGATAGACATTCATACGTGACGGAGTCTTAAGTTCATTTTTTAATTGGATCAAATTTTCAATGTAAGGACGTAGGTACATACAAACAATACATACATTTGTTTCAAGGTCATTATCGAATAGTGACTTTGAAATAAATAAAAAGAAAATTAATTATTTACGTTTAATCTTTGAGAAAAGTATTTGGTATAGGTACCTACATATAAAAGAGAAAATCAAATTTTAATTATTGCATTTGGAACAACAAATTTCAGAGTCGTATTTCTTTTTTAATGCGGTCCATGTTGATTACAATATTTAGGGATATTGCCAAGGATTTGCCTAGTGTAGCATAACCTCGTATCTTCCACTGGGCGTCCTAATGAGACTGAGAGACTCTCCGGAGAACTGACAGTGGTGTTCTCTGAGTATTTCACGCGCATGCTGCGGTCGCCAATCCGCGGGAATATCGTGTTGTGACTTGTAATTCCGCATCGCCGGGTATCATCAGACTTTTTCTGCATCGCCCTGAAGTAATCATGCCTTCCGATTTCAGGAGACTGACATGACTATAGATGCAATATGTTTGAGACTTTTTACTTCATAACTCAAGGAAAACCTCAATGTGTGATGTCTAAGCTCCGGTAACCAATTACCTTAATACAAGGAGGGCCTTGAAGTAGTTTGATCTTAGTAGTCTGATACTTAAACAATAATAATAATAATAGAGCCCTTTATTCGGAAAACAGATATAAAATTAAGTTTCTTATATTACTGCACTTATACTGATATATGTATATATATATGTATTTTAGAAAATTAAAATTGGTGTATTTGGTGCTTGTTTACTCTCTGTAAGTCCGTTTGCCAGTTGGCAAAGGCCTCCTCTAACCTACTCCATTCTGATCTCTCTCTGGCTACTCTACTCCATGTTATGCCCGCAACCTGCCTGATATCATCGTCCCATCTTTTTTGTTGCCTGCCTCTGTTCCTCTTGCCTTCCCTTGGGTACCAATGTGTAGTTATTTTGCTCCATTTTTCTTTTCCTCTGACCATGTGTCCCGCCCACTTCCATTTTAGCCTTTTTATTTTTAGAGCTACGTCTTGTGTCTTAGTATTTTTCCTAATGTTAGTGTTTCTTATTTTATCCTTCCTTTTTACTCCTATCATGCTATATGCGATCTACTTAAACAGTAAAATAAAATTAAAAGCTTAATGCTTTTAAGCTCGCGTCGCATCTTTGCGTAAATATATTAGCATCTTTAAACATACGAATATACAAATTAACATGATCCTTGTAGGTACAGAGAATAAGAATTGTATAGTAGTAACTGCAGTAGCAGGGCTGCGGTAAGCCCACTGAGTTTCTCGCAGGATCTTCTCAGTGGGTCGCGCTTCCGATCCGGTGGTAAATTCTGCGAAGCACTGCTCTTGCCAGGGCTAGTGTTAGCAACGTTGTCAGGTTTGAGCCCCGAGAGCTCACTTACTAGTTCGATGAATTTAGAATAACCTTTCGAGGTTACTAAAATAGGTAGGGGAAAAAAAAGTAGGTATATGTGGTTTAAATTTAAAGTTATAAGCCGTGTTAGGTAGGTACATAGGTACCTACTTTCCGCACGCTATTGTCGAAGCGTGTCTAATATATTTTCATCTCCAGAAAAAATATCGTCTAATTCTACCCGTGGATAAGCGGAGGTGGTTCGGGAAGGGCGAGTACGATCCATCACTACTCCTGTCACACGCCATTAGCAAACTCCACGCGGTATAGCAACTCGAAATTGCTGTACTTTTTTTTTCCTATATATATATATATATATATACATATTATTTTTTTTATTGCCCTTGTAGGCAGACGAGCATACGGCCCACCTGATGGTGAGTGGTTACCGTCGCCCATGGACTTCAGCAATGCCAGGGGCAGAGCCAAGCCGCTGCCTACCGCTTAATACTCTCCACAAGCTTCGTTTGAAGAAGGACATGTCATAGCGCTCGGGAACACCGTGGAGGGGAGCTCATTCCATAGCCGGATGGTACGTGGCAAAAAAGACCTCTGGAAACGCACTGTGGATGATCGTAGTGGCTGCAGGTAGTATGGATGAACTCTACTCCGGTGGCGGGCGGTGCGATGGTAAAAACGAGAGGTTTCCTACCTAAGCGGATAGCCTTGAGAGGCTATATCAGCTTCGCCCTAACGTGTATGTGAGCTCACGGGGCTCAAACCGGAATGGTGCTAACACTGGCCCTAGCAAGAGCAGTGCTTCGCAGAATCTACCACCGGATTGGAAACACGATCCACTGAGAAGATTCGGCGAAAAACTCAGTGGGCTGTGTCTATGGGTTAATTTACTCGTCGAGCCCTTCGTCGCAAGCGACGGGTTCGATGAAAACGATGACCGGTATTTGAGGTACCTAAAAACACCGTTAGTGGATCGGGAGGATCCGAAATGATTGCTGTATTAAGAACTATGTGTTGAAGCGCTAAGCGTGTTAAGAAATAATGTGTGAATGACCTTCAAATATGAACATAACGACATAGTTTACGTAAATAATGAATTTTCTACCCTTGAAATCGGGTTAAATATTGATGCTTTGCTTTACAGACAATGGTGTCAAACGATGATAAACTGTCGCAAAGGCCGAGAAAAAACATCTGCACAGTGAAAGCAAAACGTTACAAGTGAAAATTGTGTCTGCTACAATGTCATATCTAAGACAAACAAAGCCACTGATGAAACGAAATGACTTTGACCATTGCAAGATTTCTATATCGGGGGTCTTTCATCATTAAACAAAAAATGGTATATGTTACTATTTTCATATATTGAACCGAATTTCGATGTTTTAGTGAACATCGAATTGCTCTGGGTCAATTTGGTCATTATTATTTTAAAATATTCACATTGTGAAATCTGGCAGCATTTTAACATTACTGTTTCCCATTAAATTTAGAGACCCAAATAAACAAGTAGCATTGCCTAATTAGGCAAATTTATAATGCATTCCAAATAATTTCATAATCAAATGCACTTGACTTGAATTAATGTGTAGTTATGTTGACTTTATATTTGAGAGAATGATTAGTAAAGGTCATTGCAGTATAGCTTTCGTTTTCTAATCTAATTAATTAAGTTATCTCGTCTAAGGATTAGTTAAAATTTAATTAGTACCCACCTTGAGATAAATTGGAGTCTGGATTGTTTTAGTAGCTACCTATGTTACCTTTGGTACCGGAACTTCTAATTGGCTAGCTAAAGCATAATTAATTTGAGCATCTTCACATTCCTCAGACCTCTATCGACGTTACTGTGTGTGATTTAAATAATATATTGATCTATTTATATCAAGGCAACACTCCACCGTTACAAACGGGTTTTTTTAACTAGTCTGTGATAACATACCGGAAGTATTTAGGCAGAAGCGTGTTAAGAAATTTGTTTGAGATGTTCCCTCAAACCGCTGCGTCTACAGTTTTAATTTTGTCAGGTACCATCCTGATGTAATATGTAATGTTATGGATTTGAAAATTAAATACTAAACACAACTGTATATTTTCGTTAAACGGTTCTCTAATTATTGACTTCTTGCAAAATATCGTGTTACTATCACTAATAACACAGTTAACAAACTGTTTCAAGAAAAACCAGTTAAAGTATATGTTGTTGTTATTCAATAATTTCGCGTAGTTTGCATAAAATTGAACGTACCCTGTTATGACGAATGACAAATAGCTATTGCAAAACCGGGCTGATTGTAATCGAAGGATAAAAGAGTAATTAGTTAAGATTATTGTGGTTACATAGAAATAGTTCTTATGCTAATGCAGAATTATTTTTTGAATGCTACTACAATTGATGTAATTTGAAATTGATTGGTAGTTACGATCATTGATAGTGTTGAAATTATGTATGTATTATTCACTATGTATTTTTTTTTATTACTCCGGTGGGTGGACGAGTTCACGACCCACCTGGTGTTAAGTGGTTACAGAGCCCATAGAAACCTACGTCAATGCGACCACCCACCTCGAGACATGGGTTCTAATGTCTCCGTTTTTTACAGTAAAACGGTTGCGTCACCCTTCAAACTGAAATACATTACTGCTTCAAGGCAAAATTAGGCATGGTGGTGGTACCTACTCATGCGGACTCAGAAGACGTCCTACTACCAGTAATATTAATATTATCGGCATATTATCATTAATACTATCAGCAATACGTAGGTGCCGCTTGAGACCTTCCAACAGACAAGTGCGTTTCATATATTTAGTGATATAGTCAATGCAAAGCGTAGATAAATGTAGTTCATTCTGAACATATTTAAATTATTATAGAGTATAGAGAGAATCGATTGAAAAAAACGAGTTCGTATTGAGCCGTGCATAACCCGTTGGTTTGAATATTTTTTTATTTCTGATCTCCTGTACCTAACGTACAAACATAATACTTATTACAACCATGGTGAAGTCCTTATAAATAAAAAACAAAGATCCCAAAAAAAACACAATTATAATTGAAACATTTTTGCGACTTATTTCGCATTCATTTTATTAAACACATAGACACCTAGAAAACGTATAGACACCTATAAACAGGTGAATACTCAGTAAAGTATTTTCAATATCAGTAAATAATCAGTAAAGTATTTTAGAAGATAAATGGAACTGCGTTATTAGCGAGCAGCAAGCCATGAGTACCAGTTAACAGAATTGGCGTTCCGTACCTAAATATAAGAAGCAATAAAAGCTAATGTAATTTACCAGTTTCGAATCTTTGACCTTTTGCAGGAAAGCCAAGCGTGATATCTCTGTGTAAGCGTTGTTCTTTACTCGTAACTAAACATCAAGCCTTTTGACTAATCAGAGATGTATCAAAAAATAATGCCCAACAATTTCGTTCTGCCATACCGATGCGATTTTCTCACAAATAAACGTGTAAACAAAAAATATCTCCATCCGAGCCAAGCTACATTCAGCCTACGTATATGTATAGGATTAAATTTTATACGTATGGATTTTATATGGCCACATATAATGTGTATAAACCCAATTTTTATTTATTTATTCCGAATTAATACAGATTTCAATCTATCTGCTCATTATTTGAACTTATAGGTAGTGTGTGGAACAGAAATAATTGATTTGGGGAAGATACGTTAATACGTTATATAGAATAATATAATATGATAGTCAAAATGGTCGACTGTAATCTGAATGAGTTACCGAATGCCCCATCACTGATGCTAGTCTAACCCCTAACTTTAAACTACCCAGATGTGGTAGCTTAACACCCTTTTAACGTAATCGAATTAATTTCACCCCTTTTAGCGTCTGATTGGGGTTTAAACAAGTTTTAAAACCGATAAGGGTCGGATTTTGTGGCCTAATTGGGATTTGTCATACATACGCTTGATAAACAGACTGTATCATGACAGATTTGGATTTTAGCGATAGCCATCACCAAATTTAATAAATCCACGGACGTTGTGATGTCTATAGGTTCCGGTGACCACTTAGCGCTAGGTGCACCGCGAGCTCGTTCAGACATGTCCAGGTTAAATGAAATAAAAATAGCCATAACGTAATTTTTAAGGAATGTGTTTTTGTTCCTAATACCAACATTCATACCGTCGGCCTGCTAAGCAATATGCTTTATGGAAGATCTACCATTTGTCGTCTTGTATAGAATATTATTGACCTGATTCACATTATAAAGACGATGTATTTACCATAGAAGAAAATCCCAGTCTGGGGAAATTCAATTTTCATTCGGAACCGTTGTATCAATCGATACGTCTTACCGACAAGGCTAAGTACGGCCCTTGTAATCATTGTCAGGTATTAGAAGACACGGGTGTGGGACTCCGCACTCCACTTAATCAGCTCGTATTTTGAGCTGGTCGATATCACAGTCTTCTCATTATTAGTGGAAACACTAATTCGTTCTCAAAGTCAGTCAAGCTTAACTGTATTATGCCAAAGCAAGGCTTCAAAGTCGTCTCTGAAGGTAGAGAGGTTACATTATTCCAGGTCGGTGAAATAACCGGTCTTTGGTACAAAAAATAACTGTCAAATATACTTTAAAAAAATACACACGGTCGATTTCAATATATGTATTCCTTTAATAAATTCGTTTCGTAGTCGCGCCAAGTTCGCAGGACGATCCATCAACAAGTTTCGCTGGGAACAAAAGTTTCGACAAGTCTCTTGTACCGACGACGAGAACTGACAGGAGTTTTGTACAACAGTTTAGTTGTCTCGTATATAAATACTTTTACTATTACAATAATTATATAATATCATTTACTTTTAAATTTATCTTACGTTAAATAACTTAGGGTTTCCGATATGTGTCGTGTGTGTGTTTTAAGTCGTCGTGGCCTAAAAGATAAGACGTGCGGTGCATTCGTATTGAAGCGATGCACCGGTGTTCGAATCCCGCAGGCGGGTACCAACTTTTCTAATGAAATACGTACTTAACAAATGTTCACGATTGACTTCCACGGTGAAGGAATAACATCGTGTAATGAAAATCAAACACGCAAAATTATAATTTGCGTAATTACTGGTGGTAGGACCTCTTGTGAGCCCGCGCGGGTGGGTACCACCGCCTTGCCTATTTCTGCAGTGAAGCCGTAATGCGTTTCGGTTTGAAGGGTAGGACAGCCGTTGTAACTATACTTGATACCTTAGAACTTATATCTCAAGGTGGGTGGCGCATTTACGTTGTGGATGTCTATGGGCTCCAGTAACCACTTAACACCAGGTGGGCTGTGAAGTCGTCCACCCATATAAGCAATAAATAAAAAATTGTGTTAAGTTTTTCTATTTGGACTGAAAAATAAATTTATTTAACTTTCTTAATTACCATAATAATATTAGAACAAGGAACCTGATACACGAATCGGTCAAGGCCGATATAAATTATCAATATAGATTATTTTGAAAATAGGCTTTGGCATTGGAGGATTATTTTTGTTGAGGCTTTATTGAATTTCATCGCTTAAGTTTAAAACAATCATATTTTTAGTCACCGTGATACCACGATACATATTATCTACACATATTATTATACACCATCCCGTTGGCGAGAAGCTATAATACGCCGTTAGGATACCAGCGAATAGGTAGGAGAAAAATACACCGCTAAATCGGCGATGACTAAATAAGTAACTTAAAAATGGAGATGAAGACGAGTAAATATTCAGTTACAAACGTGCTAGACTGTTTCATCTATTGATAATAAGTTTAATTATTAACTTTAGCAATTACATGCTAATTTGCAGTTTTTTTAAAGATATGCAAACGAGAAGGCTTTCTAGTGACACTGATTCTATTAGTTTTGTAGTTCAAAGTCGTCTTGATATTCGCGCTATGATTCTAATTTAGTTATATTAAATTTATCAAATAATCCAGTAATAGGTTTAGTAACTATTACTTTCGGGGTTAGTTGAGATAATTCTTGTCTCCAATTATATTTATGTATATTTGTTAAATACTAAGAGATGTAACTATACTGAGACCTTAGAACTTATATCTCGAGGTGGGTGACGCATTTACGTTGTAGATGTCTATGGGCTCCAGTAACCACTTAACACCAGGTGAGCTGTGAGCTCATCCATCCATATAAGCAATAAAAAAAAAATAAAAAAAAATCTACGTGGTTTCACAATACATTATTTATTGGGAAACTCGACTGAAAAAAAATATTCATTTTATTTGGAAAATAATTTGGGCCCTGGCCTCCGCTCCTCTGTTGCCCCGAGGCCTCCAAACCTCTAAATCCGGCTCTGGGTATTATACTTCATACTAGATACGCCGGAGTCAACCTGGAGTTTTATTTTACATAGATTCATCGCCTCACTGACTGATGGTTTGCTACGAAATCGTGCTCGTTACAAGAATTGTTTTTTTTTATTGCCCTTGTAGGCTGACGAGCATACGGCCCACCTGATGGTGAGTGGTTACCGTCGCCCATGGACTTTAGCAATGCCAGGGGCAGAGCCAAGCCGCTGCCTACCGCTTAATACTCTCCACAAGCCTCGTTTGGAGAAGGACATGTCATAGCGCTCGGGAAACACAATGATGATGATGAAATATATCTTTCAGCTAAAGTATTACGAACGAAAAATTCTCTATTGCAGAAAAAAAAAACCTCGTATTATATCTTCGCTGACGAGAATCCACTTTTATTATTAAGTATGAAAAGAATTTCGGCGCGTGACAGTATAGTGATCGATCACTTATTTTATGAGGGTAGGCAGAAATTATACGTTCTAAGATTGACGTCTCTACGTGTCAACGGCTGGATTGAGATGTCTGCCTTTGCAAGATTTTAGATGAATTTAAAAAAAATATTGAAACGTGGAAGAATTTAGCGGCAATTTTTGGGATCTCGTCTCGGAATTATTTACCTACATAATAGACAATGCAGTACGAATACCGGTGACCATCGCGAGAACAAACACCAGCTTCAGTTGTATTGTATGATGGCAGACCTGCTCCTCAATTCGTCGTCATCTAACCGTCCGAGCTCGCAATAAGCTTTACAGTAAGCTATATAGTTTATTATATTTATTTCCCACAAACTCGTGATATAAAAAGTGTGTGTGTCCGCTCCGACGCACGACTGGAGTTTACTGGATATAAAAAATTAAACGAAACAATACGAGAAATAGTTCTATATTACGACAACACGATACACTACAGATTATTAACAAATTAACGAGACACAAAACAAACGACTAACAAATATATGAAAATACAATAATGAGAGAAACGCGCGATCAGTACGAGGCTTTGTGGCGGACTGCCGGCGCATGTACTAGCATGTCACACGAAATGCGCATAACGCATTTCGTGTGACATGCTAGTACGATTTTGGTCCCCATAATTTTCATACCCCGGGCCTATATATGTAAATCGATTCTAAAGGAGTAAACTCCAAAATACAACTTCTCAGCGGTCCTTGCACTTAGCGCAGCTTGTATCTGAAGACTTACATGCGGTTTTAAAATATATATCCAGGGGTGAAGGCTATTTATTTTAAGTGAACTTTCGCTAAATACGCGACATTTATCTTTGTAATTGAAGGTCCGTTTTATTTGGTATTAGGATCAACAGTTTAATGTTTTTAATTGAACTTCAATTAAGTTTACTCTATTCAAATAGCTGAAGATTTTTTTTGTAATGATATTTTTTCCACACTTTAGCTCTGTAGTTGCAAAAATGTCGCTTAAACCAAATAGCCTTACCCCTTGGCCACAGCCGAGAGCGGTGCGAATTGCGGTGCGTCGTGAGGCGCGGCAAGCGGGAGCGGCGAAAACAAATGGTAGACAACCTATGAAGTATGCCACAGCTACTGGCGGTGCGTTTTGCGGTGCGTTGCGAGGCGCGGTGAGAGGCGCGTGACATCTGGCGGCGACGAGCTGCGCCATGTGCGAGTGAAACAAATGTACTAGACAATATGGAGGCGGCCACAGTTCAGAGCGGCGCGCGCGGCGGTGTCGGTGGACGCATTGAGGCATCGCGCGACCGAAACAAATCATTTTGTTTTTACCGCGCGTTGAGCTAATAAAATATAATGGATGTGGAACAATTCATTAGTGAAATACTGAGTAGACCAGAAATATGGATGTCAAAACATCCACATCATAAATATAGGCATGTTATAAAAAAAATTTTGGACGAAATAAAACAACAATTTTCTGGTACTAATGGTTTCCTAGATACTCTTGGATAGGATTATTGAAATAAAATTTGAAATTTGAATTGATTTCGTATTCTAGATGCTTGAACCGTTGCTCGATTATTCCGTCTTGATCTGCGTACGCTATTGTGAATATTGGAGTCTCCAAACTGGGAAACAAACTGCTGAAAATCTGCATCTCTGTCTCCATCACTTTCTTTTAAGGCACGAAACCTTTATAATCAATGTCGCGTGCTTTTTGTTTGCCTTTACACTTTTCGTAAAAATACGAAATTTATTAGTTAGAATACCAAACGCGTACTGAATTGTGACACTTGCCCGGGATAATGTTTTGTCGAAAATTATTTGTTCCGCATTTAAACCACCCGGTGGATATGGGCGCATCAAATAATTTTTAAGAGGATAGGCTTTATCAGCAATTAACACGTATGGTAAATTGAGATTTGAACCTGGTAATCTCTGTGAAGGTTGAATCTATTAATAATCTATTTATCGGGATAGTTCTTATATTCCTAATATAATACCTAGTAAATAGGGTGAAATTCGCCAAGTTCTCTCTTTTTCTAACTGGGTGCGCTCCTATTCTTGATTGAATAATATCTTCAGCTAAGAACGCACTTATTTCAAGGTAATATCGTGCCACTTTTGAAAGGTAAATTTGATAGGGATTTCTAAATACGTGCACGTCTGACGCCGCCGCCGTCGCAACTAGTCTAGCTGTGGCATACCCCCGCAAATAGCGCCGCTCGCCGCGCCTCGCAACGCACCGCAAAACGCACCGCCAGTAGCTGTGGCCAGGCCCTTACACATTTCGATATGACAAGTATATGTGTATATGAAAAATAAATTTATAAAGGAATAAAATGTTATAGTAAACAGAAAACATTTACAATTAGGTGAGTAGGTAAGTAAAAGAAAAAAAAATCGAATTACACGTGGGATGATATTTCTAGTTGTGTTGTAGTTGGATCATGAATGGTGACCATCAATCAAACTGTCACCATCCCCACAATGTGTTCACAGGAACATCGTGGACCCTCTGTTGCAACTCTGATTGTGAACGTAGGTACTGACTATCCACTGTAAGTGTAGCAAAATTGTTTCGTGATAATTCGTGTTTTTGTGCATTTTCGTTGGATAGTCAAGATTTTTTTAATATACTTCACATTTAGCAGCCGTATTACATTCATTAACAATAACATGTCATATAGAATACCAAAATTAAATAAAAACAATGATTATGTACAAATTCGGAATAAAATAAAAATAGTAATAAAATAAAAAATAAATTGGTTCCCACAGGCTAGGCGTACCTATACAATTTTTTTAAATGAAATACTATTGACTTCCCCATTATTTATTGCGAATTTAATTAAAGCGGAATTTTTTATTGTGTCCTGACTACAATGCTAAGCTGTGTATGTTTGTTGATGGGATAACTTTGACTACCTTTCCCACCTCGCTCGTCTGTCGGTCATTAGGGAATCACATTATCTTGGCCAGCAGATTGTAGTATTTGTGTTTTTTATAAAGATGTTTTGAAGTCCTATTAAAAATAGTATTGGAATATTTTGAAGTTACTCACGAAGCTAGAATTGTCGTCTATATTAGAACTTAAACATAGGTGGTGAAGACATACACATATAAACCAATTATACCTGACACCTAGGTCGGTAGGTTTTTTATGTGTTTTGGAGGTGGCTTTGGGTCCACTTATTGGTGAAACCATCTTCGTATTGTGGCGGTCAAATTGTCCTGAGATAAATTGTCACGTAACAACGGCGCAGCGCTGTTGTCGTGACGCTACGGACCTGCGTGCTTTGTTCGATTCAGGTGTTTGTTTAGAACAGCCTTTCCCACAGTTTAAGTACATAGGTGAAAAAATGGGGGTGCTAAAAAATAATTTATTCTCTAAGTGGGCAGTAGACAAAATCAGTTTGGGAGCCCCTGGTTTAGAATGAAATTATTTTTGACACTACAAAAAATGTATTGTGAAACTTTCTTTACTATTAGTATTAGCGCAGGTTCTTGGTGTCAAGTGCTCATTTGATAGTGGAATTTAAGAAAATAAGATTCACTCTCAATTTTATTACAAAGAGCTATAACGCCTTTTTTGCCCTATCTATTCGTTCGAAGCCTAAAAGCTGGCGAGAAACTCAGTGGGTTGTGTCCGTGGGCCAGTTTGCTCGTCGAACTCACGCCATCTATGGATTGACTTAAGAACTTTTCAAACGATTAGTACATATGACGATAAACAGATGGCGTTTTTCGCCATTTTGGTTTGCTAACTCATCTGTATTATTACACACAAGCGATAATTGCAGTCCATAGCGTGACGCATGAAAGCCGCCTCGCAGCTTGAATTAATATATAATAGCAATACCAAATAAAATAAATACCAATAGCATTCGATTCATGTGTCAACTTACAACAGGAATGCACGCTCACTTTATCATCAATACAATAATAATTAATATAACGACCCACTTTTTTCAAATCATACATCTTTTTGTTCAACAAATAGTATCTTTAATAAAATTATTAAATTCTAATCTCAATATAAATGTATAGTTAAATCACAATAGCAATCAAGTTAAGACTTCTTTGCTTTTCATTCAATGCACCATGTAGAAATAAATAAAATATGTACAGATTATCCGAACATTATTAATTTATATTTGCTTGTGGAGATTCCCTGTTCTACTGGGCTTGCACTGCACTGATTCTGAAACAACGAAGCATTTTTTGGTTTTATCTACATTATTCAGTAAACACCACAGTCCACGACACTCTTGCTTCCTAACAATAGCAACAGACATCACTACACATTTGCGCCGTAACCTCTCACCCAAGCTTCCCAGCATGGAGCAACACTAACTTGCTTCCCAGCATGCAGCAACACTAACTTGCTCCCCAGCATGAAGCAGCACTAACTTGCTCCCCAGCATGAAGCAGCACTAACTTGCTCCCCAGCATGGATCAGCACTAACTTGCTCCCCAGCATGAAGCAGCACTAACTTGCTCCCCAGCATGAAGCAGTACTAATTTGCTCCCCAGCATGAAGTAGCACTAACTTGCTCCCCAGCATGAAGCAGCACTAACTTGCTCCCCAGCATGGAGCAACACTGACTTGTTCCCCAGCACGACACAGTAGTTGAGAGGAGAGCTATACTGACTTGTTGCCGAGCACGTTGGTGACGGCGTCCACCACGTCGGCGGGTCCGGGCACCGCGTGCGCCTCGAGCGTCCTGGCGTAGGGCATGGGCACGTCGGCGCCGCACACTCGCCACACCGGCGCGTCCAGCTCGAAGAACGACGGCGACTCCATGACGCGGGCGCAGATCTCTGCACCGATTCCTGGGACAATACACGTTATTCAACACTAATCCCACTATCCTGCCACATATCGTGGTCAAGTATTTTGTAGCTTTCAAGTTAATAATATTTTAGAATCTAAAGCTTACGCAAATGCCAAACGAAGCCTTGAATACCATACATCAGCTGATTTCTATTGCAGTTATAGTGCGTGTTTTAATAGGGGCGATATTCTCTAATATCATATTATGTCATCACTGGAGCTAATAGACATTACCAAATGAATGTCGCCCGTTTGAGATATGTAGTTAACTTCTCAATGGCATTGTATTGGTTGTTGAGCCCTTCACAGCAGAACACAAGTGGGCCGTAAAGGGACGCCGAGTGGTGCGCCACCGGGGCCGTCATACAAAGGACATGTCTAGTAGTGTGCACATTGAATAGATGCTTTGTTAAAGTGCAGCAGTAGCAGAATACGTTTTTCCATTTGTTATCTGGCTCAAACACCCAACGTTTGTACTGAGCCTTTTAATGTTATTGTCCATAAATCCTTACCAGATTGCGGCCATCCTTGTTCTACAGTAATGAGATGATGTGTTTTGGCAATGGACCGAGCGATCGTGTCGAAATCCATTGGCCTTATTGTTCTTAGATTTACTACTTCACATTCTATACCTGAAAAATGTACAAATATATTTAGTGCAACATACTGGAGTTTAAATTATGTACAAAGGAGTTTCAGAGGACTTTAATAATGACTTACTGAACATGGTTCATCCCAATTCAGAATCTGTTCTTTTAAACAAAGCTGCTGCAAAATTATTTGTCATTGATTACAAAACTACAATAGATTAGTATAGTGGAGTTATACAACAACATATTATGGTGAATTATACAATGAAATTAAATCCGTTTTTATGAAAAATAAATTTAAAATACATTTAAATAGGTACAACAAGTTGTGAAATTTTGCAGCAGCACCCTAGTTTTAATATGAAGTAAGATGTTTTCCAAATTCTGAACTTTTATTTTTAAGTTTTTGGTCTTCGGTTTTTTATGAAATAATAATCGGTCGAATTTGCAATTGACAGCTGTCATATCCGACGCGTGTCAGTTTTGAGTTGGTGAATGATGTATCTTCAGACATACCCTTGCTTCCAGCCAGTTGTTCAGCGGCCTTGAGCGCGGTGTCAGTGCCTCGTCCCGCGCACACTAGCGTGATGTGCCGACCCTCCCTTTCTACCTTAGCTTTGCCTGAAAAATGATTAAATTTTTACTGTTAGTCAATTTTACTGCCATTGTGCCTTATAATGTGCAGAAGTAATCTGAACAATCAAGAATGAGAGTAGTTAGGCCATTGGTGTTTCTTTTTAAAAGCTATTCGGCAACAACAGATAAGTGGGTCTACTCACCAATAGGAAGTACAAAGTCTTTGGACTGGGCTTCATCTGACATTGGGAATGGTATACCATACATAATTTCATCTTCCAACATAACAACTGGGTCGGGATCCCTGATGGCAGCTTTCAGGAGACCTAAAAGTAAAATTCTAAGTAATGAATATACCAGGAAGGCAAAATTAAAATATCAATATAAAAAATATAATATTTTGACTATTTATGATATGTGTTAGAGTGTTAGAGGAACCATCAATCAACAAAAGTCAATATATAGTTTTATTTCAAAACTACAAGGGAACAGGGTCAATAACAGCAAAATAAACAGCAACAAGTTATAGTCACAATCTCATATGGATTTTCAAAGTATAAAATGAAACACTGTACTGAATATCAATTGGTGGTCTTCAAACACACATTCACATTTATACATCAAGTCCCCCCTGTTCTACATTCACTACAAAAAAAATTATCATCTTAAAGTGGTGACATCCTGGTTATGTCCATTATACATGGTTTCAATATATTATCCAAAAGAACTTAGAAGACAAACTAGGGATGATTACTATTTCTGGAGATGGGGATAGATTAGCAAAGTTGTACTTATAAAAATATTATATACTTTTTTACAATTAGATACACTATTTTGTGCTCCTTTGTCTTCATATATTTTAATTATTATTGAGGTACTGTTCACAATGATGAATGATGATAGTATTAAAAACGACATTCTTTGAATATATATAAATAAATATAATCAAATGTGCACAGCTTGATTTTGTCAATTTATATATTTCCCTTAGATTCATTGGCTATGCATAAAATAACTAGGTGAACTGCTTACCTTTAGCATCCTCTGCTGAATAAGGCATAAGAACTTTAAGGCCCGGACAGTGGCTGTACCAGGCACCAAAGCACTGGGAATGTTGTGCGGCAACACCGGAGGCAGCTCCATTAGGGCCTCGGAATACTATTGGCACTGGTACTGTGCCAGCTGACATATAGAAGGTCTTGGCTGCTGAGTTTATTATCTGGAAGTGAATTTTTTTACTAATGTAGATGGATTTTTCGGTTTGTATATGTGGATCATGACCCACTTGGGCTTAGATTGTTGTGGAAACCATCACATTTTATGGATTCATCATAAAAAAATTATAGAGTTGTCGTGATATTAGGTAGAAATTTTAATTACATTAGAAAATGGATAATCAAGTTTTAATCTGTAATATGTAACCTTGTGGCACCTTTATTTACTTTTTTAACATTGACAATATCAACAGACAAATCTTTTCAAGTTATTTAGAAAGTTAATAATTATGGATGACTATCGTCCATATTTTGTTTAGCACATTCTTATCAACACATGACACACAAAAGGATTTATATTTAAACATGTATTTATGGGATTCACTACGTATCATTGTTTTAATCTTTTAAATTTTCGGAATTGTTGTCATAATGTATAGTTTTATATTTGTATTTTTTTGGTCTACCTATCTGCCAGTAGCTTCGAGGGCCTATTCAGCCTCCACTGTGACTGAGGTGGCTGAGGTCATTGGACTTAGGCTGAAAGAGCTTGCTAATAAAATCCATAGCAAGTGTTTCACTGAAAACCACCACACATTGAGCATTTCCAGAGAGAAACTCATTGGGATATCCCTTTTCTATATTTTTTGTTACATATTCGTTTATTTATATTTGTGATTTTTTGGTCATTGTCAACATTTGACATAACACCACCAATTGTGTCATGGACATTACGAGTATTTTGTTCATTAAATACAACTTATCAATTTTATCAGGACACTCACATGATCAATAGCTTGCATAGAGAAGTTAAAGGTCATGAATTCACAAATAGGCTTGAGCCCTGCAAAAGCAGCTCCAACAGCTATACCGGCGAAACCTGCCTCTGTGATGGGTGTGTCGATAACTCTTTTATCACCATATTTCTTCCATAGACCCCTAAAATTATTTGTTGGTTTTCATATCTTGTTCACCTTTTGTCATCACATGAAATTTATTATTTAATGATTGATTAGTGCATCATGAGTGTGCATTGACATTATTTAGAACCATGCTGGGGAAGCTAAAACTCACCTATGAGTTACCAACTAGATGCAAACTTAGTGCAAACAGTAGGGAATTTATATTCATGAATGTATTTATATATATTTTTCATTTAATATTAGATATTTTTTTTAATGCTTAGTTTAAAAATCATGCTTTAATAGCTCTTATATTGTACACTATTCCCCTCTTATACATCGTATTTCTCTCTGATAATGGTTTGCTGGAAGAAAACTCATGAATGAGTTAAGCTCGCCTTTGTACATAGTATTTAGACATTCTTTAAATCTGTTTTTATTGTATTTTCTTTTTGTGTACAATAAGTATAAATAAAATAAATATTTATGTAAGTAGTAGAGATAGTTAGGGAATGTAGTAGTAGGATGTCTGTGTTCGCTGAATAATATAATGTATACTTTAGATATAAGCTCATTTGACTATAGTCCAAAGTCTAAAACACATGAAATAATACTTTTAGGGATAAAAGTTACATGCCCAGATTAATTAATCATACTTATCTGGCCTTTAACTGTGACGAGACTAGCACGCTAAATACTGATAGGTTTAGTTTATAATTCAGAGCTTAAAATATAAAGGTTGTAAACTTTAATTATTCTGTTTCTATTGTTTCATACTAAGAGAAGGCATTATTATAACTGAGATTAACACTTTTATATTTAAGTTTTATTTTGTCTGTTTAAACAATTTAATGTTTTCATAATCTCCATGTATGAAGGAAGATATCATTCTTCTTTATCATTCAACTTTTCAGGATTAATGGCATTAAAATCTTATATGAAACAGTGATCTTCTATATGATGATAGTTAAATGTCTGCATACTTAAATATATTTTTTACTTTTGGATATGATTTTTATTTTTCAGATTTTCAGAATTTAGTTCCAACATATTCGATAGATATTATCTTGTACAAATTACAGAAATTGTTTTAAATTTTATATAGGTTGCAAATATTATGTATTAATGAATTTCCATCCATTTTATATAATTTATATTTCATTGGTTAGCCAAATTGCATTCGGGTGTTTGTTTGTTTACTGCAGTTTACTACAGTATATTGATTGCACTATCGATTTGCTAACGATAACATTGAACTTGACAATCTGTCAACAAATGAATGGGTTATGTAATAATGAAACGAATTTAGATTACATACAATCTATTGTGAACTTAATTGTGATACGGAAGAAGACTATAATAGCAAATCAAGTTGAAATTTCAGCAATAACTAGGTAGTAAATATAATAGTATTTTTTATGTACATACGATAGGTTAGAATGTTTTACCTTGTGACTTTGTAGGCACCATCGTATTGAGCGACTTCCTCTCCCAAAACGAAGACTTTCTCGTCTCTCTCCATCTCCTCGTCGATCGCTTGATTTAAAGCATCTCTTACAGTCACCGGCTTAGAAGCCAGAGCTTTCGATGTGGCAAAACTGCGACGGGATAATCGAGCGAGCATCCCGAGAACAGCCGGCGATGATTTTAATGCCATTTTAAATGTAATGTTACTGTTAAACTATTTTTGCAACGCCTAAACCAGCACGGTGGTTTATTGGCGAGGTAAGATGTTAGTTTTGTCTAAAACGATGTTAAATTTGCGAATGAACCGCGATGAAGGATGAATGGAGGTCGTTAGTGTATTCTTTGAAGTTCGTACGCATAACGCATGACACTGTGACGTTTCAGTAGTTGTCAAATTTGTTAAATGTCAGAATTTTTCTGTAACATTTTACCATAGACTTAGGTTTCCTACTTCAGTGCATTTTACTAGTAAGTCCATCGAGCTTAATCCTTTTATTTAATAAATTATCGACCATGTCATTTGGTTTCTTGGAATTAATACTTATTACTTAATTTTAAAATAAATAGGAGTTTTTTCATAATAAAATTGATAAATCTGCCAAAAAAATATTTAAGTGTAATCAGACTTTCTTACTTTTCTTTTATTAAAATAATAATAAATGTTTCAGCCTATATGTATAGATAGTTGTCCCTACTAGGGAGAATTCAAATTCAGCACATGCATAGAAGTAATAGTGTTCTGTGATCATTACAGAGATGGCGCTGTAAAAGTTAATATCTAATATATAAAATTCTCGTGTCACGGTGTGCGTGATTGAACTCCTCCGAAGCGGCTCGACCGATTTTCGTGTATCTTAGCGTGCATATCGGCCGGGGTGGAGAATCGAACAACATATATTTTTCATCCCCCTAAATGTTGGGTGGTCCAACCCTAATTTTTTCTTTTTTTTTTTAGACAAATTTTTTTTTATTTTTTTTTGATACAACTTACAAAAATACATACAACCCTAAATTTTCACCCCTCTACGATCAACCCTTATTTTTTATTTGATAATTAAAAAACAAATTTTTTTGGCAAGATTTTTATTTTTATTTTGTCATGACTTAAAATAAAAATTTCATATTAATCTCAATTTTCACTCTTATACGATCAACCCCTATTTTTCCATCCCGATTTTTATTTTTTTTATTCTATGCACAGATCCGCAATAAGGTTGCAAGATGGCAATCAAATATTATAATTTTAGTACGATGAATTATTTTTCAGAGTTTATAATTTCATGTTCCTTTAATTATGATTTTTTTTAAAATTCAATTTGATCTCCTGCCCTCTCCGGCTGACTACTGATCAACTATCAAGCGATCAGTTATCCCCGCCAGGTGACATCACTCATCCAGCAAAAATCACGTAGTAGGGATGAGGACGAAGCCGGTCTCCTGTCTTACATTATATATTATGTCCACTATACATTTTCAGCCATGTTTTTTTGGTTTTATTTGTGTATCAATCGTAGCTTGCCAGCCATGTTTTTTTGGTTTTATTTGTGTATCAATAGTATGTTCAGTAGGTCTGAGAATCAGCTACTATCTATTTTTATACCCCTAAGTGATAAGGGTTGTCCACCCCACACATTAATTTTTTATTTTTATTTTTTGCATATTTTTTTTTGGTTATAATGAAGTATTATGTGGCTGAATGAGGTTCTTGAGAATTTTATATATTAGATTAGAATTTCCCTAGAAATCTTATTTAAGGCAACACAACGTTTGCGGGGTCAGCTAGTATATCCATAGAATTAAAAAACACTCGGCATTCTCGAAATTAGTTAAGGCATCTACCTAACCTAAGGATACACCTATTTGAGTTGGGCTTAGCCCGCCGACCGGATGAGCCTAGTGTTGTGATGCTGACGGTGCCGACCACCTTGTGGTAGCGGTTTAGCTTTTAATCTACAGCAACTGAGACTTCAACCTAACAACCACGTGTATCGTAAAACGTGTTTGTGAACTACTTTCGCGATGTAAGACTAGTATTATGTAATAATAACACGGAAATGTTAGGTATCTCAATTTTTTGTATTTACTGGTGGTAGGACGTATTGTGAGTCCACAAGCCGGTAGATATCAACCAACGATTATTTTGCCGCAAAGCAGTTAGTCACGTATTCTAGTTTGAAGAGTGAACTGTCGTCATACACTCGAGACTCCCACCTCATGTCTCAAGGCGGAGGCGTACACTCAATAGTGTCTCTGGATTTCGGTAGCTGCAAAGCATCAAGCGAACCGTGCACTCTTCGGTCCAAGTATATACATTAAAATAGGTTATTTGTACAACAAACGTACTCAAAAAAGAAGTACCTATGTTATTAATATGTAAACAAAATATTAATGAACTTATTATAAATCTCTACCAACAACAGTTCACTGAATATTAAACCTTGGACTAGATATTACACAGAAACTTACTTTTAGTGTCATCTTTGCTACAACAATAAAAATGAAGGCTACGGACTTACCACCTTTCTTATCATTTGCCTTTAATTTATTTTTCGTAATATAGTGGATACGTATTTGAGGCTGAATAGGCCGCCTATAAACTATATTCGTTGAGGCTTGTTTTGAAATTGACTCGAATTCCTCTTGTATTGTAGCGAAAGTATAAAAATTACACTTCTTAGTGGTCAAATCTAGATTATGATCTAGATCTCGATAGTTATATTGTATATTCTATATCTAGAACCTCTACAAAATGTTAAGAGTACTATTAGTCAAGGAGAATTAAAGAATCCTTGAGAAATCTTTATATTATTATTAGGGAACTTACCTGAAAACCCGACAGAACAATCACGGGCGCACGTATATTATTGTCCGGCATTATTTTATGTCCAGTTTTATTGCGTCGCATCTTCCGGTCTTTTACGG
Organism: Bombyx mandarina; assembly: GCF_030267445.1. Lineage (NCBI taxonomy): Eukaryota > Metazoa > Arthropoda > Insecta > Lepidoptera > Bombycidae > Bombyx > Bombyx mandarina. The sequence continues at coordinate 15,461,504 of NC_143213.1, forward strand.
CTGCATGAAGGACTAATCCATCCACCAGGGAAGGTTACTGAGTAATCGCTTTTCAGATGTTTATATAATTCTGCCTTTTAATAGGGTTTTTAGTATCGACCTTTATTAAAATCTTTTTAGTACGATCCCCGGCGTCTTTTAGAGCTCTTTTGCCTGTGGGGGGTGTGCTAAGACCACGGGGACCGACCCTCGGTCTCGCCGTGAGATTTTTACTTATTCTTAACCAGCTTTAAATATTCCTCGTATATAAATTGAGTTGTATTTTGTCTAATGGATTTTTTTATTGCTTAGATGGTTACTGAAGCCGATAGACATCTACAATGTAAATGCGCTACCTACCCGTGCGGACTTCACAAGAGGTCCTACCACCGGTGTTTGACTGGAGACATGACCAATTGGGCTTGTGGTCGAAATCAATTGCTATACGGTAATTTAATTAGAATTTTTATATTCGAATTGCAAAATTCTGACAACGGCTGCTTGATATGATACTTGTAGTCACTTGATAATACTGCTTAATGCACACTAAAGTATAAAAATTTTAATTCCCAGCGCAACGGTCACATAAGACGTCCAGTTCCCTAACTCGGTCAAGGTTGTTTGAAACTGTAAAGATTTTACTTCCGCACCGGTTTTCGAGGGCTCCCAGTCCCTTAGGTTTATTGGTTTATTTATTAGACGATGTGTTTTAGAACTCTTCCCGGAATCATTTATGAGCTCCTGGTGTGTAATTAATGTATGAGTGATTTAGGGCAGCTGTGTTTTGTTTGTACACGTTATACCTCTCGTGATAGCTTTGAACAGACTCGTGTATTTTTAAAACGTCATTTTTATTGCTTAGACCTGCAAACTATACAATTATGTAACGGAATCTTTTCGAAATTTTTTGGTATTTGGTATTTTTGGCAATTATTAAATTCTATTTAGGAGTATGTACTGTCCCTTAAATATCTTTTTTTAGTGTGATCAAATGCAAATGGTCTCATGGCCCAAAGTAAAGTTGAAGTCTCAAAAATATCTTCAAACCTCATATAAAAATAGGTTTGTAAAAGGATTCTCCGAATATTGTGAAAGGGAATTCACACCAGATCTAGATTGTATGTTGGACTAATGATGCTTCAGGATGTCAATGAACGTAGCTGATATTTCGATAATGAAAAATACAGCTTAACAGACCATAAATAAGATCACTGCATTAATTTCATTACTGATACCGCCCACGAGCTTATCGCAGGGAAACGGTAAATATTAAGCTCCATTAGCATGAGATCAGTAATGGGCGTGAGTATTATGATTACGGCCCACTCTCGCCCTTTCAAAACTTTCTGGAAATCTGAGAATTATAATAGTTATGTCTTTTGTGTTTTTGCAAAAACTTTATGTGGCTCAATATTAGTATTGTTACGCGCTAGGGTTCGGGATAAATAAAATTCTACGGAAATACAAGTTAACACTGTATTCAACACTTAGAACACTTCAGTTTCGAGTAGTTTCGATTACTGACTGACTGCGTGCCATCTCTGCAACGCTTTTATAGTCGAGACGAAATCCCTAGAATCGTCGAGAATATTACACAAAAGCCGAGTACTGTGTTTCCGTTATCTGACAATAAATGGCGTTGTACTTCTCGAGCGTTCTAGGTGCTACTAGATCCTTCGATATTCGTTCGACTATTCGGCGATAGATGGCGTTACTCTTACTGGCGTAACAGTATTGTTCACAGAATACAATGTAGTGAAACGCAGGGCTTCAGATGACGACTGTTACCAGGCGACGATTGTGTTAGACAAACGGAAAACAAATCTTTTATTGATAGACACTTGTACTGAGCGTCCAGACCGGAGCCCATGGACATAAGTATGACTGCCGCCGCCCACCTGGAGCCATTCTAATGTACAGCGGCTGTCCCACCGATTGTTTGACGACAGAAATAAACAGGAAAATGACAATATAAGCTCAGCACTTAACTTCAAGCGGGCAGTCAGTTTTACTGGTAGTAGGACTTCTTGTGAGTACGCACGGGTAGGTACCACCACCCCGCCTATTTCTGCTGTGAAGCAGTAATGCGTTTCGGTTTGAAGGGCGGGGCAGCCATTGTAACTATACTGAGACCGTAGAACTTATATCTCAAGGTGGGTGGCGCATTTACGTTGTGGAATATGTCTATGGGCTCCAGTAACCATTTAACATCAGGTGGGCCGTGAGCTCGTCTACACACTTAAGCAGTAATAAAAAAGTCAGTGCATCTGCCCATCCTATCCAGATCTTAAATAATGCTTACAAATGATTGCACAAAATTTAAAATAAAAAGCGCACCATTGTTGGTAAACGATTTATTCAGACATGTGATTTTTTTTAATGAAGATAAAGTTCTGAAGAGAATCGGGATGTTGTTGATAAAATCAAATTATATGATGATGTAGATATATGTAAAGGAAGACATTTTTCATTCATTTTGACATATCCTATTAAAATTTTGAAGTAGTTCAAAAGATGAGCAGTTGCCGATTGTTCGTAGTGTCAGTAATATAATATCGTCTGAGGTTTTTGAGAATCCTTTCTTGTCTCCCTTCCTTTTTAGATCCATCTTTATCGTGAACGAGATAATTGCTGAGTGTGTGAGGGTTGGAGGATCATTTTACGTGGTACTTGGCTTGTGTAAAAAAAACCTTTAATTTTATTAATACCTACTGATTTTTTTTTACCTAATTGAATTTTTTTTGGAACGAAGTTCCTTACGGTAGGCTTGGAGGAGATAGGGATTTTGCTGCGCGACCGAACTGAAAAAATGTAGTGATAGTAAAACCGTAAGAAAAAATCCGTGGAATAAGGCTTTGTTTTCCGCACAGCGATATTTCACCACGCGATTTTTTTCTCGTAATTCTTTTCTTTTTTTTTTCTCCCACGACACCACACATCTTTTTATTTATATTTTTCAAATATTAATATTTTTAGTATTGATTACTTAATTTTACAAATAATAGAATTACTTTACAAACTAGTTCAAGTCCGTTTCATTGGCTTAGCGTAACCGCTAACGTAAGCTTGCTAACGTAAAAACGACTATTTTAACTGGGATCTGAGTTCTATTTACGCGGAATCAGTAGTTGGAGGTTATTAATTTTCAAAGGCAGATGAGGCGAGCTTATGATACTTTGTATCATAATTAGCCACCGTCGCTGAAAGAGATTAGAAATACTAACGCAGACAAGTCGCAACCAAGTTGCAACCTATCGCCGAAAACACCTTGTATGAAGTACACGTTATAGCGATGTTTTGTGAAGTTGTTTGTCTGTATGATAAACTTACTGATAGAATTGTATAGTACAGTGCCAAAGCCGTTGGTAGAAGATAGCAGGCGCCCTACGACATGATCTGAATTGAAAGAAACATTTTTAACTATTTTAAATAAAACAAAGTGTGTACAATACTACTAAGCAATAAGTATTGAAGGTAATTGTGGTATAAGAAATAATTCAGTTAACTTCTAGAATTTTCCACGACCGGTTCAAAGTCTTACCGTCTCACGAAATATGAAATTGAAATGATAAACAGATCCTCATCTCGTGTTGTTAGCTCGTCGCTGATTACCCTGTGTCTGCTTTTTATCGCGACAAATCTGCTGTCATTTCTTGCGGTCGTTGGCGTGGTCTCGGACTAAATTTATTAAGGGCTACCACTTTTTACAATTTTTTTTTCATTATGGTATGTGGACTGGTGAACGGGCTGTATGACAATAAATGATTAGTCCATGGACATGGAACGTGAGTGTTGCCCTCCACCTCGAGACACGAGGTCGAAGCTTTAATTGTCTCTGTAATGAGTGTCCCACCGTTCAAGTCTGAACGCATGATTGCTTCGTGACAGAAGTAGCCAACGTGGTGGTAATTACCCGTGTGTGATGTGTTAGCGATACGCTATACAAGTAATCTTTTCATTTTATTAACACTTATTTAAAATAATAAAACACTTATATTTTGCGGAGTCAATAGACAGCGGCTTGGCTGTTTACTTCGCACTGTTGAGGCCCAAGAGCGATGGTCACTGCTCACCATCAGCTGGACTGTAAGCTCGTCGTAATGGCAACTCAGAAACAAGTCACAGAAGACACATGACTCGCTGTATTAAGCTGTACCCTAATGTAAGTTTTTTGATATTTAAATGGCTTACACTTGTACTCTAAGTAAGGATATCGATGCACTAAAAAAGAATATGGCTCCAGAACGCCATAACTTATAGAACAATAGCTATTGTACGATGGATATTAAACCATTTAACTTCGTGAAAGGTAAATAAAATAAGTTTATAGATCGTAAAACGTGATTCCCCATGTAGTGAGTGAGAGTGCGTCGACATCTTGTGTTCTGAGTGTTTTGAATGATGCGCCTTAGTCCAGGATAAAGTAGACTTCGTTTTGACATTTTTTATCATTTTAACGATAGATTGTGAAGTAAGAAGATTGCATGTTTTGTTGTAGTATGAACCAATTTTAAGGGCAGATCTGTCCGGGCTGCAGATGTTGGGAGCAGTCCGTAGGCCCAAGGTTACGTATTTATTTACAGTGCCCAAGCCTGTTTCAAAGTTCCTCTCAGCGATATGTTGAAAGAAATTGGGCCTTTTATTTTTATTGTGCATATATACCTACTCATTGATTAAAGATCCGGAGCCTAACGTAAAATAAACTCAAGGGTCGGGAGATTCGTTTACTCCGTGCCTCAAATACAAGATTAGATGAGAGGTCATTAATGTGGCGAATTAAAAAACAAAGCCCTTACTCCTTGAGACCATAGCACAGGGTCCACCTGTAACTCAAAAATATAGAGCTATAGAAAAAAACGTTAAAACCGCTACACATTATTCATCATCATTCTCCTGCCCTTCTCCCAGTCACTTGGGGTCGGAACAACATGTTTTCTCCTTCCACACTCCTCTATCATACACAATTTCTTCGCTCATTCCCCTGTTACACATATCGTCTTTCACACAATCCATCCATTTCTTTTTAGGTCTACCTCTTCCTCTATATCCTTCCATATTCATAGTTAACACTCTCTTACCAACCTCATTTTCATTTCGTCTCATTACATCTCCATACTATCCCAGAAGCGCAAATTTTAACTTCTCTGTCACAGTTGCCACTTTCAGACTTCCTCCTCCATGAAATCGCTACACTTTATTGAAGAAAAAAAAACTGTAAGCTCCTAGTCTAAAATCCTAAGTTGTCGTAGGGAAGGTGCTGTAAATCAGCTGGCGGCGGTCAATGAACCCGTGTCAATTTCGTCAATACTATAACGCGTTCCCTTTAACACTAAACGCTTTGTGTGTGATTTTAGCTGTTTATTTTATTTTATTACTTTAGATTGATATTTTATAGGAAAACGTTGTATGCGGATCCTTATCAACCGGTCAATCTGGAGATGCGTTGTGCTTGAGCATTGGACATCTTGTAGGTCCCATCTTCCTATGTGCTTCAAAGGGAATATCTTCCACCGATCGGGTATCTTTTTTCGGTATAGCCTTCATATTTAACGCGGACCTGATTGTATTGCATTGTATTTGCCCAGCGCGTGATGGTTTTTGATGCTGTTCATTCAGTTCACTAGCACGGCTTGAGTATAGTGCTTGTTTTCTAATAGAATTTGTCATACCTCTCGGAGGACAGTATTCGGCCTGGTTTCTGAAAAAAACAAAAAAAAACCCACAAATTTTTTTTTTTCCTTTGTAGGCGGACGAGCATACGGCCCACCTGATGGTGAGTGGTTACCGTCGCCCATGGACTTCATCAATGCCAGGGGCAGAGCCAAGTCGCTGCCTACCGCTAAAAGCCGCTGTCTACCGCTGCAAGCCGCTGCCTACCGCTATTTTGGTTCAGTCGCTCGCATTGACGACGGTAATCTGCTAAAGTCATACGTACCTAACACGTCTTCATGATGAGGTAAAGTTAAATGAAATAAAACTAAACTACAGAAATTTGTTAGTTTGCGTAATTATAATAGTTGCGTAAGGTTTGTTGTAAAATAATTAAAATATAATTTATCATGTTAAAGTTTAGACAGCTATCGGATTGCCAAATAGCAATTCTGTTGGTGGGAGCGATGGTAGTAGTGGGGACGTGATATAATAAAAAAGGCGGTAGTCTGAAAAAACGGCAGAAAAAGCGGAATATTCTGTAGTGAGCAAATATCTAAAGATTGTACAAGTGGAGTTACAAGTAAAGCAATACAGAATTAAGTGAACTATTGCAATCTGTGTATTTATTTCTTGGTTTTTGAAGCTAAGTCTACAGTTATTGTAGAACGTGCTGTGAGTCCGGAGGGGTAGATAGTGTAGATATATACGATAAAGGGAAGATCTTCCACTGAGCGGGTTGGTATAGATTGCTCGGTACACCGACGGTCCTAATGTTGTTGTTAGAAACTTAAATTGAAAATGTAGTAAGCCAGATTCAGGCATCTGTCAATTATCTTGTATTGTATGATGGCTACCCACCACATATTGGAAGGATATATTGGAAGGATGGAATAACTGTATACTGTGAACAAAACTGAAAAAACTTTTCCGAATTTGCGACGTATCCTGAATAATAGCAATGCTTGCAACAAGAAGGTCGTTAACCGTAACAGATACAAAGTTCAGAGAAACGTTTCTCTTCTGTTTTACCGTCGCCGGTTTGTTTTGAAATGGTAATCCGAGTAGCGAAAGTGATTCAGTGGATCCTCCTCAAGCATTCCGTCTAGTGTTGTGAAACAGTTTTATATGAACGAGTCATTTACTGAACTAGACGGTACTAAATGCTGAATGGTAACATAAAATATTACCAAAGAATGTTTTGTGTCATACTCCGAGCGTTTGAAAGTCTTGTTTGTAATCAATTTATATATATATATTTGTGTAGTCTAAAAACAAAAAAGATACATAAATAACAAACCAAACTAGCAATGCATTTCTTTTTTTATCCTGCTTATACTGATCAGGATATTAGGGCGAAGTTATAGGTTATTGTATCGTCATAATGACGTCATGTCATCGAATATCTTGATGTCGGTGAAAATGAAGTTTTTTTTTGTTTTTTGTTTTTATTGCTTAGATGGGTGGATGAGCTCACAGCCCACCTGGTGTTAAGTGGTTACTTGAGCCTATAGACATCTACAATGTAAATGCGCCACCTACCTTGAGATATAAGTTCTAAGGTCTCAAGTATTGTTACAACGGCTGCCCCACCTTTCAAACCGAAACGCATTACTGCTTCACCGCAGAAATGGTGGTACCTACCCGCGCGGACTCACAAGAGGTCTTGCCATCAGTAATTACGCAAATTATAATTTTGCGGGTTTGATTTTTATTACACGATGTTATTCCTTCACCGTGGAAGTCAATCGTGAACATTTGTTGAGTACGTATTTCATTAGAAAAATGAATATACCTATATGCATGAAATACCTATACGAAAATAAATATATAAGTACATATAATGAAAATATAGATACCCGCCTGAGATTCAAACACCAGTGCATCGCTCAACACGAATGCACCGGACATCTTATCCTTTAGGCTACGACGACTTCAAAGATTATGTTACATATAAACAAACATGCATATCGAACTTAATATATAAATAACCGATCGAGAACCGATAAAAAAATAATCAAGTAAACCTATACGAGCAAAGTTGGATAAACATCTGCCAAAATAAATAGTAGGTATACCGAATGCGCGGGTGATTACTGGTGGTAGGACCTCTTGTGAGTCCACACGGGTAGGTACCACCGCCATGCCTATTTCTGCCCTGAAGCAAAAATGCGTTTCGGTTTGAAGGGCGGGGCATCCGTGTTACTGTTAAAAGATAGATCTTACGACTCATGTCTCAAGGTAGGTGGCGGCATTTACGTTGTAGATGTCTATGGGTTTCGGTAACCACTTAACACAAGTCTCTTGCGTCTATTAACGTAATATTTTTTTATATATATCTAACTATTAATACAGTCACCCCGTCCATGATTATCTCGTGGTTAAGTGACTGGCTCCTATGTCGCGGGATCTTGTTCGATTCTCTATCGCGATCTCTATATTTGTAAAAATACTTGGTATTCGATGTCTGTGCGTTTTTTATATACATATATTAGGTTTTTTTAGATCCGTTATACAACGTATACTATTTAATAGAGAATACAATCTCACGTTTTCAGGTGGGAGGCGGCGTTCACTCTACGGGTTATGATGGCGGGCTTTAGATGCTGTCATAATGAAGATCTTAGCCTAGAATTTTTAACACTCTTAGTTCACAATTGTAGAATATATTTAGAAATATAGTATATAGTGAGAATAAAATATTCACATCTCTCGGTATTTATATTACACACGCAAATTGGAATGTGATACGTTTGTATTTTTGCATATTCTCAAACTGTCAGCGCTCACGGAAAATATTTTCGATAATATGATAAGGTCAAAAGTCTAAGTTCATGTTTTCTTGTAGGTACCTTACAAATATGCGTTTCGAACTAGACAAAGGCGGTTGTACTTTGATCTCGTTTAGGCAAAAATGGGACATTTTTAAGCTCGGCCACTTTGAAGTTGAATAGTTGGTTTTATCATTCTCATAGTAGTTTTGCCCTAGAATGTAGGACTAATATTTTTTTTTTGATAGATCTAGTGAAAACTGATTTACAATTATTGTTCTTATCCTGCTAATAAACGTTAAAATAGAAAAGCTGTGTAATTTAGAAAAATGGTATCGATTTGCTGTGATTTTGCCGTTGATTGTATCCGGGGAAGTTTTTTTATAGCTTAGATAAGTGGACGAGCTCAAAGCCCAACTGGTGTTAAATGGTTACCGGAGCCCATAGACATCTACGGCGTAAATGCCGCCACCCAGTTTGAGACATGAGTTGTAAGGTCTCAAGTATAATTACAACGGCTGCGCCGCCCATCAAACCGAAACGCATTACTGCTTCACGGCAGAAATAGGCAGAGCGGTGAAACCTACCCGTGCGGACTCACAAGACGTCCTACCACCAGTAAGCATTTTGCTACTTGAATTTCGTACGATATAAACTATATGCTAAAGATTAGTATATTTGCTTAATTACTTGTGATTAGAAGCCGGTAGCTACTCTACATCTCATCCGTTAGTGCTAAGTTTTCATATTTATTTAATTCGTATATATAGGTATGTTTGCTAAAACTTATCTATTTCAAAGTATTAATGTATTTCGGTTCGAAGTGTGGTTATTCTTGACAAATAATACTTAGACCTCCATGTCTCAAGGTGTTTGGCGATCATCACGTTGTGAGAGCTATGGGCTTAAGTAATGGGCCGGTCAGATGGACCTCGAGAAAATTCAGTTCACCCGTATACGCAAAAAAAATAATGAATAGATTATTTGTGAGTTTTTTTGTCAGTCTTCCAATCGTTTACTCTATTAAGATTTTTATCGTTGCCTCTCAAATTGTTTCTCTAAGCCTCGAATGAAAACAGAATTACAAGTTTATACGAATAAGAGTGCTGGAGATTTTTCTCGAGACACTTTAATTTATAGACTCTAAAAGAAGTCAGAAGTTTTATTGTTATTGCTGTAAATGCACAGACGATCTCAGGGCTCATTTGGTGTTAGTGACTACTCGAGCCCGTCGGCCTTTGAATGTGAACACCGCCACCCTACTTGCGACATGAGATCCATTTGAATTGAGACAATATTGAGGCGGCATTTACGTTATCGATGTCTATGGGCTCCGGTAACCACCTAACACCAGGTGGGCCGTGAGTTCCCTAAGCCCACTTAAGCAATATAAAAAGCTCGAAAAACTTTTTTATTGCCTTTTTAGGCAGACGAGTATGCAGCCCACCTGATGGGGAATGGTCGCCGCCGCTCATAGGTGTCAGCAATGGTGAGGCTCAGTCAAGCCGCTCCTTTCTGCTCAGTATTCTCCACTAACGTCGCTCGAAGAGTGACATTTCATAGCGCCCAGGAAATATTGTGAGTTTCTCCAAGTCCGGATCTAACGTGGTAAAAAATCGTTTTTTCACTTTGTTAAAACTTATTATACTCTTACTAGCGGACCCGACAGACGTTGTCCTGTATACACAAAATGAATGAATGAATGCATACCGAAAAATTCATTCAAGTCGATCCAGCCCTTCAGTTGCAGTATAGATAAATAACCTAGATACCGACTGCAGTGTCATCTGCCGGGCTGATTTGTGAATCTAAGCCATGCAGGACGCCACCCAAACGCATACGAAAAAATTCGTTCAAATCGGTCCAGCCGTTTAGGAGGAGTTCAGTGACATACACACGTACATACAGTAGAAGTATATAATTGTACTAGCGGACCCGACAGACGTTGTCCTGCAAAAATTCATTCAAGTCGATCCAGCCGTTTAGTTGTAGTATACATAAATAACCTAGATACCGACTGCAGCACAAAAAAAGAAACATTCAAATCGGTCCAGCCGTTTAGTTAGTTCAGTGACATACACACGTACAGTAGAATTATATATAAAGTTTATAGATTTGTAATATGATATAACAGCGGATTTATGTGTATTTTTATAAACAGTATTAAACTTAAACAGTATTAATAAAGAACTCGTTGTGTTGCGACCATTACTATCAAACTAGCTTTCGGTTCGTGTTGCGCATCGGCACTCCTGTTCCATTATCTGATGGTCTGCGTCCATTGCTTTCGTCTGCGATTTCCTTGATTCGATCTGGCAGACAAACATCGAGCATCGCCCTTGCGACCTTGAACTCTCTTCGAACATTAGGTGGAAATGTTTTTGATGCTCTGATTGAGCAAACGAACCAACTGTCCACCAGTTATTAACAGTAACTGGAGCCAATAGCGTGAATTGTGCAGTCTACCTTTTATTCTTGAGATGAGTGCACAAGCTCACGGATCGTCCACTGCTAAGTGGTTATACACATGATAAACTGTATTATAATACACTAGCTTTTGCCCGCGACTCCGTCCGCGTGGAATAGTTACTTTGGCATAACGCAAAATTTTACCCGCGACTTTATTTACGTAGAAGTGAAAATATTTTTAAATAATAGAGTGTTAAGGAGCTATTTAAGAGACCAAAATCACGCTTTTTAACCGATTAAAAAAGGCTAACAATTCGACCACCATTTTTATCTATGTATGTTCACCGATTTCTCGAGAATGCTTGAACCGATTCTGATAATTCTCTTTTATATTTTTTGTTCGAAAGGGTAGACTTCCCGAATTGTCCTGTAATCATCAAGATCTGATAATGGGATCCTGAAGAAATCCACAAAAATCTATAATTTTCAAAGCTTATCTTGAAGTGATTTGGGTGTTTCTTGTTATTGTTCTGTGCCGCCGCGCACCGGCCGGCCGGCGCCTGGTACATCAATATTACGCGCTTGCTCATTATTTTGCTGCGATGTTCTTTTAAAACTGCGTTTTTTTTTATTGCGCTTATAGGCAGATGAGCACACGGCTCACCTGATGGTGGTTTGTTACCGTCGCCTATGGACTTCAGCGATGCCAGGGGCTGAACCAAACTGCTGCCTACAATATCTGCCGCTGCCATATCTTCTTATACTCATTAAAATACTTATAGCGAGATAATCACTAAAGTCAAGTATGGGTAAATTTCTTTAAAATCATATAATTGTAATGAATAACGCATTTATTTGGATAGGGATTAATATCATCTTTATAAATATAATAATATATTTTTTTATTGCGTAGATGAGTGATCGAGCTCACAGCCCACCTGGTGTTGAGTCCATAAACAGCCCACCTGGTGTTAAGCTCTTAAACATCTACAACGTTTTTTTCTTTTTCTTACCTAAGCTTAAGAGGCTATATCAGCGTAACTTTAACTAGTAGGTGAGCTCACGGGGCTCAAGCCTGACGACGTTGCTAACACGAATCCTAGCAAGAGCCGTGTTTCGCAGAATATACCACCGGATCGGAAACGCGACCCACTGAGAAGATCCGGCGAGAAACTCAGTGGGCTGTGTCTGAGGGTTAATTTACTCGTCGAGCCCTTCGTCGCAAGTGGCGGTTTCGACGAGAACGATGACCGGTGCTTGAGGTACCTAAAAGCACCGTTAGTGGATCAGGAGGATCCGAAATGACGTGTTGTTTAATTTCACATTTGCCATTATTAAGACGCCACAATGTCATAGGAAGAATTTGTAGTCAATAGGTGTCCATTTTTTGTCGATGTGGAACACTAATAAAGTAGTTATTAGAGCCCACTGTCGTGGACATGCGGTTACTTAGTTTGAAACATGAGACCAAATTACCAATAGTATTGTCTCAATCTTCAAATAGCTTTTACTACGAAGAGTTATTCGAATTTTAATGATTTATCGACTAACTTTACAAATCAAAGTGATAATTAATAAGTTTATTCGTAGATTCAAACCAATCTAAATTTTTTCAAATTCTTTTAAAAATTGAGATAGGTTCAACCTGTCCCGTTAAGTGGATGGCTGGCTCTGAAGAGGATGTTCTGTCACTTCAATGGATGTAGTGTTTTCATGATCACCATCAGATGTTCAAGTGCATTTGATTAAATGAGAATTTTAAGATTTTTAAGTAATTTTTTATGAAAAAAAAAACCACAATTGGTGTTTTGTGTCGGTTCCTTTTATTTCGATTGCGATAAACTTAACACATGAGATCAAGGACTCAATTGTAATACTCTTATGTGACGGCGGTTTCAGATTTCATACTGGGATGTGAATAATTAGTGATTTACTCTATATTACTTGTCACTTGTAGCATATAGGATAGCTATTTTAAAATATTTATAAGGTGATTTAGCCCGATGAGTATTATAGTTTTATAGTGTAAGTTGATGTATAAAATAATATGTGCGTATTGTGTTGCTTTTGTTTTTTTGTAATTTAAATTTCTTAACTTCTCTTCTTGTTCACTTTCTACTTATATGTAATTTTGATTGTGGAAACATATTTGGTTATTGCCTTAGCTATATTTTTTAGAAATATTATATGTTTGTATTGTACTGTTTGTTTCCCAAATAAATAAATAAAATAAATAAATTAGTGCCGATAAATAGGATTTTAATTCCAGCCTCGCACTTGTCTCGAGTCGAGCGGTTTTGATGGATATGATGCTGTGATTGCTACATATTATTTATTCCTCTTAGCATCCTAAGATCAGTTGTTCAGGAATTTATGTGTATGTGTCATATGACATTATGTAAAATTATTATAAAGCTTTATATCGTATTTTTAAGTTTTTTTTTATTTTTTTTTTATTGCCCTTGTAGGCAGACGAGCATACGGCCCACCTGATGGTGAGTGGTTACCGTCGCCCATGGACTTCAGCAATGCCAGGGGCAGAGCCAAGCCGCTGCCTACCGCTTAATACTCTTAATACCCAACATTTTCTAGGGAAGGCTAAAGCTGTTTTTTGTTTTGAGAAATGGTTAGTGTGAGCCGTATCTATTTAGAAGAGAGTGATAAATGGCATGTCACGAAACAATTTGAAAGTCAAATGTTTCTCGTTCAATCTCGCAGCCTCAATTTAAACTTCTTCGCAACATTCTTGTACCTTCCGCGCCGTTAAATAACTTTGCCACACGATACAAAAATAACGCACAGTTCATTCACCTTTTTACTGCCCGTTTCGCGAAAATTAACGCTCTCCATACAAAAGGAAGTCTCTGATAACGTTTTACGATCGCTACCTTTGATTTTCCATACAATTTTTTTCCATCGAGATTCTTGGTCGTTAAATGCCAGAGATAGTTGCGGTCCGTTTATGAGGTTAAAGGTCAACATGAAAATTGTTTCGAGTCTGGTTGTTTCATCTGACGTAGAGTTATATTCCGAGTGGACGATATGAGATTAAATAAAGCACTTGTTCTATATATTTGGTTTGTTTATGCTGAATAGTAATGTGGTCAAAAGTTTAACTAATTAAAAGATAAGAGCCATAATATTATTAGCTGTAAATATAATATGTGGGTATGGAAAGACCGCAATATATCCTGCAAAACCAAAGTGAGGCTGGTACGTACATTGGTCTTCTCAATTTTCCTTTATGGCGCCGAATCCTGGACGATAAGACGAAGTGAGAGGGCAAAGATCGACGTTTTTGAAATGTGGTGTTGGAGACGGATGTTGCGAATTCCAGGGACAGCACGCTGGACCAACCTGTCCATTCTAAAGGAGCTCGGTATTGCCACAAGGCTGTCCGCTATCTGCTTCCAATGTATTCTCACGTACTTTGGTCACATCGCTCTTAGAAGCCCCGATAACTTAGAGAAGCTGATGGTAGTTGGTCAGGTTGACGGGAGAAGATCACGCGGACGCTCACCTACCCGTTGGTCTGATCTGGTAAAGACGCTCACCGGCCTGCTAATAACCGAAGCTATGAAGACCGCCGAGGACAGTGGGGAACCATTGTGCATCGAGTGGTCCACATTTCAAATTAGAAACAACCTTCAGCAATGAAGAGACCGACTCAGAAGAAGAAAATGTAAAGGGTTTTTCATTAAGAGCGCTCGAACTTAAAAATAAAATAAAAAAGTGATATTGTCCTATATCGGTCGCCATTGAGAGGGACCGTGGCTCCTTGCACATCTTCGAGGCTGATTTTTTCCCCCTCTTATGCTGATAGCCTTGAGAGGCTCTGTCAACTTCTCCTTGACGTGTAAGTGAGCTCACTGGGCTCCAACCGGAAATGTTGCTAACACTGGCCCTAGTAAGAGCAGTGCTTCGCAGAGCTACCACTGAGAAGAACCGGCGAGAAACAGTGGGCTCGAGGGCCGATGATACCGCCAGACAGGCGTGTAGCGTTTCGTGGTGAAATTTCATGACTAAATACGTGCTCATGCCAAACTTGACTGCTATCGCCTAACCAAGATGGCCGCTATGAGCTGTCAAAGTTCGCGCGTCCCTATTGAAAAACCCTATATTTATGACCAACACACTAGAGCGACAATCAGCGCGGCCATTGATCAAGAAACACCGGTACACGGTCGCGCTCTCAACGGGTTGCTGTCGCTATCTTACAACATTATCCTACCGTTGTAGCGGTTATGCTGGAGATGTCAATACAATACATATAGACACTAAAATATTGACATCTTGGTGTCTGTGTGACTCTATTAGCGTATCAACATTAGGTGTTCTTTATCTTTACTTTGTATTGACTTTATAGGCGTCATATTTCTACCGTGAAGCGGTAATGCATTTCGGTTTGAAGGGTGGGGTAGCCGTTGTACTATACTGAGATCTTAGAACTTATCTCAAGGTGGGTGCGCATTTACGTTGTAGAAGTCTATGGGCTCCAGTAACCACTTAACATCAGGCGGGCTGTGAGCTCGTCGACCCATTTAAGCAATAAAAAAATACAAAAAAAATACTCATGATTAATTATTTTTAGATCAATACGACATATCTTTACGATGATAGGCTTTCTGGGAATAGTGAAAATTTTATTTAATAACTTCTTAGCTCTGACCAATGGCTCAAGAATCAAAATAAATCAATCAAAAAAAGTTGATATGCGAGTTCTTTAAGATAATAATTTTAAGCGAAATCCCATAATTTTTATTTTATCTATTATCTATTCTGCGACCTGTTAGAAATGCCATAAATCCATTAAAATAATTCTGCATAATTTGGAATAAAAACTTTGAATAAATCATAAAATTAAATTAAATTTAAACTAACAACACTGAACACAAACAAATTAAATACTTTATTGTTGAAATTCAGCAATCATCTTAAGGCGATGTATTTTACTAAGCAAATCTTAGCTCTGTTAGTTCTTCAATCAGAACTATAGTCTAAGAGTCTTAAATGATTTTATTTTAGTCAGTAAGTATTTTTAAGAGATAAATATAAAATAGAGATGTGTCAACATTTTAATAATAGTTAAAAAGATTTGAAATTATTAAAAAGTTTAATTCATTTACTAGTATAGAGATTCAGTTAGAAACTATCTTAGACTATATAAACCAAGTAACGTAGACTATATAAACTAGTAATTTAAAAAACGTTCTGCAGTCAACGCATGACTGCAAAAATAGGCAGGATGGTGCACATAAAAAACAAATGTGTTTTTTCTATTGTTTAGGTGGGTGGACGAGCTCACGGCCAACCTGATGTTAAGTGGTTACCGGAGCCCATAGACATCTACTACGTAAATGCCACCACCTACCTTAAGATAACAGTTCTAAGTTCTCAGTATAGTTACAACGGCTGCCCCACCCTTCAAACCGAAACGCGTTACTGCTTCACGACAGAAATAAGTGGTAGCATCTACCCGTGCGGACTCACAAGACGTCGTACCACCAGTAACAATATGTTACCAGTAGTAATATGTTTATAGATTTGGTTAAAATTGCGAAATATAATTATTAATGTATCTTTGGATGCGTTTAAAGAAATATATTTGTTGCCAAATCATTAGTGGACGTAAAGTGACAACCGGCATCGTTAGCTCTCGGTGTTGGTGCAGTATGTAGTCACACACAGAGCTCTGACCTCGAATGATCCGATATCTAAGTCTGATGCCTTGAACTGTTCTGCAATCGCATCCATTGATTATTTTAATTAAGTTTACATGTTTTGACTCAACAACGTTTTGTTTACTAGATTTGATCAACGACTGATTTAATGGGTGTGATGTGCATACTAATGTAACTGGGAAAATGTGTTTGTTTGTTTTTTCAACGAATTACTGTGTTAATCACTAAAGTTCGAGGCTTAAAGAGTTTCGTGTGCTTGTAAATCTAAAAACTATACGTAATTTGTAATGCGGACCTGTTTCTTTTAGTTCTAGTTATATGTACTTAATAATTATATGCATATACTGATTTAAAATTTAATATTTTTGTCTCTCAAGAATTGTAAAAGAATAATATATAATTTTTTTTAGCGGTTTTCCTTAATGCTGAAACGGCATTTAAAAATAGACATAAGCTTACCTACATACATTGCAGGTTTACCTAATTACCCAATAGAAATTTTAAATTAATGACCATAGGATACTTTATCAACATCCCTACGTGCTGACTGCTCTACCTCATATTGGTTACTTGGCTACTGGTTGATAGTTGAAATGCATTTAAAACCTAAAATATCGATGTTTTAAGAACCAAGTGATTAATAACTTTGTATTTATTCCTTTGCTAGGACGACAATGGTAACAGTCCCATTACTTACCAAAAAATATGGAGGTACCTAATCGATGGATCATAAATTTACTACTCCTACTAGCCCTCATCCACAGTATCCAGTTTATACCATTCGAAATCCTCAACGTTCGTCTCCCCATCTCCTATCCTAAGTACTAGTAAATAAAAAAGGGCATACCGTGCATGCCCTCATGGGCAACCTTCAGTTTGTGCCAGTTCTTTTGATTTTAATGTTGGCAGACGAGCCTTCGGCTTACCTGGTACTGCGTTGATCAGTGTCGCTCATGCATGTCAGCAATGCTTTAGGTAAAAACAAGCAATGCTATAGGCAAAATCAAGCAATGCTACAGGCAAAATCAAGCAATGCTATAGGCAAAATCAAGCAATGCTATAGGCAAAATCAAACAATGCTATAGACAAAATCAAGCAATGCTATAGGCAAAATCAAGCAATGCTATAGACAAAATCAAGAAATGCTATAGGCAAAATCAAACAATGCTATAGGAAAAATCAAGCTATGCTATAGACAAAATCAAGCAATGCTATAGGCAAAATCAAGCTATGCTATAGTCAAAATCAAGTCAATCTATCGTTGAATGCTTTTCTCAAATCTCGTTTTAAGAAAGACTTGTCTTGCGTTCGGGAAACAACATGGAGGAGAATTCATTCCAAAGCCCCATTAGTTTTAGGTAGCATGGATGAACTATCCGATGGTAGACGGTGCGGTGATAAAAGCAAAACGACGGGATTGTCACCAACACCTGATTAGACACCTTACTTGGAACGTACCGTACAGAGAGCCGAAGTCTCGCAGCAGATTCTGAAGTTTCTAATAATTCAGTAACAGCTCGGACGGCCGGTAACGTGGTGGCGTCTACGGGCTTTACCATCGATATTTTCGCGAATTGAAGACATAAAGCTAAATAGCTTGTATGTCAACAGTAATATGGTAACAAAAATGGTTTGATACAATCAACGCTTCAACATTTTGCAGCAGTACTAAATATGACGATGCTACAAATCAGTACAAGGTCTTTGTCAATTTAGGTTTAAAAAGTAAAATGACGTAAAATCATATATAATAGTAGAGTTGCTATGATATAATAGGCTGAGCCTTTGCTCGCCCACCTGTCTTAGTGAAACTGGAAAGGACTCCGGGCCTATCAAGTTTCATGCTTCATTCCCAAAAACAAATATATAATACAAATAATGAGTATAAGATTATTGTTATTCAATATTTGTGCTAGATAAATAATACTGTGATACCTACAATACAAGGTACAGCATTGCCTAATGGTTGCCGAGTGGCATGCCTCTCCGCGTGACAAAGATTAAGTGCCAATTTAAACAACTTGATACTTGATTAATTCAGGTTTTTGTTATTTTATACTTAGACGAGAATAAAAAACATATAATAATTTTGGTAATAATTACATATGAATAAATTCTCATGTGCTCTATGATTTTGATTTTGGTGTCCGTCCGTCGAAGAAGTCGTTCTCCATCACGTATCAGGGATTCGAACAAAGGTACAGTCGCATAGCATGTATTGTTATATATAACACTTTTTTTTATTGCTTAGACGATTGGACGAGCTCACAGCCCACCTGGTGCTAAGTGGTTACTGGAGCCCATAGATATCTACGACGTAAATGCACCACCCACCTTGAGATATAAGCTCTAAGGTCTCAAGTATAGTTACAACGACTTCCCCACTCTTCAAACCGAAACGCATTACTACTTCACGGCAGAAATAGGCATGGTGGTGGTACCTACCCGCGCGGACTCACAAGAGATCCTACCACCATATCTCTTTATATCTCGTTCTCTATCATCTTCTATCTTTCAGCCCACAGATGTCCACAGCTAGACATAGGCCTCCCCAACCCTCTCAACGACCGGTCTTGCGCTGCCTGCATCAAGCGGATCCCCGCGAATATCAATAGGTGGTTGGCCCAAATCGTAGGAGACCTACCCACGCTACTCATCGTCGTCAACCGAGAGAATTTCTGCCCCAGCGGCCATCTGCTCTACGAGAAACGTGTCCTGCCCACTGCCAGTTCAACGTCAGAACCCTTTGGGCTATGGTAGCCGATATAGGCTACCATAGTTTTTCCCACGAATCTCCTCTGATTTGATCTCGCACAGAATATTCGAGTATAGCCCTCTCCTTTTGAGCACAGCCTTTTCAAAAGGCTCATTGTGAGCGACTACATCTCAGTGCCGTATATTGGGAACACACGCTGGTCAAAAACTTTCGTCTTGAGGCATTGTGGCATTTATGGTGAGAAAATCCTACGTAGGTTTCCGAGCCTTGCCTTTCCAAGTTGGATTCGACGATTGACTTATTTTCTAAGCTGAATTCTAGGTACGTTAAATATATATGCCAGCTATATGCAGTAAATAAATGGCTATAATCTATATTATATCATAAAGTATCATTTCTTCACAATCTGCGTATAATTCAAGGCGCGCTCATAAAACAGTAGTCCGTGGGCGTGGAAATATCAGATACAGTACCAATCAGCACGTGCCGCCACCTTCAAAGCAATTCAATTATTTAAAGAAATCCTTTAAACGTCCATTTACACATAACAGATTTATTGTTGATGTTAAGCACTCGAGAAATTGTAGCGGGATTTTTATGATGGTTATGGGAGAGCAGAGACAACGGGCCATCTTGATGTTCAAGTTTAGCCTCTTTACAACCTGGACAGAGCTCTCAGCTACTTTACTGATAGTCTTGAGGTTATATAGATAAATAATTCCTACTGGCCTAGTGTATACTTCTGTAAATCGTCGTGGCCTAAAGGGTAAGACGTCCGGTCCATTCGTATCTAACGATGCAACGGTGTTCGAATCCCGCAGGCGGGTACTAATTTTTACACGCTTTATTCTAATGAAATACGTACTTAACAAATGCTCACGATTGACGTCCACGGTGAAGGAATAACATCGTGTAGTAAAAATCAAACCCTCCCGTGGTAGGACCTCGTGTGAGTCCGCACGGTTAGGTACTACCGCCCTGCCTGTTTCTCCTGTGAAGCAGTAATGCGTTTCGGTTTGAAGAGTGGGGTAGCCGTTGTAACTATACTGTGGGCTGTGAGCTCGTCCAGTCGCCTAAGCAATAGGAAAAAAAACTTCAGCTTGTGGACTGTCAGTTACCACGTTTCACGTTTTATGTTTAGAGAAAATTTGAGCTGCATATCGATGGTTGGCTTAACGACTTCCAAGTGGTGAATCAACACTTGAACACACACGCTTCGACTTCGTATGTCACTCGGTAGGAATTCATTTAAGGTATTCATTTTTTTCTTTCGTGGCTTGTGTAATAGATTATGAGAAAGAAAATATTGTCTGATCTGTGAACTTGAATAAAATTTATTTAAGACAGGGTCAAATTTACTGATCAATACATTCTTTGTTTAACCATGCCATGAATGAGTAACCCCCTAGTGTTGATTCTGACCATATTGATGAAAACAATACAAATGTCGTGAAAACAAAATACTAATCAATAAACAAATAATAAAATAGGATTCCATACTTTTAAAAATAAATATCATTTTAATTTAGAATTTATCACTATCCATACATAAATTACGTTTAATGGTCAGTATTGTAAAACGGCAGCTTCATAGTAAAAGGCCTATTATTATTTTATTTCATATTTATGAACGACTAGCTGCCCGCTCCGGCTCCGCTCGGGTCTTTAACAAAAATTTCAACGATATTTAACGTTGTTTTATTTTTTTAAATAAAAGAACACTTATTGCGGGATAACTATAGTTATAATAGTTAGACATATGCTGTCGCGACACTTTTTGTAAATAATAATGTGTTCTACAAAGTCGTAGTACATTATTTTATTTTATCATCAATAGTTTTCGCAGGGCATGCGATGTAAAATATATTTTAGGAAATGTTTTTACACTTTGGGTTACATTATTGGAGTTTTAGTAAGGATACCAAATTTTTTTTAAAAAAAATTATGGCCTATGTCACTTGGCAATAGTGTAGCTTCCAAACTGTAAAATAATTTTTCAAATCGGTTCAGTAGTTTCGAGGCCTATTCAATATAAACAAACAAACAAATCTTTCCTCTTTATAATATTAGTATAGATTAGTATAGACAATTGATTTGTCATGCATACACTGGCTTGGTACTAAAGATTCATACAGTATTTTTCTGAGCTCGTTGAGATTTTGTTTGATATATCAATCAGTTTAGAAAAGTTTGCTTAAGTATTTAGCATTGTCACGAGGCATAAATCTGATTAGTTACGGCAATAAAAACGAACCTTTTTTTTTTTTTTTTTCCACAGGAGAAAATCGCCGGATCCCCACCCGCGCGGCAGGGGGGCCTAGCAATCATTTGGCGACATAAGCTAGATAAATAAGAAAAAATAAGTGATTTATACCTTGATTCTGTTTTTAAAAGTAAGCAAATTCTCGGATTTTAGTACGAGCATGTAAGTTCTGAATTTATTGATTACTGTGATTGTTTTTTTGACATTTGATTATTAAAAAAACTAGTTTCAGATTTGTGTGGAAAAAGCAACTATACGGTTTTGAATCATTGTTTTTTTTTTTTATTGCTTAGATGGATGGACGAGCTCACAGCCCACGTGGTGTTAAGTGGTTTCTGAAGCCCATAGACATCTACAACGTAAATGCGCCACCCACCTCGAGATATAAGTTCAAAGGTCTCAGTATAGTTACAACGGCTACCCCATCCTTCGAACCGAAACGCATTACTGCTTCACGGCGGAAATAGGCGGGGTGGTGGTACCTACCCGTGCGGACTCCCAAGAGGTCCTACTACAGTGATTACGCAAATAATAATTTTGCGGGTTTGGTTTTTATTACACGATGTTATTCCTTCACCGTGGACGTCAATCGTGAACATTTGTTGAGTACGTTATTCATTAAAAAAATTGGTACCAGCCTGCGGGATTCGAACACCGGTGCATTGCTACATATGAATGCACCGGACGTCTTATCCTTTAGGCCACGACGACTTTCTGTCTAATTTCTAATTAAGCGTCCTGTAAATTTTGGTAAAACTTTCACAGGCATACATCTATGGCAGCCACAAAATATTACAATAACAACAACAGTGAATGATTACGAAGCAATTAATCGTCAGTGAGTTTTAATTAAGTAAATACGCTGTTTAAAGTAAAGTAAGTACATTGTGTACAATGCAGTTAATTTACATCTAACATTAATGTCATGCCGCGTTCTTGTGTTTATAGTTTATGTTTTTATATACTCAATCGAAAGTGCACTTAAGTAAGAAGTGTTTGAAAGTATGAAGAATTTATAACTTTTCAAAGAGTTAAACACGGAGAATCGAACTGGAAGTGACCACTCTGTACTTCTTAACACCAGGTAACCGCAAGTACTCCATTAACGACGTAATTAAAACTAAGTCATAATATTATTTCAGACATTAAAAATTTACAATTTTATTGATCACGAAAAACAGTAAAGTATTGACAATAAAAAAGCGAGCTTAGGCCGTAAAAGTAGTTTGAATTTTGATTACGACTCAGGATAACTGAAGAAAAAACATCACACCAGATGGACAGTTTGCTTGTTCAACATTTGAAGTGATAAAGCAATAGGAGTATAGTGCAGTTAAATAGTGGATATCTAGCGGATTCACATATCATAGTTTGATTTAGTTCACTTGACGACTCTTTCAAATTATATCAATTAGGAGTATTATAGGAATTAGTGAATAGAAAAATATAATAAAAAACGGAAACCGACTTCTAACAAATAAAATGAGAATTCCATCCATGTAGTCGAAGTATTAAATAAGCAATTAAATATGCGTTATTAAGGATAATTCAAAAACTGCTGGTCACATTTTGATGAAATTTAAATGGGACCATGAGGAGCATCAGCATTCACGTAAGAATCATCAAATTTAGTATGTATACGTCATCTATGGTAATGAGCGCAAAGGCCAATATTAGATATTTGGTTGTTCTTATCTTCTTAAGCCAGTCATTGAACGGGTTTGAAAGCGATAAATAGAACAACTGCCTCCGATAATGATAATTATCTTTGCTTAGTATTTGTAATTAGTCAATTTTATTTATTTATTTATTACACTTCATGTAAAATTTACATTGGCGGACTTAATGCTTAAGGCATTCTCTACCAGTTAACCAAAGGTAGTGCAGAGTAAATAGTGCAATGAAATTCATATTATTTTGCAATGTTATACTTGAAAAAAAAAAAAAAAAAAACTTTTTAAAAAGAGTATAATTACTTGTCAGAAGCTTATCTACAGTCAAAAAGATAGTGTCAATGTTCGGATGTTCGTATTTTTTCAACGTAAGCACGTCGTAGAAACTAAATCAATGAAATAGTCTCCCGCACTAAGCACGCACAGGTTTGTACGTGACATCTGTGCCCCTTGACCAAGTTCATGGTTACGTCTCAAGCCGTTAATAGAACGAATGGCCTGCAGTAATGGTGTTGTCTTAGCCCATACAAGTACGTATCTATAGGTATCTATATCTATCAGTACAGGTATATAGGCCATGCTTATTTCCTTAGGAAATAAATCGGTTTTAAGTTTTGGTTATTATTTCCATATTCTAGAGATTTCGAACTTAAGTCACGCGGAGTACGGTAGAAATCTTGTTGTAGACTAGAAAATTTGGCGTCCGCTAAAGTCACCTATAGCTATTAAAAAAATATTCAGTGTAATGCATAGTTGTTTGTTCATTACAGTTGAGTTTAAGTTCATTCCAGTGTATGATACATCTGTGTGATTTCAATTCTTGTTATGTCTCGTTCCTCAGATTATTGATTGTATTCCGGTGGCTGTAAACATTTTTACGAGACACTCTCGAGGATCGTTTGTTTAATGAACATCTCAGTTTAATGGAGTCGACAATGTTATCGGTTGCTGGAATAGTTTGCGACGTGCGGTTTTAGGTTTGATGCCCGAGGAGAACAAACTGATTTTAACTATTATTTTACTGTTTTATTATATTTTCACGGGGCGTATACGTACTTAAATCAATCATGGTCATACATAACGCACTGTCCGAACTAGTGATTGAAGTAGTAATGTTTTATTCACTGATTTAAGTTAGTATTTTTTACTAAAAATATTTACTGCCAAGGTGTGTGAAAGGGTTCACGGCCTCATTGGTCTTAAGCGATTATTGGACCTCACAGGTATTATAAGGTAGATGCACCGATTCGTATCGGGACATGACGTTGAAGTCTTAATTACATTATACAACGGCAGTACCACCCTTCTAACCGGAACATGTGACTGCTTTACGGTAGATATAGGATAGTGGTATCAATCCCAGCGTATCCATGGTATCAATACAGGAAAATCACGGCTACATATTTTCCGGTGAATTCTTCAGTCGCCCTTTACGATGCCCACCGGCAAATATGCGGAGACGATAGTCTAGGTCGACTGGACAGTATAGACTTACTTCTGTATTAAAATGGTATTTTCTATTGAATACACTACAGCTTGAAGTCGTCGTAGCCTAAAGAATAAGACGTCCGGTGCATTCGTATGTAGCGATGCACCGGTGTTCGAATCCCGCCGGGTACCAATTTTTCTAATGAAATACGTACTTAACAAATGTTCACGATTGACTTCCACGATGAAGGAATAACATCGTGCAATAAAAATCAAACCCGCAAAATTATAATTTGCGTAATTACTGATGGTAGGACCTTGTGAGTCCGCACGGGTAGGTACCACTGCCCCGCCTATTTCTGCCGCGAAGCAGTAATGCGTTTCGGTTTCAAAGGTGGGGCAGCCGTTGTGACTATACTGAGACCTTAGAACTATATCTCAAGGTGTGTGGCGCATTTACGTTGTAGATGTCTATGGGCTCCTGTAACCACTTAACACCAGGTGGGCTGTGAGCTCGTCCACACATCTAAGCTATAAAAAAAAAACTTACGGGAATTTGCTGTTGGAGTTATGATGCCGGTATTACTAGTAGCAGGACCTCTTGTGAGTCCGCACGGGTAGGTACCACCACTCTGTCTATTTCTGCCGTGAAGTAGTAATTCGTTTCGGTTTGATGGGTGAGGCAGCCGTTGTAAACCTATGACGAATTCTGCAGAAAAAGCCTCTTTATGCTATAGACGGCATGAATCCCAGCGCTAGGTAAGGTTTACATTAAGGTTTCAATACGTTTTTGAAAAATCAACCCCTGAGCCCGAAAAGTATTGGCGAATAGCTGTTTCTCATTTGCACAATGTTATTCTTTGGGGCGCGTGTCTGCAGGTCTTTACAATGAAATCGCAAAGCACGTCTGATTGTTTGTTATAAGTTTATGAAAGCTGTCGAGTCATGTTGTTTATTAGATAAAACAAATTACGAAATGAATTACGATTTTATTGCATTACGTGGGATCGAGGCGCCCGCTTCAAAAAAATTTCATTTTAGTGTTGTTCATATTACGGTTTTTTTTTTTAATAAGTTCACAGCTCGCCTGGTGACCGTGGAAAATTTATGTGTAACTATAATCTATGAACGTGGATATAATAAACATCACACGTGAATTAATTTGAATTTTAAAATGGCTCGCCCATATCCCAACCCCCTTCGGATATGCATTATAGTTTGTATGTTTTTTGTTTATTTATTTGATAAAAAATTTATTCGTATCATCAAAATAAGAGTGGACTACAGAATCTGCTTCGTCGATTCTATTTGTACTATAGTGTTGTTCAAGAATACGTAACTATATATTAGATACATATGTTATTCGTTTTTTTTTAAATAAATAGAAATACTAAAATACGTCAAAATAAATTGTTGCTATTATAATTTTTTGTGTTTTTGATAATTCGAAGAACTCACGGTACATCTCGCGTTAAGCCCTTATCAGAGATCATGAAAACACAACCACCACCCGCCCTTAAAATAATAGGTGGATGCCTAAATAATTCTACATGTATGCAGTGAGGCTGTAGATTTATGTGGACCCTCCCCTGTGTCTTGAGCCCAGGCTTGATTTATTTTTAACCTTTAGAAGAAGCCATTCAAATACTCTTAATAATTTTATTTCTAAATAGTTTGTATGGTAGTATAACACTTTAACCAACGCCGCTTCTCCACAAAGCCTAGTAAATATTTAGCGAATCTAAACTTACTTAATTCAACACCTTTTTAGTAATAGTACAAAATAGCTTTGAAGTTTTAAAAAAAAAAAATTGTACTACATAGTTCAATGACCGAAGAACTAGAACGGTCACAGTGAGATTACTCTTCAAAATCTGCGTAAGATGAAAAACTAAAATTGAATGGGCTTTTTAATATACACACTATGTGAAAACTCCAAGATCTTATTTGCATATGAAAGTCACTATATTATTTGAAAATAATCAAACTTTTTCAAAGTAGATTGAAAATGGAGAGCTTAGATATTGTATATACTCAAATAATTTGGCTGTCAAGCTTTATCGGTCGAATTGCATTCGGTGACCTTAGAGTTTCGTTCGTCAATGTTCAGCTAAAATTATTTCAGCAATTCGAAACTTTATTCTCTAGAGCATAAAAGTGCCCGGAAATGCACGAGTAATTTTGGGCATCTCGTTCAAAATGCACATGCGTCGAGACGGCAGGCCTACGCCGTAGCGGCACTACGAGCCAGACGGCGTACGATCGCCGCGTAGTGCGCACGTAGACCCGCTACGAGCACCCGCAATAGCCACTCGGAACTTTGAACTTAAATGATTACGTTTCGTCCGTTTTTAATCTAACTTTTCATGTGTCACGTGAGGTGTTTGTATGAAAATGGCTCCGTTAAGGCTCCCGGTAGACTATTACACAGATGATTTCTTAAATTTCTCGACACAGAATCCCAATAACGAGCGTCACCATACTCGTCACAACCACTCTCATTTGCGAGAGAGTCACAAGAACCATGTCGCAGATATGCTGTCAAATTCCATTATAGACGCATTCAATACGCGCTTTGTGGAGAACAGTGTGCTGCCTGATATGGAGCCGCTGTCCTCTCACATGGACTTGGAGGAGAGGCACTATCCATCGCGGATGAACGGGACATTAAATAGATCTGATTTCGGTGGCGATGAGTTCATGTACCGTCACAGTGGGGCGATGACCGCGGTGTATTGCGCGGCGTATCTGCTGGTGTTTCTCGTGGGACTGGTTGGGAACTGCTTCGTGATTGCTGTGGTGTATCGGTCGCCGCGTATGAGAACTGTCACCAATTTTTTCATCGTGAACTTGGCGGTTGCTGATATCCTGGTCATCGTGTTCTGTCTGCCCGCGACGCTCATGTCAAACATATTTGTCCGTGAGTATTGGTTTGAATTGATTTTAATTTGCCATATTAAATTGTGCTTGACAAGGATGTATTTTGAAATCGGTACGTTTGAAAATTTTAGAAATTTATTTGATTAGTGAATTCGTACAATGTTTTTTTTCTTTTTCTTGGTCCTTGAAGGCCGACGAGCATACGGCCCACTTAATCGTGAGTGGTTACCGTCGCCCATGGACTTCAGCAATGCCAGGGGCAGAACTAAGCCGCTGCTTACGGTTTGCTTGCCCACCGAATGGTCTTGTATTTTTCAATGTAGTTCATTTTATTTTTTATTTCATTAACCTTATTACGAAATAAGTTTACGACGTTGTTTTGTTCTCGTTGAGCTAAGTATAAAATATTAAAACATTTCCATTTTTTGCATATAAAATTTGCCTATTATAATTTATTTTTCCCTCTGTGTAAGAATATTCATTATTTTCTTTGCATAGTTGTTGGTTTGCATATACATATGTATATTAGTTATGTAGCTATATATTAAAAATGCAAAAATTAATTTAAAATCTGTAGCTTTTGACCCTTTGCTTGCTTAAAAGAACCTACTAGTACTATGTAGTTACATATGTACTAGTAGGTTCTTTTTTTTTTTTTTTCTTAGTACTTGGTTGGGAGTATACGACAAACAGAAGATCTTCCACCGAGCGGGAGAAATTGCTCGTTGGACTGACAATATTATTGTCCGGAACTTGCATATTATTATATGCAAACACACCATAAAGATATCGTTAGCAAGATTCAGGCATTTGTCAAATAATTTGTATAGTGTTTTGTTTTTAAATCGTCAAAGTGGTTATCTTATCGTCAATCTAGCTTATAGCTGACTTTCTTGAATATCTTGCCTCTAAAATTGTCAGTATTATATATTTCTGTAAAAGAAACCGTTAGGAATGCGGTACCAGCTCATGTGGGTCTGTATGCACTCTTACATCAATTTTTATTGATAAAAGTATACTTTGGTCATAAAATTGGTAAACGTCCGTAAGAATCATTGTTATTAGGTTAACTACAGCTTTACGTGTTGAGAGTCCATAAAATATGATTAAGCTCCATTAAAAAAGTAATCTGTTATTGGTTTCTGAAGCTTTTCTACGATTTAATGTCTTGTAGATAAGAGTGAATCAGTAAAAATTGTTGATTGATTTTTCCGCCTTCATCACATGGTTGAGTGGTGAGTGACTGATTTCTGTAGTACAGGGTTCGGCTTCAATTCCACGTCGGGATTAGTCGTCCTTATTCTCGTATTATCTTTTCGATACCCGTACAACGGAAGAAAAATTTAGCTCGGTTTAGTAGGTTGTGTAACATTTTAATTTCAATTGAGGTTTAGATAAAGGAGGTAAAGGAGGTTTTCACTGGTGGTAGGATCTCTTATGAGTCCGCACGGGTAGGTACCACCACCCTGCCTATTTCTGCCGTGAAACAGTAATGCGTTTCGGTTTGAAGGGTGGGGCAGCCGTTGTAACTATACTTGAGATCTTAGAGCTTATATCTCAAGGTGGGTGGCGCATTTACGTTGTAGATGTCTATGGGCTTCAATAACCACTTAACTCCAGGTGGGCTGTGAGCTCGTCCACCCATCTAAGCAATAAAAAAAAGAAGGTCTGATTTAATTCGTTTAGTTGTCGCATTCAGGCTGTCTATAAGCTCCAGTAATCGCTTAAAACTCAAAAAGCCAAACTGATGATTATTATCGTTAAATATATAGATAACAATTAATAAGGAAAAACATTGAATATCCAATTCAACATTTCAATAAGTTAAAAATAGTGACTTCGAATGGAATTCGGACCCGTGGCACAGGATTCATCTTCTGTAACCGCTGGACCAACGAAGCGACTAAATTCTTCGTTAGTTAGTGAGGTGATGGACTGGCAGTCCGTTACAGTCTCACACAGTCCGCCACAGTCCCGCGCAGCCCCCGACACAGCCCGACATCCTTCGGCTTGTAACTGTCAATTAAAGACGTCGTTTTATGAAAAAGCGATGTCGTTCTGTTGGCAGAAATCAATTTATAAGGAGAATTGCTTTCGGAAATGGAGGTTCCATTATGGAGTTTTTTCGAATTTATCACGCCTGTCTTAATAAGAAGTAGCTTGTTATTGGGGTAGATCTATATACGATATAGATAGACGGTCCCCCTATCTTACGAACATAGATCTAGAGAATTACACTTTGTAGTTAAAATAGATAGAAACTATTTCCAACTCACTCGTGTGGGTTCAGAGTACCTTACTACCTAAAAAGTCAAATTCTAGAGAATAAAGTATGAATTTTTTGATTCCTCTCAATGGGGGTCGAGCTCACAATTCACATTTGTTTTTATATATTTTAGTGCTTAGATGGACGTGTTCACGGCCCACTTAGTGTTAAGTGGTTAACGGAGCCCATAGACATTTATGACGTAAATGCCGCTACCCACCTTGAGACATCAGTTCTAAGGTTTCAGTACAGTACAACGGCTGCCCCACCCTTCAAACCGAAACGCATTACTGCTTCACGGCAGAAATAGGCAGGGCGGTAGTACCTACTCGTATGGACTCAATTTACCTACCAGTAAATTAGTACCAGTAGTACCTAGTATTAACTGAAGGTATTTTAGTCGGACTTTTATAATTTCACTTTTTAAAAATTTACTTCAATATAACACAACATAGTTGTATGAATTTTAAATATATTTTGATTCACGTATGGAAATATAGTTGCGTGCTGATTTCCATTCATATGGGATTTTGTATATGAGTTCTTTGAATTCATTGCATACATGCCGATGTTATTATAATGTTCGAATAATGAAGTTTGTGTTGTGTGCCGTAGAGTATGATTAGATTTACAGTTATGAGAAAAATAAACTGGTTGTAGGACGTTTTGTGAGTCCGCACGGGTAGGTACGACCGCCCTGCCTATTTCTGCCGTGAAGCAGTAATGCGTTTCGGTTTGAAGGGTGGCGCAACCGTTTTACTGTTAAAAGTGAGAGCTTACAACTCATGCCTCAAGGTGGGTGGCGGCATTTACGTGGTAGATGTCTATGGGCTCCGGTAACCACTTAATACTATGTGGGCGTGAGCTCGTTGACCCATCTAAGCGATAAATAAAAAATACTAAAATTGGCGTACTCAAAATCTGTTAATATCCGTACGTATCCAAATATGATGCTATTTAGTTATTTATTTATTATTTTATTTAGTCTACTTACAAATTAACAGTATCAACCAAATGGGTGGGTGGCACATTTACGTTGTAGATATCTATGTAGACTTAACGACAGGTGGGCTGTGAGCTTGTCCACCCATTTAAGCAATAAAAAAATAAAAAAATAATTATTTACTAAGTATAAGATCAGCAGCTATGGGCATACCGTTCGTAAAGAAAATCTAGTTATATGTATATCATGATTTCATCGACCCGTCATCCCAGTTCATCGATCATTGACATTACTCGACTGAAACAGAAGTTAATTTCGTAATGAACCTTACTATTACTGAAAACTTAGGAAATTTAAATCTTTGACAAAATTTGGAGACAGTTGCAAAACTCTTTAAGTCAACAATACCTACACGAAGGTGAATTTTGCGTTTAAAAGTTACTCTTTATCCATACTTTATAGTTCAGCTTTTCGAAAGCTTAAGCACTTCGGTTCCAAGTTTACGTTTTCATAAAAATATGAAGTACAATTTAGTTTAGTTGATATAGTAATAATTACGCTAATGGCGTCCCCATAAGATGATCAACTTGTGTTAGAAATTGTAGAAATCAAAAGCAAATACATAAACGTTGTGATTATGAGTGATATCATTTTATTATAACTTTATTATACAACGACATTTGATGATGAAGCTGTATTTAAGCTAGAAACTACAATATCCTGCGTGACGTAACTGTCAAAGGTGCACCGAAGTGAGCATCGCAGGCGGCAAAAAGATGATCATAAAAGAGAAGCATCGTTTTAAGCAGAATGCATTTTTTTTAATTAGACGAGTATGTCTAAAGATCTCATGTACAGGGTGTTCCAGGACATTCCCGAAATTACCGGGAACAAGTTCACCCTCACACTTGAATTTAGAATGTTTCTTAGTTAAAAATATGTGTGGTGTCGTGGGACACCGATAGGAACGAAGTTCCTTAGTATAAAAATATTAATTTTAAGTTCTATTCGAGGTATACAGAAAGTAATTATTCCGGTATACATTTTTTATCACGGTTTTTTTGTTGATAAAAAAAAACAACTTTGCCAATTTATCAACTTTATTTTATTCATAATGATTTATAAAAAATATATAATAAAAAAATATGTTATTTTTTATACGTTATTACAAAGTTAAGTCGTACAGTGTGTGCATTACTAATAAAAATCTTATGTTACGGACGTTTTTTCCCGGTTGGGGTACCCCTCCGCATAAGGAACTGCGTTCCAAAAAACATGATGGATAAATGGTTATCAGAATTTATAGTCACTACAACTTAAAAAAACCCTATTGAGGGAGTGAATTAAGGTCCAAACTACATTGAAATTTTATTTATACTCCCCATCGTCACTTTTCAAGAACACGTATAACCCAATGGTTATCGGTTCTCCGGCTAATATGGCCAGTCGTTAGGTAAATGTGTTCTTGAATTGAGACCGCGAATTGATAAACGTAGTGCACGACGCCCTCATGCTCGTTGTAGTGACGATCTATGCATGGTGGCTCGCAGGAGTTGGACGATAGAAGCCGAGGATAGTGTTTAGTGGCGTGTAATTGGAGAAGCCTATATCAAGCAATGGGCTGCTACAAGCTGATCATGTTGACGATTGTCACTTTGCACCGGAAAAAAATGTAAATTATTCCATAACTCTATTTTTCTTTATTGCAATATTGGTGATGTAATGAAAATTGGAACATGTTTTATATCCATACAAACGACTTCAATAAACTGTTCTCCCGTCTGATAGGTACTGATGTAGCACTCAACGGGAATGCATTACCTAAGTGCACTCGAATCTCCTAGAAGCCGCAGTTCAGCTCAATAGTTGTACACTAGCGACCTAGTGACGCTTTTAGAAAATTTGTTTCAATTCTTGAATGTTTAAGTCTATCCGTTTCCTAAAGCTGAAAAATGATCATAGCGCCGCTTTTATTGATAGGTTACTATCAGCGCATATTCTAAGACGATTTCAAAATATTACATATATATAAATATTAGTAGTAGCTATTTCCGTTTGACTTCAAACAGAAGAAGGCCCTTTGGATTGTCGATAAATCGTCTGGAGCCGCTGGGTCTAAGGCGGGTCTTTGGTTTCCTCTGTGTTTTACATCGTATGTTCCATGGGAATTGCTTTGAGGCATTATTTGAGTTGATCCCTTAATCTCGTTCTTACCATCGTTTTTACGCGTTTTTAAATATCTTTTCTGGTACGTACCATCCGGCTTTGGAATGAGCTCCCTTCCACGGTTTTCTCCAAGCGCTATAAACGTGTCCTTCTACAAGCGAAGCTTACGGAGACTACTCAGCAGAAGGCAGGAGCTTGGTTCTGCCTCTGGTATTGCTGACGTTCATGATCCACGGTCGTTACTCACCATCATATGGGCAGTATGTTAGTTTGTCTACAAAGGCAATGAATAAAAGTAGACATGATGGTTATCTCGCTACTCAGAAAATAAAAATAAAAAAGTCGATGGTGTGAGGAGTAGTTAAAGTTAAGTAGGAAAATATTACGAGGATATCATCCCTTAGCAGTAGTAATACTAAGAGGCCGGCGCAAAGGTATTAAAATAGTTAAATATCTATACTAATATATAAAACTACAGTGGTTTTTACAGATGTTTCGTTATAACTAGGTACTGAACCATGCATCCGATTGACTTGAAACTTGGTATCCATGTAGAAATTACATGTACTTAATGGATAGGCTAATATTTGTATGCGTGTTGGACTCCTTAATAATAATGACAATAAATATTAATGTTAATTTTAAATGCCCAGCGAAGCGGGCGAGTACGGCTAGTAACTTATATTGTAAGACCTTGAGCTATTAAACTCCTTCATATCTTTATTTTATTTATAATTTCCGGCGAAATACTGTTAGACTAGAGGATCTTGAGTCCACACTTCCACCTGTCTTGATGAATGGGGTTACCAATACATTTACCGGTAAAAATAACTATTTTAAACCCACATATACACTGTAACACAGAACTACATACTTCTTTCTTACTTCTTTCTTTCTCGACATAAGCAAGTTGAATAAAAATTACTTAAAATATTTACTGAATCAATCTAAAATAGCCAATGAAACATAAAACAAATTTTACTGTATCGTCCATCTTAATATAAGTAAATAACATAATATTTTATGTCGCGTATTCGTAGCGACCGCGGTTTTACGATCTCAACTCGAATCTCAAATGTGTCCTTTATTTTTAATACTTTATGAGTATGTAATCTACACTTATCCTAGTTTTGAGAGTGTTATAGTATATGTAGTTTATAATTTATAAAAGGTTATTGTTTGAAATAAATATTTTTAAATGTTATCTTATCATCATCTTAGGCCTTACAGCACAGGGTGGGCCTTAGCCTGGTCCAGTATCTCTCTCCAGACTGCTCTGTTCAGGGGTTTCTCCTTCTATTTCCTAACACTGAAAACTTTGAGGTCATGCTCTACGCCATATAACCATCGGAGTTTGGTTCTGCCACGACTTCTGCAGCCCTCTAGTTTACCATATGGTAGTTGTCTTGGCATTCTGGTCTCCTTCATTCGAATTAAATGTCCTGCCCATCGTAGGCGTCAAATTTTTATAGTTCGTATGATATTAGGATCCTTGTAAATACCATACAACTTGCGGTTATAGTGCGTTCTTCATATATCGTTTAAAGGTTATCTACATTAGATACATTACGAGTAGATCAGTGTGGGCAATAATGAAGAATTATATATCTATCTCCAGCATGTATACATGTAGCATATTCACGTACATATCGGGGTATAAACCAAAATAGTAACTCCGTGGGTGTAGGGTTGCCAGCGGAGTCCAATGTCACAGCGGGGTCTCACTCGACCTTGGAGATAAAGATTACATTGTCTGTGGAGTGGGTATAATAACGTAGGTAGCTGTCTAAAACTATAATATCGGTGGAACGATTACAGACAGCCGTCCTATGATGAAATCGAGGCTACGACCTACGAGGTAGGTTGTTAAATACAAAAAAACACTTTGGCGAAATCTCGACCTAGCGGTTTTTAAGTGAGTACTGGAGACACCACGAGGATAATCCCACATCAGATTTTTTATTTATTTATTGCTTGGGTGCGTGGATGAGCATACGGCCCATCCGATGCTAAGTGGTTACCGGAGCCCATAGAGATCTACAACGTAAATGCCGCGACTCACACACATCTCTGAAATCGGTATGACGTCTTCCCATCTATTGTATCTCTAAACGATTATTTTGCTATACCAATTAATGACCACCACCAATTGAATAGAAAACTCAAGTTTCCATTTAAAACAATTAGACGTTGAATATTAAGACGCCTGTACTCAGGGAGACCCTTGTCTGTCTTTTGCATGGTAATCAGTTTCATTGTTATTATTTACAATACGAGTTCTTGTTAATTATCTTTCATTAGAGGAGCTTTTGATTCATCTGGTGTAAAATGGACACTGGACCCATACACACTACAATCTTATGACGATAGTTTGAAGTTTTAAGTGCGTTATACTAACAACCGAAACGATATGTGTGTGACGTTCTAGCAAGTACAAGAATAAACAAGGACAAGATATATAAGCTCTAGCAAGTTTATAAGCTCTTATTTCTTGATCATGTCACAAAAATCATCCGAGAGTTATTTGGAGAAGAAAAGTAGAGAGCAAATGAAAATGTTAACTGAGCCACTAAAGATTCAGATAAGATAAGACTATTCAAATCGGAATGCATGTACTTTTGTGGTCTTGATAGACTTTGCTAACTACTGCCTGCTATTTGCTTCTTGGCAGAAGACTGTAGGGTAGTGGTGTATGTGTGAACCACAAAGTAAAACCTAGAATTATTTTTGGGTTAAATTTCTGGTCCGTATTAGATTTTTGTCCATTTGGAGTATGACTATTTTGTTCCACCTATAATGTAAGGGAAAAAAAAGAAGACATTAAAATCGTTCAGCAAGTAATCTCAAAACAAAAAAAAGGTCTCCTAGAAAATATCTTTCATAAATAACTGACTACGACCTGGAATCGAAGCCACATCCCGCAGGGTAGTACCCATTTAGTTAAGAGACGACTGAAATACCATTGGTTACAGCTTGACCATTGACGTCTAGACCAAATGGCAATAAAAATATAAAATCAACCATTCAACTTAGCGTCCCAAACGTTTCTCAAATGTATCTAACAAAAGAAAGCGTCGAACGAGAACTTTTGAAACTCGCACGGAAGAAATTGCTTGAAAAATGAATTTCAAAAATGATTATTGTTTTCTAAAATTCTTGAAAGCTTTTCTGCTTCTTAGATGAAAGTTAATTATAATATTATACTTTTGAATAAAATCTTTTTAAAGAAATACACCTATTCCCTTTTTCGAAGTTGGTGAAACTATCAAAATTACATATATTTTGGCGTCGATTCGTAGGAATGATTAGCATCACTGATATAATGAAAGTATGGTGTGGTTCAAATCTTTTAGAAAAAATTTAAATCACTGTTGAAGTTTGAGTCTCACAAGTTCCATTGAGAACAGGGAGGATTTTTTTAATTATTGTATACAGAAAAATATAGCGTGGCATAAATTTATATTAGAATAGTATACAAGTTTGGCAGTTGGTAGTTTAGTAGTAAAGTTATGACGAATTAAAAGTGCTTCTGTAAATACTTGGATAAATACTTATCATTTTAGCAACCCTAACTCAGTAATGAGTTTTCTTCCAGCAAAATATATTTCAAAATGAGGCTACACGGAGCATGTAAGCGGCGAATAATTGTACAAAATCATTAAATAATACAATAGTAACTTATTTAAAATTTTAATAAACCAGTTTATTGTCAATTTAAATATTACTAAATTATTTTTGCCAGGGTTAAAATAAATAAAAATTATAATTGGTCGCTTAGCGTTGAAAAACTTTCCCCGTTTGATAAAAACTACTTAAGACGTGTTCAAACCCATCTTCGTAAAATATTCTAACAAGTTCTGAAATCTGAATCAATAATTAGATTTTCCGATGCTTGAAATATATATTAATGAGGTGTATGAACTTTAGAAGTGTATATAGGACATATTATTGAGCTAATGGATAGTGAACCTGATTTTTATACCACAAGTTACGGATTGGATGCTCGATAATCATTATTAAAGATATTTGACATTTTAATATATTGTTGAGTATATTTTTGTCTCATATATGCATGTTTTCAGTACCCACAACACAGAAGAAACTCTGGTAGAAGCTGTTAAATTTAGAACCTAAATTGGCCCGTAACTTATTCCTATAATTCGATACACCACCTGTGTTGCAGTTTATTGGATTTTATTCCTTCTGTTCACCTTCGAGCACTTAGAACTAAATCTCTGATTCAAAAGAGTCCAACTAAAAGTAGCTTAGTACAGACATAACGAAATGAATAAGAGATCAAAGTAATTGCCACAATACCTAAAAAATTGCTACTAAAACACCATATATTCCCAAATTGTTTCTTTCCTAAAAACAACCTTACCACAATAAGTACCTACACGAGGGATCAACGTAACTAATCTAGGACATGCAGGGATAAGACAAACCGCGATATTAATCAAATGTCCTCCACAGGGCGGCATTTAGGTTAATTTAGCGGGGTTTTAACAAACTACGAATTTATGAATTTTAAATAAATGACACTTTTAGGTAGAATATAGAGCAAAAATAGCATTATTTACAAGCAAATTAGTATTATTACCAAAATCAAGCAAAATATTTTAAATGTCATGAACTAGTCCAATATCGGCATATAAATAGAGGCATTCATGGTTCCGGTAGCCATTTAAGGTGAGCCCTGGGGTCGTTCACGCTGATGCGATAAAAAATAGATATTTCTTCATTTAAGAAAAGTCTCTTATTTCGAGCTTGGCGTTTACGCCGTGGTCCCGAGCGTGTTGTTAATTAATTTCGTAGTACGTATTGTGTCGCCCCCACGACCCTTGATGCGGCTCTGGGCTTGCAAAACTACCATTTGTCTCATCCCAGACTACTTGAGGATAATACAGTGGCTCGGTCTAGCTGTCCGACAGTTTCATTCTATTTATTTCCGTCGGGACATTGTCTTGGCGTTGCTCGAGCCAGGATTTTCAGCTGGATGAAATTAAATACTTACATTATGGGTTTTTTTTTAAACAGTTCTTTTCGATATGGCTTCTGTCAAACATCATACATGCAGACCATATATGCAGTAGATGAGACATCATATTGTATTTTTCTTGTAAAAGTCATAATAAACTAAAAAGATATTCAATGTGTATGTGGTGAGTCATCACTCTCTGAATAGTCTTCTAGTTTAATTTGTTTTAACCTAAATAACCTAAATAATATACGTGGTCCATGAGCTTGTTAGCCTAATTAGAATACAAAATATATTTTTAGACTTAAAGCCTTAGCATAGAACTGATAACTAACTTATTAGTCTTTTAAAAATTCGTTAATGAAGGAAATTTTAGTTTTTTTATCTGAATGTTTAAAAACTCATGGCAAATGTCATTGAACTTTTCCAAGTTATATCGTAAATATCAGGTCAGAAGTTGCGAAGTAATAAATTGATTCGGTAGTTGCCGTTTCCACGATGCACATTGAATATAACTAGAGGTCCCGCAGTAGTCGAAATTCGACTATAATTAATTGGAATTGTAAGTTTGTACACTATTATGATTGTATTTTATACTTCTATAATCACAAATTTCACCAAGACTACACTATAAAAAATATTAATAAAGACAAACAATATTAAAATTTAATCTATTCTCAATTTGACCATAGATGTCAAGAACAAAAGTTTGACAATAAATAGTATGCATGCGTGTGTGCGTCAAATACATGGTATGTAGTGTGTGTGATATTTTATTTATTGATTTAATGTATCTTTTATGCATTATTTAAAAAAAAAAATTAGCATTGTGCACTTCTTCTCTATATTCCCTATAAGTGTGGAAAGTTTCATACTCCTCCGTCCGCGCAATTTTCGTAAAAAGGGATACAAAGTTTTTGCTTCACGTATTAATATATATAGGATTTTTACTGTATATTATCTCTGACAGTGCGTCCACTTGATTGTGATCTTTGATTGTATAATTAATTACTGAAGTTAGACGATGTATTTAATGATATACGGCTCGTAAAGCTGATGCTCGTAATTTCATCTTCAGATGTAATATCAAATTTTATGAATCGTTTTGTGACAATTTCGTATGTGTCCCTGAGAATTTGGCTGTTGTTATGGTGAATGAACTTATGGATCTTTTATTGTATACTATAAATATATTGAAGTAATCAACATATTCGTGAGAAATTTTCTTAGTCACTCCTCTTTGAATGTAAAGTTTCGATTTTAAGCTGCATTCCACGTAAGTTGCAGACAAAACTCAGTATGGTCGTCATCGTTATGGAAATATTATCCTCACAGACCGCGCGCAAACATGCCAAACATGTTTACGCTTGGAGTATGCGGACAGTATATAAACTATTTTTGAAAAAGCAGAAATCGTCAAGCAAATGAAACATAAATGCTTTTTGTTTTAGTATATTCAGAATACCACTTAACACCACGTGCACCTATTTATGGAAATAAAGTATACGTGACGTGACATTGTGATATAGCGTGAAGCTAACAAATACTGCCGGTTTAGATTGGAGACTGGATGTAATAACAAAGTTGTACAGGGTAATTACAGCGGCTTGGGATTGCAGATGTCCATGGAAGAGTCCAAGGGGTTCGTCAGGAAAGGGGTCAAAGCTTGTTTAATTTTCTAGGCATCAAAGAAGTGCCTAAGCGACTGGTTATATCCATAATATCTTCGTTCATTCTCATATTTGCACTAAAGTCAAAATGTAGCTAATATTCCCAAAGCCACATATTTTAACAGTTGACCGGTTTCTATCGGATATGTCCACACTTGATTACTACAGGAACTGTCCTTATTTTTTGTTGTCACGGGCATTTGCACATCTGGTCCGAAAATCGGGTGTAATATTTTATATTGGTCCAATACGGACCGGGTTATCTTAGTCACAGATGAGATACGGTTTTTTTTCGACCAAAGCTATTGGAACGTGTAAATTGCTATTTCTCGACTTTATTGACGTATTTCATTAAACAATTAAGTTGACTATGTAATGCCGCATCATTAAGACATTGTACTGATATTGTTAAGAGCATAACGATATTTC
Organism: Bombyx mandarina; assembly: GCF_030267445.1. NCBI lineage: Eukaryota > Metazoa > Arthropoda > Insecta > Lepidoptera > Bombycidae > Bombyx > Bombyx mandarina. Next base: position 15,501,405 of record NC_143213.1, read on the forward strand.
TTAACTGCCGGTAAAGCTGAAACTGAGCAAGAATTCGTCGGTATCATATTAATTACACTTAGTTTGAGCAATTAATATAACTAGAGGTCCCGTAGTAGTCGAAATTCGACTATAATTAATTGGAATTGTTAGTTTGTACACTATTATGATTGTATGTTATACTTCTATAATCACATATTTCGCCAAGAACTACACTATAAAAAAATATTAACAAAGACAAACGATATTTAATCTCAACTTGACAACAGACGTCAAGAACAAAAGTTTGACAATAAATAGTATGCATGCGTGTGTGGGTCAAATACATGGTATGTAGTGTGTGTAATGTTTTCTTTATTGATTTAATGTATCTTTTATGCATTATTTAAAAAAAATATTAGCATTGTGCACTTCTTCTCTATATTCTCTATAAGTGTGAGAAATTTCATACTCCTCCGACCGCGCAATTTTCGTAAAAAGGGATACAAAGTTTTTGCTTCACGTATTAATATATAGATTCGTGGCCTAATTGATTATTCCGGTCGTTACGAATGCTGAGAATAATCTTGGGGCATGTACCAATGATCCTAAATAAACACATACCTGTAACGTGTTCATGGACGACATGAAGGAATAACACAGGTTAATTAATATTAGCCTCACAGAATTTGTTTTTTTTTACTTTATATAAATACTTTATCACTTTGTGTAATCACTGGTGTATGATGTATTCACATTGCTACCTTCGTGTGATTTACTAACCGTTTATCATCGGCTACTTTATTGTCCGCATCCGCCTTTTTTTTTTTTTTTTTTTCGGTTAGAGGGCCGAACCTCCTACGAGGTCCCCGTGCAAAAGGGGCGCGCGGGGTATGTGAGACTCTACGATCTGCATGGTGTTGTGAGCAGACCGCGGGCCCAAGGATTTTAGGGCCCACCCACTAAACGACTCCCCTGCACTCTTACACCCGACGTCCGATCCCCTCCGAGGTCAGAACCCAGATGAGGTAGGGGGGGCTACCGCGGTCAACAGACACGCGCGGCGAACAGACGGCGCGGCTCACCCCAAGGACGCCCAGCCGACGGAGCCTTCGAGGCGGTCCGCAACCGCCTATCTAAACAAATTTACACAAGTCATTATAAATATCTTTATCGCGTTAGTATTCCTAAAAGCATTTCCAATTTTGCGAAATATGTCCAAATATTATTTCAAGTTTCACTACGCCTACACGAATTAAATTTTAGGAAAAGCGCAATTAATAATAAAACTTTACATCTCAACAAATCTTAAAGTTCACTGAACTGTTGTTGATTTTGTATTTTGTAAAGGGTTTTTGTCGGGGTCAATGTTCTGGGGTTTTTTTAGTAAATGTCCCAGAAAATGTGTTTTAAAAATGGAACACACTAAATTATGAATCTTAAAGTAGCTTTGATTACATTGATGGTTTGGATAGTGTTACCTTGTTCGAAATGTTAGATTGAGTACATTCCTCGACTAGGGAGTTCTAATCCTCTCAATATGGTCTTGGATGAGAAATCCCTCTATGGAGCTTCAAAATCAATATTTGCAGAATTAATACATTGATGGCTGCCCTACGTATGCATGGAAACAAGGTCTTGATAAATGTTATGTACAGTTGGAAAATATAACATAAAATTACAAAATATCACAATATGTACACAGATATCAATTCTGAGTTCCATTAATAAATCATATTGGAATTGATTCAGTAAATCCCAGAGATTTGTTCGTATCACGGATGTGTCAAGATTATGTGTTGTCAGTTCTGTAATATATTTTCAGATATGTTTACAAGTAGATTCCAAGCTGCGCCGCTGTCAGTCTTTGGGAAAAGTTAGAGAAGTGGAATTTAAAATCCTTGCGAATTTAATTGTTTCATTGTTTATCAATCTTTCCCAAATACGGTACTTGATTTGCATGTCCTATGAAATGGCGCTTAGCAATTGCGAAAATTGTTTTTTTAGGCAGATAGCCCTCATGACGGTAATCTTTGTTGATGAACGTATCATCATCATCATCATCAGTCGTCCACTGCTGGACATAGGCCTCTCCCAATCCACACCACTGAACCCAGTCTTCGGCTTTCCCCATCCACTTCTTGCCGGGCACCGTTCGGAGGTCATCGCACCACCTAGCCAGGGGGCGTCCCACGTTACGTCTTCCGTTGCGCGGTCTCCATTCGAGGACCTGTCTGCTCCAGCCATCGTTAGTTCTACGGCATATATGGCCAGCCCACTGCCACTTCACATGAATGTGTAAGCTACACGAAATCCGTGCTTGGTCTAAGATCCGAACTACTTTATAGCCCGTGCCTTCTAATACAAGTTCAGTGGGCATCTTATTTTATTAAGCCATGAGAAAATATCTTGTCTATTTTGTTTTCCTACTAAAAGATAATAGAAAAAGTACATCGTCTCGATCTCGTTAAGTTCGCTAATGGTTCAATGAACTTAGTTAACTAAGCTTTTGCCGAATAAAGTTTGAATCGCTTCAAGTTGCGACACTGGAAGTGAATTAAATGGATTTATCTTCCTTCAGTCTTGCTAATCGGTTTTCAATAGTTATTCAGAAAGTCGTGTGATTCGATTTTGTCATGTTTTCCATCGCGAGAATTAGATCCCATATTATATTAGACTGGCACTTGTTTTTTTTATTGTAATTTATGGTTGGACGACCTCAATATCCGAGCCCATAGACATCATCATATCGTGAATTAGCCTTGAGACCTGATCTGGACATTGTACTGAAATTCATGACTATATCACGGCATACATGGGCAGAGCTGTGATGCCTCACAATGCTTACTAACAAGGGCAGTACCTCTTTATTTTTCAAATACATTGCAAGCATGAGTACGACCATGAGTATGAGGAACCACATCGATGGTAAAGATTGATTAATGTGAAGGTCCTTCGTATGCTGGAAAGATGGCGATACAACTATTTACAGTTTAGAATTAACATATTAACTTCTATATATTTTAAGCCAAACATTATTTAGGATGCATGTATGTAATAAAGCAAAATATATCCATCACACGAATGGCATTTTAGCAAGAATGCACTTTAACAGCACTTAGCAGATCATTTCTCCTAACATAAAATCATCAGTGCTCTCTATGAGCACTTTATTTTGAAAAAGCTACAAAATTAATATTCGCATTCCACCCGTCGTAATATTCATTCATAGTACATGACAACGGAGATAAAGTAATGTTGAGTTGTTTATGAGATGCTGAACTAGCCCTTGAAACAGAATCACAAAGCTGATAATAGTGTGACGTAAATATTAGATGCGACCTTTTGAAAATTTCAGTTTCATAACAAGTTATAATTTTTTTTTGATGTTTTATTGAGGCGCAAAATGTGACGTTTGTTTACAATTACATATAAAGAAATTGATTGTAAGTCTTCTGCTATGTACATACTTCATAGTATAAACGAATAACATTTTATTTTTGTATGGTTTCCAATTCATTCGTTATTGTCGTAGCCTAAAGGATAAGACTCCCGGTGTACTCAGATCAAACGATGCGATTATACTTGTGTTAAAACTCGTTAGCAGATTCAATTTTTTTAAAGGAAAGACGTACTTAGCACGTTTTCATGATTATTTTCGTTTTACATTAGATGTCTTCAGTTCTAACACTAGGAGAAGGCTTAGGGACCCCGGTAACCGTACTCGTTGAACTCGACAAAGAGGTCGACGTGCAACCTTACCCATGCATCAGCCCGCTGAGTTTCTCGCCGGATCTTCTCAGTGGGTTGCGATTCCGATCCGGTAGTAGATTGATTAGCAAAGCAATTGCTCTTGAGTTGTTAGGTTTCCTTCGGTGGCGCTCGGGCAGTTGTTAGTAAATCCCACCCCTCCTGGCTGAGCTTTTGCTCGCCCACCTGTCCTGGTGAAACTGGAAAGGCCTCCGGGCCACCAGTAATCTTTAAATCATAAAAATAAGATCCTTTTCGTCACGGACCATCGGATCTGGAACGAACTCAACACCTCAGTGTCTCCCGAGCGCTGTGACATGTCCTTCTTCAAACGTGGATTGCGGCGAGCAGTAGGCGTCGGTTTGGGTGAGCTCCTGGATTGCTGACGTTCATGAGCACACATCAACGGTGATAAGATCTTATCGAACGTTCAATTACTACTCGTATACCGCTTGAGGATAAGTATTATTTTTATGTGCTTTATTGTAAAATCATAGTTACTCTAGGACTGTTTCCATCTCTACCAATCGTCTAATCTCTACATCTAATATCACTAGTTTCCTAAGGGAATAAGGTTTATCCAAACTCTACAATCGATAATAATTGATTGGTTCGATTGATAAGTTCAGAAACCAATAATAATATCATACTATTATACAGGGTGGGCCATAAAGTTGAGCGGATTATAAAAAATAATATAAAAAAACTACAAAGCTCAGGAAAGAAAAAATATAATTATAATAAAGATTACAAAGGGGAGTTTTATTTTTTTTAAATAACATCGCTGTGATGTGTGCCATCTACACGTACACACTCTTCCAATCTAGTTCTCAAATTCGTTAAAACTCGCTGGCACATCGCTCGTGGGATATCGGACATTTCTTTGCGAATATTGTCTTTGAGCTGGGCAATTGTCGTCAGTTTATTGGCGTAAACGCGACTCTTGAGGTACCCCCACAGAAAAAATCCAGTGGCGTGAGATCTGGACTCCGGGGAGGCCATGGAATGTCCCCTCGACGCGATATCAGTTTTCCATTAAACATTTCGTTAACAACTGCCAAAGACTCATTGGATGTATGGGATGTCGCGCCATCTTGTTGAAACCAGGTCCTGCTGTTATAGGCTTTAAAATTGTGTAGTTGTGGAAAGAAAAACTTACGTAACATTGCTGTGTAGCGATCAGAACTTATCCCCACTACCCGCACCCCGCTCCCACTTTCCTGTCGCGAGTAATGTGATTTTGAAATTCGCACGCCTTTCTGGCCCACCCTGTATATATATTTTTAATTTATCTTTAATACAAGTGTCATTTTACCTGTAAAGTGTAATACTTTAATATACGTATTACAGACATTTTATGTGAAGATATTTAGATGAATATTTAAAAAGTTGCTATGGCATTAAAAAGATTAATATTATTTGATAAAATTAAGAGCTGAAAAAAATGAACAGATTTACTTACTACTTGATAGAGCATTCCGACTGTAGTTGTTTATCCTGTACTGGATTACTGATCTCCATGCTGTGTAGCAATAGCCCATGGAAATTGACTAAAAGAGCAAATTGAACTATGAAAGATGGATGGGGATGGAACTCCGGCTGGACCCCAGGTCATTTAACTAATGAGACAAGGGGTCAGTATCATTTGTCTGAGTAAGTTATGTTGTTTTTCCATAGTATTTAGTTTTTGTGTCGTGTAGAAAAAAGGGTAAATAAATAAAACGGCTATCCTACTTTCTGAATCGGTATATGATATCGGACAGCTTGTATTGCACGGCTCCACTATTGTGGACTCCTACCAATAAGTCCAATAGGACTTACGCTAACGTAAGCCATATTGGTTTTGACTAATAAAACTAGAGGGTAATTAAGGGCACTTGCATTGTACTAAGCACGTGCTCGTGATCAGCTTCGTAGAAGTAACAAGCCAGTCAACAATGTGGTCTTACGAATGAACTAGCCTTTTACCTATTTCATTTAAATTTTTGAGAGGGAATAAATCTTGAGTTCCAGAAGAAGATTTTTGCGTTCGAACTTCTTCTTATGAAGTTAATTCCGTCTCTGTGAGACAAGCCCCCTTAGTTGATACTCGTATAATGATAACCACCTAATATGATATTGACGAAATTAAAAATACAGCCAAGCTAAAGCTAAACTACATTCAAGCCACTGTCGATTGAAAATCTATCTTTAGGTGTGTATAAGCTGCGGCAACAGCCAATATCTTCACTGTTGAAATTACAGCACGTGCCACTGAGTCGTCTATTTCTTAGATCACTTAATTTGAAACAAGGCAGGACAGTACTACGCTATAGGAATCATACCAATCTCTAGAGGCAATCAGTCCTTGAACGATTTAGATATCCATTTGTCAAATTGACTCCTGGGAACGAAAGGAGCCTTGGATATGACGTGCCTTCAATCGCGAAGGTTGTTAGACACGATGATACGCCTTATAAGTTTCTGGCTGTAATAATATAAACAAAGCTAAGTGAGGACTAAAACTAATAATGTTTTTTTGTTTGGATTATTGCAGCTGCTCGATTTAATAAATAAAAACACATTTCTTTCAAAAGCATTCGAGTGAATTTGTTTAAAAATCAACAATAGCACCGAGAAAATGGTCAACCAATTTCAGCTCATCCTAAAATAGAAAACATATACAACCTTTGTCTGTGATTCGGTTTGGACATTTAAAGGGAATTCTTTGAATCCATTTCAATATAAAAGGAGGTTTAAAATTCGCTTTTAGCATGCTCGCTGCGGGCCCTTTTTCATATTGTATTCGACTATAGCGTTATGCGGTCAAAATAGCCACGAGATCCCAAGCCTGTCAATTTGAAAGTGGAAATTATGAACTGCACCCGCATAGTGCAGTGCCGTTGTAACGTGATGATGAGTCATTTAAATCATCAGAACACTATCTCAAAAGGTGTCCTTGAAAGTTTATTGCTAAATTAGTCATAAATCTTCCCGGTTTCAGTGTGATGACATAATTTGTGTGTGCTCAAAACATCAATGCATTTAAATAAAGTTCAATGATATAAGAACCGATTGAACATACGATTTCATTATTCATTTCGGCCCATGACCTAAATAGCCAGGGGTAGGTGACCCTGTTACCGCCGCGCCCCACCTGCCAAGCACCCTGCTTTGCAATTCCAATGAGGTGATTTCGCGTGGTACAGCCTTGCGATTTTCTTCACTACAAATGCATTTGAATTTAGCATGCGCAAATATTGTTTTTCGGTTAAATAAAAACTTAATTAAAACTCGTAATTGGATCTAAAACCAAAAGTGTCAAGTGTACTTATGTTATCTGATAAGCAAATTCTAAGGAGTCATTTCCACGATCTATACAAAATATAGACAAATAGCTTCTTCTTTAACTCATTTATGGGTGTTGTAACGGATCACAATACCTCATCAGGTATTATGTTAATTTTCAAACGGTTAGCAGTATTGTCAGTATTGAAGTTTGGCAGTATCATCGTACTGGAATTATTATTTGCAGATGAGCCGTATGATTAACTAGTAAATAGACTATTTACATAAAATATGTCGAATATAGCACAGGAACGAGGAAAATAGTATATACTAAATATTCACAGTCTCCAATTCATTATCAGTATAGAATATGTTTTTGAAGAGACCTATCCAACTAGGCCGCTAGTAGGTTGTCCTACACCAGGTGCACTCACCTTAAAGAAACAGCCTGATCTATGTACAAGTTAACCTCAATGTTTTTGGAGCACTGATGGATTCTTGACGGGGGCAATTAAGCGGCAAACACATAACGTTATGTACTTGGTACTTCTGGTCTAAAGATAAATGTAAGATACAATTATTTTATACAGGTTTCCTTTTTCAACTGGAAGATTAGGGAGGTCAGAAGATTTTAGATGATAAAATGTAACTGGATTTATCAGAAGATATGGATATAAAGTATAGCCTAAACCAAATTTCTTTTATTCGCCAGTTGCGGTGGGCTATTTCGTTTTCTAACTACTGATGAGTAACTCAATTTTAGAATTCACAAGGAAGGATCGAGGAGCAATATAGTAAGCCAGTCATCAAAGCAATAAAAAAAAAGACTCTTTTATGTCGATTACAGAAGAATTAGCGATACTAAGGTTCTCAGGGCACATCGTGAAGGAACTTTATTTTTCATAAACTTACTATGGATAAAAGTAGCATTGTAAACCAAGGTGGTTGGAATGAGCTCTGTTTCCGTAACAGCCCTCCTGTATAGCAATGATAAAAATCCTTTAAAATATATTTTCACATAATGATCAGAAAACCCCGATTCATGTGTTCCGATTTAGAGAGCTGTGCTACAATACAATTTAAACTTTATTTTCATGTCTCAGGGTCTCATCTTAAATCTAGGAGTGAGCTAGACTCATTCTAGAGCGATATAATAAAAATATTATTTTGCTTATAGAAGTCGTGAGAATGTAGTTCGGAGTTAGTAACGTTTATTTCTTGCTTCCCATTCAAATCTCGCCTTTAAATTGTAAGAATATAAGAACATACTAAATAAAATGTTATTTTGCAGAATTATAATAGGAAAAGATTTCTCAAATACCAAGAAGAACGTTGATCCACTAACCGCATTTCATGCCAAAACCGACTTCCCCATGAACAGTCGTAGACATTTAGGTCTTCGAAGAATTTTGTAAATTACATTTACTCGGTAAATTTGATTGCGTCGACATGTTTGCGTCGATTTCAGATTTTTCACTCGTATATTTGGGTTAGCGTACGCTTCGATAATGATTGACTCGTCAAGAATTGTGATGGGTGGAAACATTTTTTCTTTTTTTTATTATAATTAAGATTTTTTTATTTAGATTAGAACTACCGTTTGTTGTACCGGGATTCCATCCGTGATCCGGCCCTCTAAGAGCTTCGGGCTCTACCAGCTTTGTGCGGGAAAAGACCCAGGCGTTGGACAGCGTGCTTTGCACGCTCGCATGTAATAGGAAGCCGGTGATAGATGACCGCGTTCCCCCGATCGCTCCGAGTAAGGTGCAGCGTGGCGTCATCAAGGCGGGGTCCCAGTCCGTCGACTGAAGAACCGGTGGTCGTGTCGCTGGCGGCCGCCGGTCCGGCGTCTAGGGGAAGGTGGGAATGTGGATGGATGCGATATGCTCTGCGTCGATCCTATCCTACCGTCTCAATAGCCCCGATTGGGCTCCAGTCCGGTCCATGATCGGGCACCAGCTGTGAGTGGCAGGAGTTTTCAGTGAGGTTCAACTCCCGCATACCCCACCCGGAGCGCGCGTAGGGATCCGGCGATTTTCTGCTGTGGAAAAAAGAACCTTATTTGTACAATGGCCTATTAGGAAACGAGTGGTAATTCTGGGTTGTTAGGTATGATAGCGTGTTATCTTCGATTGATAACATATGATAATGTAATGCCACCGGACCTCAATCTGGACTAAAAAACTTCAGAGGTGTCAAGGGACACCCGGATGGAACGAAGTTCCTTTCGATTAATTAGTGAAGGAACTGTAATTTTTTTTAAAGTTATAATAATAAATTACGGCATTATGAAGAAGAAAAAAACAATACTATGAACTAAATTACTATTGTTGAAACGCTATCTCGAGAAACTGTACTCATTACGCGGACCAATCGGATACGAGCAATGTCACGCGATAAGCGCCTACACGTTGATTGGTCAGAATGACGGACCTAAAATGGTCGTGACAACTTTTCGTAAGAATTTTTTCCGTCTAGCCCCCTTTCACAACGCGCGATAAGGAACTTCGTTCCAAAAATATTTATAATTCTTCCATATTTGTGAGCTCTCTGTCTTTTAGGTGAATCGGTAGATTGTAGGAATCATTTTATCCCAATAAATGGTAGTGATTTGCAATTCTATTGAAAGCAACGCCTTTTTGGTTCGGCCTAGTTTCACTGATACTCAGAACTTGTTTACGAAGATAGTTCGGCCTAAACGTTTTGTGCGAATTTAGGCACAACCCACTGAATATACATACTTGTTTATACCCACAAAGAAAACGTTTTACTAGTTATCCAAGACAATTGTTCAAGTTTATTTATTTATTATTACTATACCGACACCGTTTATTTAAGATTTCGTTCGGATTATCGATAATCCCATTCTCACGGAACGTTTGGAACCTCTGAGTCTACGGAGGGACTTCGGTTCTCTCTGTATTTTGTACCGTACGTTGTATGAGGAGTGCTCTAAGGAGTTGTTTGTGATGATACCATCATCTCGTTTTTACCGTCGCACCGCCCGCCACCGGAGTAGAGTTCATCCATGCTACCTGGAGCCACTGCGGTCATCCACAGTGCGTTTCCAGAGCTCTTTTTTGCCACGTACCATCCGGATTTGGAATGAGCTCCCCTCCACGGTGTTTCCCGAGCACTATGACATATCCTTCTTCAAACGAGGCTTGTGGAGAGTACTTAACGGTGGGCAGCGGCTTGGCTCAGTGCTCCTGGCATTGCTGAAGTCCATGGGCGATGGTAACCACTCACCATCAAGTGGGCCGCGTGCTCGTTTACCTACACGGGCATTAAAAAAATTACAGAGGTAAAAAAGAATATTGTATAATCTGTACACAAGTAATTGTTTTTTTTAAACTTTACTCTTATGTTTTGTACTCTTACCTGTTACAGACAAATAATTTTTATTATCATTATTTATTATTATTTCATTTGGCATATAGGTTGCCTCTCAAATCCTAGTAAATTTGAGACAGTTATTGTGCTTTTAATAATTACTCATTTGCATTACATTTTTACACTGGAAAAAAAAACTATTTAAACTACTCGATTAATTAAAATTAATTAATGTTTCCAAGATTCATCATCTCAATTTGATTAATGGCTTAGGAAATTGTACTTATATAGGGAACTGATGCTTATATAAGGAAACGCACAAAGAAATGTAGTTCCCAACTATCGATACCTTATTGATATGCTTTACGGTAATTTAAAAAAAAAAAACAAGTCTACATTTATTTCTAATCAAAAACAAGTACATGAAATTTTGTCCTTCCTACTTTGAAAACGATGTCTCTTATAAAATATTTCATATTTACTATTATAATTTTAGGGGTGAAATTGCCAAAAAAATCTCTATTCGTTACAAAACTAAACAACATAGAAAGCGTCAACTGTCAAAATTGAATGTTGGTAAGTTTTAGGTTTCATACTTCAGTGGTAAGAGCCGAGCACTGAAGTATGAAACCTACGAGCCATGGGCTCTGTGTTAATGACTGACGGTCCGGACAAATAATAATCATAAATATTTCTGTTTGTTATGTTGATACGCGTAATTGGTCGTCTTCTTGGCTAGCGGTTAATGAGTATGCGAATATACACGTGGGGTAATACCATAAGGTTTGAGTTCGAACCTGATCTTATGACTTTCTCAAAGATAACTTCATTATTGGTGTCTGGAGTCTGGGTGCACTTGTTCTTGTCTAGTATGTAAATGCTCTCGCACCCATAATGTACGAGAAAATCGTAGCTCGGGAATACTGAATGAGGAACATTAATTGTCCCAATATTCAATCCGCGCGCTCTCCTCCACCAAGACGCCACCCCTTCATTTATCTACCGGTATTCAAAACTCTTTATGTAAAATGCAAATGGGTCTTGAATCACGTTTACTACTCTAATGCTATTTTCAAGTCAGACAGTTTTTTAGGAAATCAAATATTATTTATTTATTTATAACTTTAGATACTTGACAGTGTAAAGGCGGACTTAATGCCATAGGCATTCTCTGACAGTCTACCATAAGGGAGTGCAGAGATGAACGTTGGTAGGTGTAGTGTGATAGTGATATTACTTAAACATATGTGTATATATATAACATACATAGTATTTATAGATACAAATACTCATACTTAAATAAATACACATACATAAATATAAACATATAAAATGTATATAAATAAATATTATTAATTAGATGACTCTGCTAAATCTCTGAGAAACAGTTTTCGAACCCTCGTCTTAAACGCTTCACGTGCTATAAGTTGCACTTGTGATTGGCGTTTAGTTTTAATTTATCAACTAATCAAAACAAAGGCTGACAATGGTCAGCACATGCTCAACATGTTTATTTGATCGGGGCACAAGAAGCACACTCAGTCTTCCGAATATTGAACTAACGGGCTGACCGGGACTGGAAGTGGACTTCGATAACCGCTGGAAAAAAAAGATGTGTGGTGTCGTGGGACACCGGATAGTAACGAAGTTTCTTATTATAAAAATATTAATTTTAAGTTCTATTCGAGGTATAAAGAAAATAAAACTGAAGGTTTCGCAACAACCCACGGTCATTCGGTAACATGCGAACTTATTGTGGTACACTTCATTCACGGTTGTTTGCATAAGAGTTAGTGTATTGCGCAAACGAACGCTCTGAGATCGTGGTCAATGAATGATAAAAAAATATGTTATTTTTTGTACGTTATTACAAAGTTAACGCGCATACTGTGTGCATTACTAATAAAAATCTTACGTTACGGACGTTTTTTCGCGGTTAGGGTACCCCTCCGTATCGTCCCATAAGGAACTTCGTTCCAAAACCGACGCGCCAATCGAATTGTCCATCATTTATTTACAAAAGCACATGGATGTCTCCGAAACGAAAATAAAAAAGCGGATTCCTATAAAATATTTTTATTATTTCGTCGTTTTTGTTTTTGAAATACAAGACTAATGAAGCGCAATCAAATTGAAGCTGGCATGCTCACAGAAGTGCACTGGAAGGCGGGTATGAACTGCTATCGACCGGGGTCGACGAACTTTGAACTGCATGGCCTGACTAAACCTGGTCAAATTTACGTCTAGATTTATTTGTTTGGTGTTTAATGCGGATTAAACGAGCTTAAAAAAAGCTCCAGTACGTCGCTCTAACATTATTTATTTAGGTATTTGTATTTGAATCTTTTCGTGAAATGAGAGGCATTCGACAACTGTTTTTGAGGATTAGCGAAATAAGAGTTTCCTTTTTTATCACTGAAGGGAAAATATTAAAAAAAAAAAAATAATGTCTAAATACAAGCATAGCGTTATGTAGCGTCGCGTGGTCTAAGTGATTATAGTGACGGCGTTCTTTTGAATGTTTAAAAAAATTATAGATAAAGACTTTGTCATAGTAAATGTAAGCAGTAATAAGAAAAATGTTGGCCCGAAAGTAACGGTAATAAATTGTGATTTTCGGGAAGCTAATATTTTACTGGTGGTAGGACCTCTTGTGAGTCCGCGTGGGTAGGTAACACCGCCCTGCTTATTTCTGCCGTGAAGCAGTAATGCGTTTCGGTTTGAAGGGTAGGGTAGCTGTTGTAATTATACTGAGATCTTAGAACTTATATCTCAAGGGGGGTGGCGCATTTACGTTGTAGTTGTCTATGGGCTCCAGTGACCACTTAACACCAGGTCGGATGTGAGCTCGTCCATCCATCTAAGCAATAAAAAAAAAGATTAACTTAAGATTAAATGACTAGATGTAAAAAAAAATATCAAAGATTTTGAGAATGTTAAATTACAGTTTTTCTACATGACATTAAATAAATCGAATTTTGACTTTTCTAAAGCAGCGAAAGCAATTGTTTTTTTTTTTTGAACGTCTAGTCTGTTTTGATTTGCCCTTTCACGTCATTTTGACTTTAATATAACGCGTCAGTTATAATACACAACGGTTGTCTTCTTTCGTATTTTCTACAATTCTTTTTTTCAAATTTAAAAAGTCCTACGATTACTACGAACAAATATAGTTCTTGTGATGTACAAATTAGATACCTTATTTAAATTATTTAATCTCTATACCTACTTACACACTCTGACATTTCAATTTAATTATTATATTTTACGATATATCAAATACAAACAAAATGTGTAGGGATGCGTAAGAACAATTCGGGGTTTAAATATGTAACACTAGTAGTTTTAGTGTATGTGAATTTAAAAATCAATTTGGCTTTTTCTGACAGTTTCATTCAATTTGAAGATTAAATGTTAACTTCGATTGATAGACAGGGTTGATGCTTGATGATTTTTGTCAGAATTGTTTTATTTGTAAGAAAGTTTTGAAATAACATTTTATTATTTTTAGAAAGTCACAGGCACTGAACGTGATTGGTCGGTCGCTTGGCTGGAGACTAAACTTTTGATTGTTGTGGTTTTTTTTTGCAAAATAGGAATGCTGTTTGTACGGAGGCCTTTTCAAAATGACTAGAGTGCCGTCTGACTGTATCATTTGTACCAGTATGTGCATGACAACATTTATAGATTCAATATGCAAGCATTTAAATATTCAAAAGATGCTAAATGAAATCTCCATAGAGTTAATTATTTTAAGATACGGAGTTAAAATGAATTTTTTTCAATTTTGATTGGTAATGGATAATTCTTATGTATTTCTATAGTTTTAAACACTTATTTTAGGCTTAAAAGTTGTTTCATCGGGCGTCTTTGTTAACCATATCAAGTTAGCCAATATATAATACTAAAACAACACTTTACACAATATTAATGTTCCAAATCGTATCAGAAGTTATCAAATTGGTTTTTTATGAGCAGTGCAATTCAACAAACAACTCTAGCGTACCGCAATAAGAATAAAATTGAAAACAACCAAACAACAAGTAACCGATACCAGAATTCGTTATTTCTAAACGATAAATGTACTCTGACGTCTCGACTGTATTATCTAGAAAAAAAATCTCCATTGTCTAGACGGTGTTTTGAGATTTCAATTTTTCTATTCGAAAGTTTTTTGTGCTACCTCGCTTCACCTGCGGAAGATATATTCAGTCCATATGATTACTTATTTTATTTGTGATCGGCATACAGTGAATAAAAATAATAATAATTGTTTGCTTAAACCTGAGCTTACGCAAAAACTATCTATGAAAATGAGGTAAGTAAAGTAGTCAAGATTAACGGATTTTTTTTATTTAAAAATAAAATATTGGTAAATGTGAGCTGTCTAATTGTATACATTTTGTTTACAGCTACATAGTTACAATATTTTTTTTTTTTTTTTTTAACCTATGCTGATAGCCTTGAGAGTCTATTTCAGCTTCGCCCTAACGTTTGTAGGTGAGCTCGCGAGGCTCAACCGGAGAGTTGCTAACACTGACCCTAGCAAGAGCAGTGCTTCGCAGAATCTACCACCGGATCGGAAACGCGACCCACTGAGAAGATCCGGCGAGAAACTCAGTGGGCTGTGTCTATGGGTTAGTTCGCTCGTCGAGCCCTTCGTCGCAAGCGACGGGTTCGACGAGGACGGTGACCGGTGCTTGTGGTGCCTAAAAGCACCGTTAGTGGATCAGGAGGATCCGTAATGACGTGCTTTGGGCGACGTCGACGGTCTACTGGTTGGGTATGTAATTTCCAGCGGCTACGATGAGAGGGTTCTCATGTCGTGCCGCCTTCTCAAAATGGCGCAGCGATGCCGACTGTAGATACTTACTAAAAGAGTCGAGCTCCAGGTCGTCGTGGAGATCCACATTCCTAAGGAACCAAGGCGCTCCGACGGCTATCCTGCAGAATCGTGATTGAATAACCTGAAGGGATTTCAAGTGGGTGCGGGCTGCGTGAGCGAACACTACGCTTGCATACGTCATGACGGGGCGTATACAAGTTTTGTAGAGAGTTACCTTATTACGGAGGGACAGTTTGCTTCGACTACAAAGCATTGGATAGAGTCGTCCTAGAATAAACGCGGCGCGGTCGCGTACCGTTTTTATATGGGGACGGAATGTCATCCCTCTGTCGAGGGTGACGCCTAGATATTTGACCTTCGAGACCCACGGTATGGGCTGGCCAAAGAGAGTGATGGGACTAACCTCGGAGGTGTTTGCGCGCCTACTACGGAGTGGGATGCTCGAAGTGATTTACAATAATAAAAAAAACGGTTGTTTTTATAATAGTTATAAAGGAGCAGGTTACATGGACTTTAATACGTTTGCCGTGTTACAGCTGGTGTGGTAATGATGATAAATGATTTGTTATATATTGTTAAACCTGTAATATAGAATGGTACTTCACAAACACGAATCTACTACTACTACTTATATTATTAAGTATTAAAGATTTTAGTGTTTTCTAGAATATTTCTCAGATATTAATTATTAGACTGTCTATTTATATTAAAATTTAGCTCTGCATTTCACCTCGCACGTAGTCCACTAACTGCCATGTTTCTTTTATTTTGTCTTTAATTATGCGACTTTCATTTCATCTTGTTTGGGAAGTAAGCAGTTAGAAGTCTTGGGAAATGAAATTGTACAATCATATGTGACATATTCCTGTCACTATTTGTTGTAGTCTTATGCTCCGGTTTGAGGTCGGACAGTCGCTTGCAGTACTAGCAGTACTGTAGCTTTGAACTTAGGTCTCAAGGTCCACGCCTTGCGTTATGATATCGCCACTCGACTCCACGTGGACGGTGAAATCGCCTGCCTATCTACAACATTTACAAAAATAGTAAGCGTGCACGTAGTCGCGTGTATTCCTTCATTTAAAGTACTAATCACATCACCTTCAATTTAAGACTTCAATAACACGAAATTAGAAGAGCCTAAAAGCTTTTGAATTGACAAGTGAATTGCAATTACTAAGTTTTAGTGAGTCGTTGACATAATGAAAGACACTTTTACTGTTTTAACTAGATTAATCTTTTTGTGTTATACAATTTATGATTTAAGAGTTTACAAAGAGCTAATCTGTAAAAATAAAAATGTTTTTTTTTTCTGTGGTGAAATATGATACATATTATTATATGTCTGTGCTCCAGGAGATGTTTCTGTTATAATACCATTAACGTACGACAGGTGGCACGAGAGTTGTTTGAACAAATCGATATTATTCTTACGATTAGCGAGTGTAGTGGACCGCAATCGATTTTTACTAGTTTTAATTTACAAACAAGATTCGTTGTATTTATAATGTGATGTGCGCTAATGTATCCCCGATAATTCCATGAAATCTGAACTGATTGCTATTGGTGGTTGGGCACATTGTTTGCCCGGACATGTGTTTTAGATACTTCAACCGTATCTAATTTATCGTATGCTACCTTAACGTATTTATCAAATCGTTTTTATATTTAATTTTGTTTTTTTTTTTTGAACGAAGTTCCTTATGGGACGATGCGGTGGGATACCCTAACGGGGAAAAAACGTCCGTAACGTAATATTTTTTCTATTTAGTTTGTTATCAACAGCTGTCGCTGCACGTAAGTTCAACAATTCCTGAATTGCGTTGACGAGATGTTACACAGTTGATAGACGTTCTCGTATTTCTCTTGCTAAAACATACTTACTTGGCGTAGCGGATACCGTAATCATGCACCCGAATAATTATTTTCTTTATACCTCGAATAGAACTTAAAATTGTATTTTTAGAATAAGGAACTTCGTTCCTATCCGGTGTCCCGTGACACCACACATGTTTTTTAACTTTAAACTAAACCTCACAGAACATATACGTAAATTTATTGGCATTTTATTGATCAGTCTCAAATTACCAATATTATGTTTGTGTAGCATAGGGTTGATAATCCTCTGGATCAATTGATTTAAAAGGCTATGGAACGGTCTATATCAACTGAAATAACGTTGGATCAAACGTGACCTTAATTTGTTAACCAATGTGAGACGGCGAATATTTTTTCAAATACAACTCCGTAATAGAATTTGTTCAGTAGAAGATACTTTGGTAAAATGTAAGAAAATTAAGGTTAATATGAGTGCTATCATATTAGAATGAGATTTGCTAAATAAAATTATGGCCAAACAATATTTAATATTATTCATTGATCTTAGAGTCTTTTGTGAGCTCACACGGAACGGTATCACGGTATCATTAGCCGAGCCATGAGCTCATAAAACAAAGCATTTATTTGTGAATCAATTAAAATTAAATGAACACTTAAAATTAATTCTTAACTTGCCACATCACTAAAAGCCACATATTATTCCGCATTGGTATGGATTAGAATCATTTAAGTTCCCATGATCTCAAATATTGACTAGTCATCATCATCATCATTATCCTGCCCTTCTCCTAGTCACCTGGGGTCGGCGCAACATGTTTTCTCCTTCCATACTCTTCTATCATATACCATTTTTTCGCTCACTCCCCTCTTACCTATATCGTCTTTCACACAATCCATCCATTTCTTCTTAGGTCTACCTCTTCCCCTATATCCTTCCACATTCATAGTTAACACTCTCTTACCAACCTCACCTTCATTTCGTCTCATCACATGTCCATACCATCCCAAAATTGACTAGTATAATCCCTAACAATAATTTATAATTGCACTTGATTTAAATTAAATTTTGAACGAAATCTTCTTGAATTACTATAGCCTAATAAATTTGACCTTTGATTAAATAACTTTCCGAAGAAACTTTTTGAAATTCCAGTGATGTAATTAGTGGGGTCGCTTTCATTACTTTTTAATTACATTAGTACATTAAACAAGTCCGTTGGGAGTTATCGAAAGTATTATGAAGTAGATATTGATTTTGTATTGAGCTATTTTGGTAAGGCTATTATTATTCCTGCTTTGGTAGTCCTATTGGCCCAGTGGAGTAATGATGAACTGGGCCCGGCATGATTTTTGGGCCCTCAACGATCATTATTAAAAAAAGTCATTGAAATTGAGCTGAAGCTATTTTCTTGATTGAGTTGGTATAATTTGAAGTAAACTATGTATGATGGTGGAAGGTGTTTGTCAGACTAACTCGATGACTCTGCGGCGGGGCGTACGTGGGGTGAGTCGCGCGGCTGGTTGCAGTTTTGAACTCGATAATCTGCCCTACACAGAGAGTTGAGTATATTTAAATCAATGCCCCTACCTATCTCGTTTTGTCTCGGGTGAGTAACAGGCGTTCGGGCGAGTGTGCAGGGGAGTCATCTTGTGGGTTGCCTTTTTTATTTTTTTTTATTGCTTAGATGGATGGACGATCTCACAGCCCACCTGGTGTTAAGTTGTTACTGGAGCCCATAGACATCTACAACGTAAATGCGCCACCCACCTCGAGATATAAGTTCTAAGATCTCAGTATAGTTACAACGGCTACCCCACCCTTCGAACCGAAACGCATTACTGCTTCACGGCGGAAATAGGCGGGGTGGTGGTACCTACCCTGCCTATACCATCTTGGCAATCTCAAATACGTCGCGTGCCCCCGTGCGAGGCAACTCCGTGGGAGGGTTGACCCCGGCTTGTTAGGGCTGAATTTTCAGTTTAAGAGAAAAAGCTATTTAAAGAATCTATATATTAATACGTGAAGCAAAAACTTTGTACCAACGTACCAAACTTTGTACCAAAAGTATAACATTTCTCATACTTATAAAGAATACTTAGAGAAAGAGAACAGAATGCTCTTATTTTTTTTTAAATTATGTATTTGTAATAAATTAAATCAATAATAAGAACATTACACACACTACCACGGATTTAAAACACACCCGCATGCATAGGTACTATTTGTTCATGTCAAACTTTTCTTATCGCTTATAGTGTGTGGTAAATTGAGAATAGATTAATATTGTTTGCTTTTATTAATATTTTTGTCTAAAGTAGTCTTGGAGAAATCTGTGATTGTTGAAGTATAATATAAGTCTTTGACAATAGAACCATACTAAAATTCAAACTCATAATTTAAATTAATTATAGTCGAATTTCGACTATTGGGGGACCACTAGTAACTATTTAAAGTGTATCCATTAATTTAATCTATTTAGTTACACGTTACACGATCAAGAACTAAAGCGTTTCAGTACAAGCGATTATTTAAACAAGAAATCTAACGTGATCGAAAATTTATAAAATACCAAATAAATAAACAATATTGTAAAAATAGTTTTATCGATTTGTTATGGTCCTGTTATGTAGGGAATGGAAGTCAGAACCCTCGAACGCGTACGTGTATCGTATCTGTGTTACACTGCGTGCAATAGTAAAATGCAGATAGATTTTTCAAACAGTATCAGTCGCTCTTTGGCTAGAACCAGGCGTGAAATCGGGTTGAAGGACGATTATTTAAACGTCCATTAGTAAGGTTGACCACGTCCAACATCCTCAGCTAAGCCGAATGCTCACCTTCCTTCAAAATCAATAAAAATAAATCAGCAATCGCATTATACTCGCAATTTTAAACTGTAATCTTCTATATATATGTAAGCTTGAGGGTAGATATTATCTTGTTGAACACCAAGTAAAACGATGTCACTTCTGATTCCTGATTTAATCAAGAATATGTTATCTTAACAATTCACTTTAACACTTGTCCAACTTTAACCAGTACGTACAACAATCACTGAATCACACAACGTAACAAAGATATAGTAAGTGCACCAGGCAAGCGCAGTCCAACGAATGTTTTTCGCAAGGCACGCACCGCCTTTTTATACTAGCCGGCGCAGCTGGCTTATGAGTCACTACTGTTGCACGAGTGGAACGACACGGCCGGCGCACCCGGCTTGTGTGAGTCACGCCTGTTGCACGTGATGTTTATTAGAAATATTGTTAACGCCGTCACGGCCATACTGACATGCGCTCGTCCTCGTGCGCCTTTTTATGGTTGTTCTGTAGACAATAAGCGTATTCGTTCATCCTGACATTAACGGATGCAACTTAAAACGTGGTCTATGATATTAACAATCTAATACGGTTCGGTTCGCATAATTCTTCAGAAAATCCTATACTGGCTATAAATACTGACTGCTTACATACCTGGGCCAGTTCATTTAAATCTCTTCAGGTATGTAAGTATGTCCCTTTTAACTTAAATCGGAATTGTTATCCCTTCAGTTTTTCGAACTGGACCGGATAATGCTAGACCGGATCGCAATCCCTGTAGCTAATTGTTGTGGCTAGTCCGGATGAAAATCCCTATAGCCAAGCCATTGGACCGGACAGACCCTTCAATGACTTCACACTTTTTTTTTTTCTTTTTTTTTTTTTTTTTTTTTTTTCTCTTTTTTTTTATTTTATTCTTTGCTAGTCCGGATCAACATCCCTTTAGCCAAGTCGTTGGACCGGATACACCCTTCAACGACCTACATTTTTTTTTTCTCTTTTTTTTTTTTTTTTTGCTAGTCCGGATTAACATCCCTTTAGCCAAGTCATTGGACCGGATACACCCTTCAATGACTTACAATTTTTTTTTTTTTTTTCTCTTTTTTTTTTTTTTTTGCTAGACCGGATTAACATCTCTCTAGCCACATACAATTCTCTTTTTTTTTTTTTTTTTTTTTTTTAATCTGCGTGTACGGTAGCGTTTGTTAAAACATCTCTTAAACCAGAACATTTATACGGAATTTCTTCAGAAATAGTGCGAGCCCGACCATCGTTTTCTACATTTCCAACACCTGCACCTGAGGTGCCTGAGCTTACAGACATTGTATCACTACCCGCAGACTATGTTTGCTGTATCGCTATTTGCGGACAAAAATGTCGCTTCTATTGTCAGTGATAGAGTCGTCATCATTAAGATCAGTTTCATGAACAAGATTACTTAACCCATCTGTGTACGCCGTCACGTCATCGTCACTATAATTTTCAGAAATTTCTAGTAGGCCTGACGGGCCTCGAGGTACTTCGCGTAAGTTTTCATGGGAAACTTTGTACACTAGAACCATTTACATGTCTCAACTTATACCTATCGTTTTCCAAAACTGCAGATGATTGAAAGATTACTGGTGGTCCGGAGGCCTTTCCCGCTTCACCGGGACGGGTGGGCGAGCAAAGGCTCAGCCAAGAGGGGTGGGATTTGCTAACAACTGCCCGAGTGCCTCCAAAGGAGACCTAACAACTCAAGAGCAATTGCTTCGCGAATGAATCTACTACCGGATCGGAATCGTGACCCACTGAGAAGATCCGGCGAGAAACTCAGTGGGCTGATGCATGGGTTAGGTTGCACGTCGACCTCTTTGTAGAGTTCGATGAGTACGGTTACCGGGGTTCCTCAGCCTGCTCCTAGTGTTAGAGCTGAAGGTATCTAATGCAAGAGTTATTGGATCTGGTGGATCCGTAAGGACGTGTCTAGGGCGACGACGGTGACTTGCTCCTGCGTGATCAGGATTCGGGGTGCAGTAATGTTGAAGGGACCTTTATATTTTCGGTCTAATTTACGAAAACAAAACCCCCAGCGGAAAAGAGTTTGACTTTAGCTTTGCCTCGACTAAACCAAGCTTCTGTTTGTGCCCATTTTTTTTTTTTTTTTTTTGTTTTCGCAGGCCTTCGACCGTGCTAAATCAAGATCTAATCTAGAGGGATTATCACTCTGTTGAAACTTAGATATTTCAAGTGAACTACCCTGAACGGTAAACATCTATTCTATTGGAGTAAACCCTGTTACTCGACAACGTGTACTATTAAGGGCGAGTTGAATATCCCCTAACTGCTCTTGCCATGATTGGTCCGAGTTACTTTCAGATCAAAGAGTGACTTGTTCATGAAACCGCTTACCATTGAATAAATTACTATGTTTTTTTTTTTTTTTTTGAGACTACATTCTGACCTTGAATGGAACATAAAGGGGAAGCCAAAACCACTTATCTGTAACACACTGAAGCTCTGAAACACACGTTGACGTCTCTGGTTGGACCTGCCACAGCACAGTCTCCTACGAGGCGGCGCACCCTAGCGCAAGTGCAGCCGGAGCGCGGGGGCTCCAATATCGGCAGTCCGTGCTGGAGGCGTGATCTCGTCGTTTGGCGGACCCGTCGGCCGGCCTCCGTACCGTCGAGGCGATCTGCCCGGTTCTCGCGGACTGGGTGGGCCGCGACCGCGGAAGTCTCACCTCCGGCTACCTGTGCAGACTCACAAGACATTTTACCACCATGCAAACTTCTTACCGCAACAAATCTTACCAGCCACCACGCAAACTACAATTTTACGGGTTCCACCTCTCTTACACGATGTTACTCCCACACTGAGGAAGCCAACCGCGAACACTTGTCAAGCACGCACAAGCACGCACTTCACCGGAAAAACCTGCATCCGCCAGCGGAACCCGAACACCGCCGCATCGCCAGACACGAACGCACCGGACGTCTTATCTTACAGGTCACGACGACTTCAGATGTGTAAATTTTTCTTCCCCACGGAAACTTGCTTGCTTTCTTGTTTGCTTGCTTGCTGGAGCCCGAAGTCATCGAACGTGTAGTGTTATTGGTATTGAATCGAGTAGATTCTAAAATTTCAGCGACAATTCACAGTCTCATGTCCTGGTTTACTGTACTAGTGCCATATAACTCTAGCAGTAGTCATTGGCTTAAAAACGATTCGTGTCGGAACTACCCACTCGTCATGACAGATCCATTATTGCGATCGAAGTTTCACTTGAGATTTGCACTTGCCTTAATTTCTTGCAATAGCTTGTTACGTGTTGTATTTCCGTTAGTAAACGCCATGTGATGACGTCGACAGTCAAACTGGGCAACATGAGCCAGAACGTAAGATGTGACGATTTCTTCGTGGCTCAGATCTTCCATCGAGGTAACAGAGACGTTATTACACGACTTACGTATGCTGCATTCACGTTCTTGTGGCGTACCACTACTAGTATTCTGATCTGCATAATGTTTTTTTTTTTTTGCTGTACTTCGAACATGTTCAAACACGTCACGCCAGTGAGAGTAGAGTCCTGATCTCACTTCTGATGTAAGCTTGAGGGTAGATATTATCTTGTTGAACACCAAGTAAAACGATGTCACTTCTGATTCCTGATTTAATCAACAATATGTTATCTTAACAATTCACTTTAACACTTGTCCAACTTTAACCAGTACGTACAACAATCACTGAATCACACAACGTAACAAAGATATAGTAAGTGCACCAGGCAAGCGCAGTCCAACGAATGTTTTTCGCAAGGCACGCACCGCCTTTTTATACTAGCCGGCGCAGCTGGCTTATGAGTCACTACTGTTGCACGAGTGGAACGACACGGCCGGCGCACCCGGCTTGTGTGAGTCACGCCTGTTGCACGTGATGTTTATTAGAAATATTGTTAACGCCGTCATATATAAATAAACATGAATTGTTGTTCGTTAGTCTCGCTAAATCTCGAGAAGGGCTGGACCGATTTGGCAAATTTTTCGGCTAATTTTTTTGGTCTTTAATTATTTGTGGAAGTCTAGAGAAGGTCTAAAAGGTAGATAAATATGAAATGCTCGGAATTAAATAAAAATAACAATTTTGTTTTTCCTTTGATGTGTCCCCCGTCGGACGGATTCCTTTTGTTTGTTTTAAGTTTTATTTATCGATTGAGGCACTACGAAGTCTGCCGGGTCAGCTAGTACCTAATAGATGTGACTGTTAATTCGGTGAGTGGTGGTAAAACCATAAACACGCCCTTCAATCTAGCAGAATCTGGGTTACATTATCCTAAATAGAAGTTAAGGTTTTATTGTGTGTGTATAATGTGCTATCGAGTCGTGGTATTCAGGACAGTAGTATCGGCGCATGTAGGCTTTTAACACGTCTTATCTCAGCCAAGTAATGGAAAAACACGGGCTTTCATACAATTGACCTTCATAACTGTTCTTTGCTTTCGTAAGCAGACTAACATACGGCCTACCAAAGTAATAGGTTATCGTCGTGGACATCTACAATGCCACGGGCACAGCTAAATCGCTGCCTACCGCTAGGTACTCTTTGCAAACCTCGTACGAAGAAAGACAGGCCATAGCGCTTGGGAGACACCGTGGAGCAGAATTCATTCCAAAGCCGGATGGTACGTGACTATAAAAAATTCTGGAAAGGCCTTGAATGTAAAAACGATAAACATCACCCCTAGATGGAAGTAGCACCCCTAACGATTCTCACGTACAATATTATATTATTTTTGTCAAATCACCATCTTTTTTTTAATACTTAGATGGGTGGATGAGTTCACAGCCCACTTAGTCTTAAGTGGTAAATGCGCCACCCACTTGAGATATGAGTTCTAAGGTCTCAAGTATAGTTATGACGGCTGCCTCACCCTTTAAACCGAAACGAATTACTGCTTCACGACAGAAATAGGCAGGGTGGTGATACCTACCCGCGCGGATTCACAAGAGGTCCTACCACCAACAATATCTGCCTCTCAGTGCATTCATTAGCCCCGCCTAGTCCATCACAAGTGCATAAATTTTTAAGCCAGTGATCGGTATTTTATGAACAAAAAGCCTTGCAGTAAATACTATAATTCCAGTTATTTGTTGCCTTGGAAAGGTTTGCCCAATTACTGCAAACGTTCGATCGCCTTGGCCAGTGTTTGAACGGTTCAAGGTTACGGAACTGATTTTGTAGTTATCATAGAGCTGACTTGAAGTCATTGTTTAATTAATAACATGGGATTTTTATTACTTTTAACTTTAAAACTCATGAGAAAAATAAAGGGTTCGCCAACGTTCGTTTGGGATCGGGAAAGAAACAATATACCTATAAGGTTTGTTGACATCTAACACACCTTTAGTCATACAGGGACGTGTATAATCACTCAATAAGCCTGTAGACAGTAGACCTGTAATCGAATCTGTAACCTTTGCTATAGTTGAGTTCATTAATTACTGGGTGAACGAAGTAATTCATTTTTCAGCCTTAAAAATAATCGATATAAGATGGGCGATGCAGGAAGTGAAAATTTTTTAGACAGAAAGAGAGTAATCGACCAGTCTGTGAGAGAAACGTTTGATTTCTGATCTTTGCATAAGTAAATCGCTGAAGAAGTTTTCCTCCGGAAAAAGTTGACGAAGTTAGTTCAATTTATCATTAGTTAATACTAATCTAAAGTTTATATGCGAAGAGAAGAAAAATACAGACATGTTTTAACGAAGCGTAGACAAACATTGGAGCAAACGTTGGCGCTGTATTATACGGTAGTGCGGTGAACGGCCGAGTGACCTGATTCCCGGTTATCGATCGCTGCAACTCGTTGGCTCTATCGATTCTAACCTGAATTAAATTTGTTACGTTGCGTTTTATTCGAATAGATTTGCAAATTATGATAAAAACTTTCATAAGATGTGGTTGTTGGGGATTATAATAAAGTTGAACGCTGGTGGTGATTTATAGCGCTTAAATTTCTTTGGAGAGGGTTACAGGTTGAACAGGTTAATGAGGACTTGAGAGTTTGAGGTTTTCATTCTTCTAGATACCTGATCTTTAACGATTACCGAAGCTAACGACACCAAAATGTAATCAATACCATATTTTTATTGCCTTTGTAGGCAGTCAAGCATACGGCCCACCTGATGGTAAGTGGTTACCGTCGCCCATGGACTTCAGCAATGCCAAGGGCAGAAACAATTTGTTGCCTACCATTAAGTACTCTCCGCAAGCCTTGTTTAAAGAAGGACATGTTATAGCACTCGGGAAACACCTTGGAGGGGAGTTTATTCCAGAGGTAGATTTTACGTGGGCGAAAAGATATCTGGAGAAAATACACTGTCAATGAACGCAACGGTTCTAGATAGTATGGATAAGCCACGCAGTTGCGGTCTGAGTTATTTTATATAGCGGTTCTCCAAGCCTTTCAAATGGAACACATGACTCCCTCTTGGCGGTAACAAGTGCAACAGCGGTATCAAACACCTGTGTATTGTTACCAGGTGACATGGACATGAAAAATAACACTGAAGTCGTCGTGGCTTAAAGGATAAGACGGCAAGTGTAAATATCACCGCCTTGCTTATTTCTACTGAGCAACAGTAATGCTTATCGGTTTGTAGGGTGAAGCAGCTATTGTACTTTAAAACTGAGACTTAGAACTCATGTCTCAAGGTTGGTCGTGGCATTTACTTTGCTGATGCTTACCCACTTCAGCTAATTTTCGGTACATGTCCGTGAGCTCACGTGAGTCGGTACCACCGTCGTTTCCCGAAGGTCGGCGCAGTCGTTTTTACGAAGCCACTGAGAACTGAAAGTGAGTGGCAGTGTTGATGCACTCCGGTCCGGTAACTGCTTTAATCAGGTTAGGTCTGAGCTTAATTCTGAGCTCATCTGCCAGCGGTAGTAGTACAATAATAGCAAGCTGGTGGTAGGACCTCTTGTGAGTCCGCACGGGTAGGCCCCATCCCTTCGGCGCGCACTGCGGTACCGTATGTCTGGTGTAGCCGGTGTGGTGGGGCTCGGTGGGGTTTAGTCGGTAGTCGTTCTGCGGGGCAAGTGCTTCGCGCGCCTTTTTCAAGGCGTAGTCTCTTGCGAGGAATTCGGGGAGGTGGAGGACCTTCTCGTCCCCCTCTTCCTCTCAGGAGGCGCCGGAGTCCGACATAACCCGGTTCGTTACCCCCCCGGACCGGGTATCCGTAAATGGATTCCCCAGCGTTAAAAAAAAAAAAAAAGTCCCCATCCCTGCCTATTCCTGCCGTGAAGCAGTAATGCATTTCGGTTTGAAGGGTGGGGCAGTCGTTGTAACCATACTAAGAACTTAGAACTCATATCTCAAGGTGGGCGGTGGCGTTGTAGATGTCTATGGGCTCCGGTAACCACTTAACACCAGATGGGCTGTGAGCTCGTCGATCCATAAACCCTCATCCGAGCGGGTGTTGCTCTTCAAATAACGGCCTAAAAGTTTCTGTTCTAAGCTTGTATATACGGGCAATAATTTTAAGATGTTCATTAACGCGAGCCAATTGCAATTCTGTTACAAATTTGTCATAATGCGGCGAAACGGCGACGTGTTAGCCTTCGAGACAAAGTGTCCATAAGTCCACTCTTTGGTCCTCATGAGCGCCTGATAACCCAGTTCCGGATACTCTTGGCTACGACTCGGAGAACCGGTCACCGGGTCGAGTGATCTAGTTAATATGGATCTTAGCTGTTATGCTGGGTATCGGATTTCAAAATCGATATTTAACTGTCTAAGCTTTAAAATACTGTAGGTATATCTATTAATATGAAAATGTTATAGAACGATTTTAGTGGAGAAAAACAATGAGTAACGCTAAATACAGATAGTTTTAAAGATTATAGTCTATTTTAAATGCTTGCTCGTAAGTATAATAATACACTAATAATGCTTACATAATTGTTTCTTTTACCGAGTAATATTTGTACTGGTAATATTCATAAAAATCAAAAAATCCATACAATATCTATAAATAAAACATAATCTAATTATATTGTTATTTATAGTTCAACAATTTGTTTAGTGGTACCTAACAAGATTAAACATAATAATATATCTACCATATGACCTGGCTATGTACGAAATCACAATAAAGAAATATTATGTAACAGTATTTCCATGATAGTGATATTTGCATAATATTTTCTTTTTTCTTTTTTATGGTTCGTTATTTATCATAGAATTCATTCGTGATAGGACGTAATTACTTAGAAACGTTTATCTGAGATTAAACCCCGCCATAGTTAGCATTACTCGATACAAATGTACTGAGTGTCTCACTTGGCCACGGACGCATAGTCACATTTTTTTGTCGGCGATTTGACTGGTCATTATTCGAATATGACTGAGAATTGGATATCACGTCTTAAGGTGCGACGCTCTGATGTCTTTGAGTTCCGCTAGTCATTTAACAGTAGGTGAGTCGTGCATTGATTTTGATCTGTGCAGGGTGGCTGGCAGGAGCTGGATGAGAGAAGCCGAGGATTGTGGTGAGTGGCGTGCAATTGGAGAGGCCTATGTCGAGCAGTGGACTGTTATAGGCTGATGATGATGATGAGTCGTGAACTTGTTGGCTCGGCTCGTCTAATTAAAGATCTCACGAAAATCTTGCTTTTTTTTCCTGTGCTTAGATGGGTGGACGAGCTCACAGTCCACCCGGTGTTAAGTGGTTACTGGAGCTCATAGACATCTACGACGTAAATGCGCCATCCACCTTGAGGTAAAAGTTCTAAGGTCTCGAGTATAGTTACAACGGCTGCCCCACCCTTAAAACCGAAACGCATTACTGCTTCACGGCAGAGAATAAGCATTGTAATGGTACCTACCGTACGGACTCACAAGAGGTCCTACCACCAGTTAATTCCAATATTACTAAATTATTATAAAATTATATAATAATGTTGTTCAAACCAACATATAAAGTTATGTATTAATGCATAGTTGCCCCGATTTGTTACATTGTTGGTACACGGGACCGCCCGCGGCTGTGGCTGAGGTTCGGAAAATCAACATACTTGTCTACACTTTGCCCTCATTAGGTAGTTTGTTTAAATTCAGAATTAGGATTACATTGTGGCGTTTTGGTATATATTTTCACACTACTGTATCATAATAATAAAAACACGTTCATTCCTTTTTTGTTCAAAACAGACAGCAAAACTGTTTGAGGATAATAACAAGGGAAGGAATTCTTTAACGATAATCACGTTTGTGATGAACCAGTTAAACTGTTAAATGAAAAATTACTTCATAATATTATGTACAATATCGACTAGTTCTGCCACACGGCGACCTTGCGTCTTGGTTCGCTGTTTCATCCGTTATTAAGTGCATTAGGCACTTGAAACTTTAAGCTATGTCTGAATTTAAATCACGTTGTGGTGTCGATGGACTTTAGAAAAACTTCATATCATCGGCGAGCTTACCGATCATCAGTACAATGACAATTGTGAAGCACATATAGTATAACATAGAAGCCACATCGCTTGCTACGACAGGACAGCTACGACAGGACAGTGCATAAGTTGCGAGCCCACGTATTTTCAAACTATGGCAATGCAACTTAAAAACTTAAACTTGCAAATTATTTTTGCCTCTGACTATATCATAACAAATAACTTTACCCGACATTTTGACTAATTATTAATTTGATCAGTAAATCGGTTTATTTAAAAGATCTGCACACTATTATGTTTTTTGTATATCACAGCTTTCGACGTCTCGGAAGCTTTTCGAAATGTTGGGTTTTTATAATTTATTGCGTAGATTTGTGAACGAGTTCACAGCTCACCTGGTGTGAAGTGATTACTAAAGCCCATAAACACTATTACGTGAATGTCACCCTAAAGTAAAGTCAAAATTAAATTGCCTATAATTTTTTTACTAGTGAAACTATTTAAAACAAAAATCTTTGTTAACGCCTTTGCCGTATCTGCGTGTCGTCTATAATCTATATTAAGCTAACTACTCTGTAATTAAAATATAATCTGTCTTAAAAAAAATACGAGGGAATAATTCCCGCTTCTTTACCTACGTACTTCGTTCAATTTAAAAAAAGGTTTCTTGCTTCTTTACATGTGTACTTCATTTTAATTTATCAAAAATACAAAACTAAACATCCCTAAACAAATTATTGTAAAAATATAAAATAAAATCTCGTAACAAAAAACAACAGGATTTCATTGTATCATCAGATACAATCTTTAATTTAGAAGAACAAGATAACTCATGAGTACGTATCGGTTGTTCTCGTTATAACAACATATAGGTTATGATAACATGCTCATTGTTGCTTCAACTTCTCAGGGGGATACACATTCACTCACGAGCAAGTAAATATTGTAACTTTCTTTATCCTTTGTAAAGAAGATTGTATTTATGTAAGTTGAAAGCTTGAACTTTAATTACCATACGATTTGTGTTTTTAAAATTCTTGCTTATTAAAAACGGCACAAAAACTGATAAATAATTGTTAATAAAATTGTGGTTACGAATTACCAGTATGTGTCATAGGTTTCTTTTTTTACTGCTGTAAATAGGCAGGCGGCCTTCAGCTCAGCTCATAGACTCAATTGTATTGTAGCATCGGCTGATCAACCCAGTCAACCGGAAAGATTAATTGCTTCGTAGAAAAAACAGACCTAAATTTGTCTTACCAGGGCTGGCTCGCATTGCGCCCTGCTAACATGACCAAAATTTATATCGTATATATATAAATATATTTTATTAGCTCAGAAAGGCTGTAGTCAACTCATTCTAGAATCTAAAACAGTAAATTAAAGTTACTTTTATTTTATGAGCACGCAATGTATTGTGAAGTGTAGACTCCAATA
Organism: Bombyx mandarina; assembly: GCF_030267445.1. Lineage (NCBI taxonomy): Eukaryota > Metazoa > Arthropoda > Insecta > Lepidoptera > Bombycidae > Bombyx > Bombyx mandarina. Next base: position 15,532,087 of record NC_143213.1, read on the forward strand.
AATATAAAAATTTGTTATTATCTGTGGCACAATATCTCTTGTCTATGTAAAATGTCTATGATTGTATCTATTGCGGATATAAAATTATAAAAGAGAACAAAGTGATTTTTTCCTCCACCGAATTTAATTGAATTAAAACATCATTCTGCAGCTCATAACTAATCACACGAAGCTGCCGTTTCAATAAAAATTCAATAAAATACAATGCGGGAAATGCAAATATGTATATACTTAATCGAGTTTATTCTTCGTTTGCATCGTTTATTCTTCCCTATCTATCTTTACTAGAGGTCCCGCAGTAGTCGAAATTCGACTATAATTAATTGGAATTGTAAGTTTCTATACTATTATGATTGTATTTTATACTTCTATAATCACAAATTTCGCCAAGACTACACTATAAAAAATATTAACAAAGACAAGCAATATTTAATCTATTCTCAATTTGACAACAAACGTCAAGAACAAAAGTTTGACAATAAATAGCATGCATGCGTGTGTACGTCAAATACATGGTATGTAGTGTGTGTAATTTTTTCTTTATTGATTTAATGTATCTTTTATGCATTATTTTAAAAAAATATTAGCATTGTGCTCTTCTTCTCTATATTCTGTATAAGTGTGGAAAATTTCATACTCCTCCGTCCGCGCAATTTTCGTAAAAAGGGATCCAAAGTTTTTGTTTCACGTATTAATATATAGATACGTTGTCTTGTTACGTTATATTCAAAAGTATTTTAGGTTCTCGTAAAACATGATTTTTTTTAATGTAATCCATCAGAATGATTCCATGCATAAGAAACTTAACTCTGTAGAAATTGGTACAACATCTGGAGCGAAGATTTACGTTTTGAGTAACAGGTTGACTTCATATGGGTTACGTCATGGGTAATTTATTATAGTTTGAATGCCAAAAACTTGTTTTATAGTATTACACTGACAAATAATAAGATTTATCGTTCGCAAAAGAAAACATTTTTACCAGAATTTTGCGCCGTATGGGAATGCTTATGGGTTCAGGTAACCATTGATCTATTTACGCAATAAAAAAGGACTTTGCAAGGAATGTCAATAAAACAATACTTTATCTTGTTTATTCTGTACAGCCGTTACGTTTTTACGATAATCCCTATATTCTATGTCCGTGTCCGAAAAATATGTTACAGTACCTAAAAGCAACGCGAGCAGTAGCACCTGTATCAATTTCATTAATCAAATCGCCCTACATTTTCATATTGACACAAAATGAGGTGGTGACCCTAAGCGCCTTTTACTCTGGAGACGAGAACCGGCCACCGAATTACTAGTTTCACTGCCCTACATGGAGTAGGAAGTAAATTACAAACCCTAAATTAAGGATATTATAAGGGTTTATCGCATATGTGCTACAGCGACATGCTAATTCAAGAAGTACGCTGCTGGAGACTCGCGTCTTAGCACTATGCTTAAAATTAAATCATAACCTTTTCAGAGTAAATCTATTTATTGTGTCAGTAATGCGGTGTACCTCTAAGTACGAGTGGCGTTCAAATGACAATTCTACCATAACACAGTAGCATTTTTGAAATATGCCTTAAAATAACATTTTGAAGTCGTCGTGGCCTAAGGGATAAGGCGTCTGGTGCATTCGTGTTGAGCGATGCACCGGCGTTCGAATCCCACAGGCGGGTACCATTTTTTCTAATGAAATACGTACTTAACAAATGTTCACGATTGACTTCCACGGTGAAGGAATAACATCGTGTAATAAAAATCAAACCCGCAAAATTATAATTTGCGTAATTACTGGTGGTAGGACCTCATGTGAGTCCACGCGGGTAGGTACCACCACCCTGCCTCTTTCTGCCGTGAAGCAGTTTCGGTTTGAAGGATGAGGCAGCCGTTGCAACTATAATTGAGACCTTAGAACTTATATCTCAAGGCGGGTGGCGCATTTACGTCGTAAATGTCAATGGACTCCAGTAACCACCTAACACTAGGTGGGCTGTGAGTTCGTCCACCCATCTAAGCAATAAAAAAAATGCATTAAATTTGTTCAATAAAAACTGCTTTGTTTTGAACAGAATATCAGACGTAACGTAAAGGCCGGACCATAATAGCGCGACTGCATGTCCGTATGAGTAAGACAGTCGCTATAAAAGTAACGGTATTGCATCAGAATACAAATAGAAATAACCTTACACACTTCGTCGTAATTTCTTTCTGCCTAATCGCTGGCAGCCTAATTGGCTATTCCAGCTAAACTCGGACTGGGTATGTGATAGGTAAAAACATTCCGATATTGGTGTTTAGTACACAATGTACGCCCGCACGCGTTTGTGGGCATTTACTGAGCTGTTCAGTAAACAGGGCACTCCTAATGTGGTCTCACAAAAGAGCGCGTCAATATTAGAACTTTATTACAGATTCGGAACGTTTTAGTCTTATCACTGCCCTGTTTTACCACTGCACAGAGTCGGCCAGAATTTGCAACGCAGGACCTAAATCGGTAGGTCCCTATTTTGGGTACCGACTAAAGATTTGTTGAGTAGCTCCTCTCCAGTGGAACACAAGACAAAAAATAATAGTTTACAAAAACTAACAAAATACGCTTTTATAGAAAATCCAATTGAAAAATAGAAAATAAACTTTAATAAATTTGAATTACTGATAATGTAATAAAAAAATGATTTTATTGTAAAAAAGCGTGGGGTGCTTTTCAGGATATTATCAAAATAACCCTTCTACTCTTATCTGTTCATAAAATATTTATAGCTATTTATATATACCATGCACCCCACGCTTTTTTACAATAAAATCATTTTTTCTTACACTATAGTTAATTCAAATTTATTAAAATTTATTTTCCATCTTTTAGTTGGATTTTCTATAAAAGCGTATTTTGTTAGTTTTTTTGAACTATTATTTATTTTTTATTTTTTAGTTGAATTTCAATTTTTTCAATATTTTTTTTAAATATTGAATTGTCATCGGTCCTTAATAAGTATACCAAATTTCGAGTTAATCCGACGTTTTGAAGGGGGTCAAAATCATGTTCAAAGACTCCGTTACAAACATACATACATACGTCTGAAGCTAATAAAAGCGTATTAAAAAGAGTTGAACTCTGAATAACATCACCAGTAGTCAGTCAGAGGTTATGTTATGTAGCTACCCTAATATCACATTATCATCAAACTAAAACTTTATTATTATGTTTATGACGATAGAACCATTTGAAGTAGGTGAGAACTTAATTGAAAACATATATTGCGTTCATATTCTGTACGGTGGAGCTAATTTATATTGTGTACTTAGACGAATTGAGCACAATTTCCTTTGTTCGTTCATTGATCACAGAATAATTCTTCATTCACTTAAGAAAACATACGCGTACCTTAATTAATTATCTCTAAGGACTATGCCTCAGCACGACCTAAATTTCTCGAGCTGACCCAAGGCCCTTCACCCTGGATAGAAAACCGGCCACTGAGTTACCAGTTTCCGATCAATTGCCACTTCTCTATCTAGGACACGAGAAGTAAAACTTAATGCCCCTTGGTTACGGTGCGGCATAAATATGAGCTTTATTACAAGAGTATGAGCTTTTTATTTGAGATATGGAGGTTTAGAGGTTGCGTCCGAGAATGTCACTTAATGTTTTTTAAAGCATTTAGTGCGAACAATATTTTTATATTACTTCAAGGCGAGTTGTACATAAATATATTTATTAGCAGGAAATGCCGGAGCGAATATGGAGGATGAATCCTTTATGTTTTATTGTAATAGTCAGGTGAACGAACTTACGTAGTCCTAAATGTTAAGTGCAAGGAGCTACAAATGCTACAAAGTGATTACTACCACCCATTTGCGGATTTATTTTAAAAGCCTCAATTGTTCTATTAAATGCTGAAGGCAGTAACAAATAGAAGTGCATACTCGTATGCCCTATCGCAACTAATTACATTTTAAACATTTTGCGGATTTTATTTTATAACTCGATGCTATTGCAACAAATGTACGTGTGGTAAATAGATATTTACTAATAAAAACGGTACATGCTTGCTGATTATCCGCCCCGGGGTCACTATGTCGCTCAATTAGAGTGCAACGTGCATTTTATCATTAAGGGCTATGACAATTTTGACAAATAAATTATTTATTAAGCATACTTACGTATATAAATGGTTGTATTTCATAGAGTATCTACCTACCTATGCGATTAATACTTTATTAAATAACTAACCGTACTCGCCCGCTTCGCTGGGCATTTAAAAGTAACATTATTATTTTTTGTGATTATTATTAGGGTGGGAGAAATAGGCAGGATGGTGGTAACTACCCGCACGGAGGCACAAGCCATCCTACCACCAGTAAAGAAGGAGAATAGAAAGAAATATTCTTGGCTAGTGCAAACATGCCTTACGAATTTCGTATGTCAAAGGGCTAGTCTCGATTCTGATGTGTTTTTGATATTACTTGATTGATGAGGGTTTGATGTCTTTACTGATCTAGTGGTTAGTAGCCTTTTCTGTGCCATGAGATCCGGTTTCATTTCCTGGTCGATATAAGTGTTTTGTTAAAGATATTTGTACTATGTGTGTATTTGTATCCTGGATCCTTAACGTAGATTAAATTCTGCCTTAGGGTCGTTAAGTGTGTAGTTTCGCGTGACGTAACCACATTACTTGTACGCTCAAGTTCCAGAGTCTCCACTTTAAATGAATTTAATGAAAATTCATGTAAAATTTAGGAAACTGACACTGCTGTTTCCGATTTTTGAGATAAAGCGGTCGTGTGTCGTCGTGGCGAAAATGAGTTCTCATTTCAAAAGCAACTATACTGATCTATACTGAGACCTTAGATCTTATATCTCAAGGTGGCTGGCGCATTTATATCGTAGATATCTATTGGCTCCAGTAACCACTTAACACCAGGTGAGCTCGTCCACCCATCTAAGCAATAAAAAAAAGCTGTTATTATATTATTTACGGTACAATCGCGCGTTCTTTATGTAGTGTTATTGTTGTTACATTATTTCCTAGGTTTAGGTGCTTCAATAATTAAATATCTACGAATGATAATATAGTCGTTCTTGACTACGGAAATAGTAAAGTCTAATAATATTACAACAAGAATAAACACGAGATCAAACGGTAAAAGTAGTTATAATTATGTCTAGGAGTCGCAAAAAACCGAATAAAATACTACAAAAGTTTTACCTTTCTAAATGGGCCTTCTGTCTGGGTTGTTAGTGATAATGCCCTTCTGTAGCCCCTAATCATCAGGTGGCTCGTGCACTTGTCTGCCAATATGCGCTATTCAAATGATCAATGGGATTAGTTTATGAGTAAGCTAGGCCCCTAGTTTTGTTTTCTCATTTGCGGCCCAATTCTTCTTACTTTTAGAATCTATCAACTAATAATTTCCAGTTGAGCTATCGTTCGTCTCCATCATATTTGGACAATCGACCTTCGACTCTCGGAATAAGGCCTAAATTTCAAGGTTCTTCCGGAAAAGTGATTTATATTACACCTACAGTTGGCCTTCGGATTAAATCGTTATTGTTGATTTGTAGAGGCTCCATGTTTGTTAAGGAAACGATTTGTTGTGTGAAAACGAGCCAACATAGGAAGGTCATCGAATGTGAGCGAAAGTGATTGGAGGCAAGTTTGTTACGAGAGGAATAATTAATAACTCATGAAGAGCATTCAGTAATAACAATATCGAAAATAACGCTAGTTTTAAATTCTTAAGTCATCGTCACTACTAAGACTCACCGGGTCACGATGAGAGATTGTTTACTGCCCACATCACGCGATCTTCACCAGATCCACTAGATGTATTACCACTACCACTTCACCAGCTGTATTAATTTGTATCTCAACAGGTAGTACTCGTATAATTGTCGTGTTTATATAACCTTTTATCAACTGGTGGGCCGTGAGCTCGACCACTCCCGTAAGAAAAAAAAAAAAATGGCGACAGTAAAACAAAGCTTATATCAATTCTTGAATCTTTCCTATAAGATATGTACTGTGTACTAATTTATTGTCTTTGCTTTTCGCTAGTCGCAAATACATGTTTCACTACTTTTACGGTTCAACATATAGTTTGTTATTGTCATTTAAAGTTTTCGTAGTCACAGACGACTAGGTACTTATATGTACATTTGCATATTCTGATAACAAAATCTACCATACTTACCTTATTGTTCTCTGCAATCGAAAAGTTGTTTTAACAATAGAACTTTTTGGAACGAAGTTCCTTATGGGACGATGCGGAGGGGTACCCTAACCGGGAAAAAACGTCCGTAACGTAAGATTTTTATTAGTAATGCACACAGTGTACGACTTAACTTTGTAATAACGTACAAATTAGTAATGCACAATGTACGACTTAGCTTTGTAATAATGTACAAAAAATAACATATTTTTTTATCATTCATTGACCACGATCTCAGAGCGTTCGTTTGCGCAATACACTAACTTTTATGCAAACAACCGTGAATGAAGTGTACCGCAATAAGTTCGCACGTTACCGAATGACCGTGGGTTGTTGCGAAATCTCCAGTTTTATTTTCTTTATACCTCGAATAGAACTTAAAATTAATTTTTGAAGTGAAAACTTCTTTAGAATCGTTGTGATTTCAAACCGGATGCAACGGAAAAAACGACAGGTAAGAGACACAAATACAAAAATGTGTAGGATGAAGCCAGCAAAGAATGAGACAGAAATATACATACTATTCAATACAGCGCCATCTGTGAGATTTTTTAATACTAACGTGTGTATGAAAGCTCTTGTAGTGAATTTTAATTTAGAATTATACGTGAAATTAAAATATCAATTCACAGAGGGCGCTACCTTACAATTATTTACTAATGACAAAATTTTACATATACTTAAGACGTTTAGGATAATTGTATTTTAATTTTGGAAGGTTTCACTTCTACCACGTGTGAATTGCACACATTTTGTTTTTTTTATAATAAGGAACTTCGTCCCTATCCGGTGTCCCACGACACCACACATCTTGTTTTTTTTAAATAAATGCGGATTAAGTCATTTTGGTTAAGCACCTACCAATGTTCTCTCCACGTCATAAAATATACGAGAACATAAGGCTAGTTCACTTCTGTTGTTTGATATTCCAAGGTTACCGATATTCAGATCCTGATTACAGTGTAGAGTAACGTGCGAAAAGCATCGAGGACACCCCGGCTTCCTGTAGCCTTGATCATCTAAGCGAAACATATTCATTTGACAATGGGAATCGTCTGAAATTACACTCTTCCGGGAGTAAAGAGTTTCTGCAGTTGAAGGCTTGTTGTTACTGTAGCGCACGCTGAGAACTAACGAGCTTCCTTGAATGGCACTTCGATTTGTTTGTTGTTGTACTGAAATAAAGCTTTGAATACTTTGGTACATTTCAAAACTTTTTCTTTTAGTTTAATTGCGTATCTACTTTATTTGAAAATCGTAATGTTATTGCAGCTTTTATTTTCGTTGTATTTCGAATTGAAAATTTCAATTGAAGCTAATTAAAGAATAACTGAGAAGTTGAATTTTAAATAATTAATTCGGTCTGCATGACTTTTTCAATGAGTTGTAGTGAGTTCAGACTTACTGACGTCTTCTTTGAGTGTGTATTGGTGGATAGTATCGCCTAGTAACGTGCCTCTAATGCTATGAGCACAGAAATGTCGTATCCGAGGTATTGATATGTAAGAGACTGTAAGAGACTTTTTACTGGTGGTAGGACCTCATGTCCGCGCGGGTACGTACCACCACCCTGCCTATTTCCGCTGCTGTGACTGTGAGCTCATCCACTCATCTATGCAATAAGAAAAAAGTATTATTATTTGTAAGTTAAATTAAACATACAATCACAGGTTTGATATATTAATAGAAAATAAATGTGAAGAGGTGTTGTTTGCCCAAGGAAAGTCGGGCGCCAAGTGACCGTGAAACACCGAGGGAGTTTTGTAAGCGTTTAGATGATTCGTTATATCATTTGATAATTCGAACTCGCGTAAATAAACTCAAAAGTTAAATTATTACAGAAATCACAAGGGAGCAGTGCTTGTTTAAGGAGATAATAATATTTTGAATGAAAATCAAACATCGCGTACAGGACGTGGGCGATACATTGGAATCAAGGTTTCCAAGTCTGATTACATAATTGTATGTGGGTTTGGTTATCAATAGGGTTTGTTTTCTTTGTAAAACAGATTCATTGTAGTCATAATATTAAGTGATATAGTAGATATGCTGATAAAAAATGTGATAATAATAATTAAATATACTAAGATGGAAGATGAAATGTAATAGAAAGATATACTTTAGTCTAGGTCAGAATAGCAATGGATTGAGGAAGAAGACACTGCTGCTTTAGTTAAACTACGATAGATAGATAGTTTTGAGTTATTAACTGCTACTTATTACTTAGTTTATATGTGATAACTGATCAAGTGAAAATCCTTACCAAAACCCAACTTAACGAGTGCGTGTGCCAAGCTTCAGTTTGCGAACTATGGAGAACATCTGTCAAGGCTTTAATAAACAGGATTCTACATGACCACGACTGCTCTGCAAAGAGTAACTGACTATGGTGATGATGATATAATATTCATGCCATTGTGGAAAGACTAAGATTGTCTGAGCCATGAAGACATGTCAACTATGTTCTTCATTATAAGTGGCAGGTAACGATTGTCTTGTGACTCTAACAAGATAGTTATTTCATTTTCGAAGTGACTCCGGATTTTTCTGTTTTGAAATTTTATACCGCATGTTCTATGAATAGCACTCAGAGGATTTGTTCGACACGATCCCTCCTCTCCTTTTTACCGTCACACTTCCCGCCATCGGAGCAGAGTTCATCTATGCTATTTGTAATGGCATTGTCATCGACAATGCGTTTCCAGACATATTTTTTTGCCGGTACCGTTTGGCAATGAACTCCCCTCCAGGTGTTTTCTGAGTCATTTTCAAACGAGGTTTGTAGAGAGTAGTTTGCAGCAGCGACTTGACTCTACCCCTAGCCTTGCTGACGTCCACGAATGACGGTAACCTCTCAGCATCAGGTAGGCCGAATGCTCGTTTGCTTGCCTACAGAGGTCATACAAAAATCTATGAATACTGGAAACTATTGAACATAAAGTGAACCGAGTATTTCAAGCGAGTATTGTAACTTCCGTATATGGGCAGAGGAGTTGATATTGGTTCTAATCTGAACCCACAAAAGCACCTAAAAAATAGTTAAAGAACTTATCCATGCGGGTATCCTTTAACACTAGTAATATGTACATGTATTTTGTGCCTATGATTTCAATAAGGCGGTTTTAAGTCGCGAAAGTCATTAGTAAACACGTGTTGAGACCATATTGCTTTAGGTACTCGATATTCCATCGTCGATATCCCATTCGAGTTTACCCGACGACTTGTATGTTACAGAACGGATGTTATCAGGCTAAGTTCTACCCCTCTTAATCTATAAATATAAAAATGAATTGCTGTTCGTGAATCTTGCTAAAACTCCAGAACGGCTGGACCGATTTGGCTAATTTTGGTCTTGAATTATTTGTGGAAGTTCAGAGAAGGTTTAAAAGATAAATATGAAATGCTTGGAATTAAATAAAAATAAAAATTTTCTTTTTTCTTTGATGTGTCCCCCGTCGGACGGATTCCTTTAGTTTATTTCATTTTATGCAAAAAGTCTTTTATTTATCGGTTGGGGCACTACGAAGTCTGCCGGGTCAGCTAGTACAAAATAAAAATGCCCTGCCAGCAATAACATCGACTGATATTTTCATAACAAATTTATGACCCGAAAACTTTCTCTGACACAAGGAAATCACATTTATGTTAATTTGATGTTATTACATAACAATATTAGCCACTGAATATGGTAATGTGATGTTATAACGATTCACATACGAACTGCTGTGGTAGCAACATGCTTCATTACGTGTCGTATCAGGATGGGGTGTGTTTTGTAGCGTTTGCAAGTTTTAGTCGTAGTTATTCCGTTGAAAACAGATCTTTTTGAAGTTATACTTCTCTAGGCGCGGTATGAAAAATTAGTGAGAGTGAAATTTTACGATGCGCGCGCACCGTGACATAAAATTTACAGAATGAAGTTTCCCACTAAATCGCTCATTACAATACGACCGACGTATCTTGGCAAGTCTGAATATAGCCGCAGATGAACTTTCCGAACCGTACCGAGAATTACCGAATTTATACGATGTCAAGAAAAGGGATGTCCAATATGCGTGTTTGAGGATGTTGTTTAATCGATTTTTTTTCAATTGATTAAAAAAAAAAAAAAAAGAAATAAATTTAATAAAAATAATGTATAACTTCTTACGGGCGTAGATAAGTACACGCACCCTTTTTTTTAAATGACTTTGAAAATGACCGAAAAACCATTTTAATAAGGATTTTTAATATCCTCGTCGAGAAAAAATACTCTTTTAAAGTTTGTTTAAGGAAAATGATTTAGGAAACGTTCGAAAAATATCCCGAAGCGGTAATTCTGTTAACTTTTTTCTTTCCCAAGAGCGAAATGGATGGATTACATTGGCACCGTTGACTAAGTGATGCTAGCGCTAAAAGCCAGGCGCTCAAGTCTACTTGAATGGGATAGCTTACTGATTTTTATTTTGACAAACTTTTGGTTGATAATACCGACAAGCTCGAGCTTTTGTGAAAAAGTTTTAGTTTTATCAGCTTATTCTGATCTGCATTACTGGATGCTTAGTAAAAATAATTAAGCGAACTGTTCGTTGAGAATTTAAATGCTTATAAATTTTTACGCTTTTTCGCTGCTATTGGAAATTGTCTTATAAACAAATAGTGCGGAACGCCTTGAAATGCCAAAGGCTAGCCCTTTTAATCGTCCTTCACTCACCCGCTGTCGCTTATTTATTAGCTGTCCATAACGCTCGCGTTGGCACCCCACATTCTTTCTTCAAGGTCCATTTCAATATTAATTTTGTGCAATGGATTTGAAAAGTCCGATTTTCCTTATCAGCCGTGGCCACACGGATTGTTTATAAATGATATTGTTGATTTTTCTCCTTGAATAGCATGCGAATAAGAATTATTGCATGATGTGACGTTGTTTCTTTGAGATTGTGAATGTTCTTTTCGCTTTGATATCATAAAGATTAAGGTATAACATTAAATTTCGTTGCTTCGTAGATTTTTTTAGGCTGAGTGAATGAATTCGTCGTGGCCTAAAGGATAAGACGTCCGGTGCATTTGTATCTAGCGATGCAACGTTGTTCGAATCACGCAGGCGGGTACCAATTTTTCTAATGAAATACGTACTCAACAAATGTTTACGATAGACTTCCACGGTGAAGGAATAACATCGTGTAATAATAATCAAACCCGAAAAATTATAATTTGCGTAATTACTGGTGGTAGGACCTGTTGTGAGTCCACACGGGTAGGTGCCACCACCCTGCCTATTTCTGCCGTGAAACAGTAATAATATGTTTCCATTTGAAGGGCGGGGCAGCCGTTGTAACTATACTGAGACCTTAGAACTTATATCTCAAGATGGGTGGCGCATTTACGTTGTAGGTGTCTATTGGCTCGAGTAACCACTTAACACACCAGGTGGGCTGCGAGATCGTCCACTCATCTAAGCAAAAAAAAAAATGGCGTCTCCTTAGTATTAAATGGTTACAAGCCTCTAGATACTACAACGTGAGTACCACCATCGCTTGAACGCTCTCACCCGACGTCCGATCTCTGTCCAGGGTCAGAACCCGGGCAGAGTATGTTTTTTCAGGCGATCAACAGAGTACCTCCACCCACTTGACTTATGACATCAAAGTCTTAACTTCGAACATTTTACAACGGTTGTTCCACGCTTTCTGGTTCGTGTACGTGCTTACAATATACCCTGCAAGTCCTACAACCTTATAGAGGCTCTCTGTCATTTTACTGTTAAGGCTTTTTTGAGCTTACCTATTTGTATTAACTAGAATGAAATGTTTTAATGGCGTTTTGAATAAGCGGTATTACAAAAGATGCAAACGATTTAAAACAAACTGGTAATAATATAATATATTCCTTTGGTAGATAAAGTGGCTTTAAAGATACCTGGTAAAATGTTCAACAGGACCCTTGGACATCAAAACGAGAATGATGTTGTTATCCTTATTTAAAATTGCAGTAACTTGGCTTGCTCGAGTGCTTTGAATTGTATTACTTTGTTACATGGTTTGCTTTGTCATTATCTTCATTCCTGAGGGTCGTGTCTAGACCGAATTTTTACATATATAGTATTGATGCTTACTTGATGATTATTCTTGTCTGTCTGTCCACATAGGTACGAGCTAAAGCAAAAGTCGGAACTTGACAAAAACTTCAGTGTTAGGATTTCAGAGAATCCCTTTTTAGTACACCTCTAAAAACATATTTACTCCAAGAGCATATCCTGCAAAGTCAAAGTATCTAATTCTATTGGGATTTGCGTCGTCTGAAATGGTTTTGTTTTATATTAGGTCTTTCTTTACCCAACAAATTGCCTATGATCGATCAAACTATGCACCCATGGTATAATTGCATTTCTGCTCGCGCAGTAGTATTAATTGAATTTCTTTTATGAAAAGGTTAGGTGTATAGGAGCCAGCAAATTCTTCAAAGACATTTTGTACTAACTCTTGAGTATTGAATCTTATCCTTATCAAAAATTTGTACAAATCTTGAAAAAAGTAGAAGTCTGTCGACGCAAGATATCGTGAGTACAGCGGATGACGCAAAACTTCAAATACTGCCTTTGTAGTTTAAAGTCCGTCTGTTGTGTCATATAAGGTCTGGAGTTGTGGTGTAGAAGCAGCGGGAACGATCGAAACGGCCAACGTGATGTTAAGCGGTTACCGGAGCCCATAGACATCTACAACGTAAATGCCGCTACCTACCTTGAGATATGAGTTCTAAGGTCTCAATATAGATACAGAAAGTAATATTTTAAAGAAATTATCTGAACACCCAGACAACATTATTTAATCCCCAGTTTTATTGCGTTTAAAGAATTACAAGAAATCTTAGAAGTAAATGGCGAAACGTAATAAATTGAATTGATAGGATTTGTTTTCTTCGACATATTGAATATAATAATGACCCAGTTTCAAAGACTATATTTTCTATAAGCTTTTCACAAATCCTATTAAAGACTATTCTCGCAAAAGTTTCTTTTGAGCCTTTGAAAAGATCATAAGTGGTATATTTTATGTTTGTAAAGTATGTACACTTTTGTATTTAAAATAAAAAAAATACAAAATCTAATTTTCATTTTATTTAGGCTGAAAGTACGCAGTTCTTAACTCGGGTACAGCTTGCATATCGTTGTGTTAACCACGAAATTATATCACTTTTTTTTTATAGTACTTAAATCGGTGTTTATACTTCTTACTTTAAACACTACACAAGCGCAACGTGTGAATGTGTTGAACGCGAGCTACATAGTAGGCGTAGTGAGGGGTGGAAGGTTTTTTTCGTTACAGAATTTCATGATTCCGCTCTCAAGCCGCGCTCAAGGCCGCGATAAAATCTATGTAATAAATGCAATAGCTTAAAAACCTATAGAAATAATAAAAGTATGTAAAAACTAAATTAGATAATTTAAATATTACTTGTCGTTATTTAGTTTCAAAATGAACTCCAAAGTTTTCTCATTAGAATTATACAGTTGTATTAATAGTATTAGCAAAGAATGGAAAATATAGTCAGTGGCCAATTTTCCACTATAACAAGACCCTTCATAAAACAAAAACGGGCAATCAAAGTGAACTCTACTTAATCAAGTCTCTATTGTAGGCAGTGTTCTGTGAAATTGGAATAGCTATTTAAGGATTTCGTTACGAAAATACGATGATTTGTTTGTTACGTGAGCAGCAGATGTCCTGGAAGGTTGTTTAGATTCAGGCTTTAAAATTATCCGCCGTAATAATGAAATCCGGTCTGTGTAATAATTATAGAATTTAATGTTGTTATGTTTGTGAAATACAGGCATTTTCTTCAGTTTTCGTGAGTCGCAAATGTAATTCAAACTGCTTCTATGGCTCAATCTCTTCTACAAAACCTAAAAGTATCTTAAGGTCTGTCACTTGTCAGGTTGTTTGACTTAGTTATGTGTTCATCCCGCAAACACATAAAGTCTGTCCGCGACCGCGCCGCGTTTATTCTCGGCAGTCTTTATCTCATGATTTGCAAAGCGAGGTAAAATGTTCCTTCGGAACAAGGTGACTTTTTACAAAACTTGCATGTCGTGGTCATCGACATACTCGTCGAACTCGATGAGTATGGTTATCAGCGTGCGAGCTATCAGAGTTTCAATCAATCCTTTGCAAATCAACCTTCGTAAAGCTCTTGGCTGCAGAGTTGAAAGCTTGGGTTTAGTGGAAAGCCATTTGTGGAATATCTGCTATGGAGAATCTTCTTTATTATGGAGCTAAGTTAACGAAATGTCCGCAGTCCCGAAAATTTATTGTTCATTCTCATCAAATTCACTAATTTATTAGCCTATTTAACCAATCTTATTCTTCCTGCTTTTACCTTGATTTAGTTCTTGAGATGGACAGATAATATTATAAGCTATTAAATGAAGGGTATAAAATTATGGGAGTCCAAGATTTTCTACGTTCCAATAACTAATTCGGATTGTTGATGACCACCTCTAATGTGTGTAAACAACACAATAGTTCAATTCAAATTCATATTCAAAATGATTTATTTGCCAGAGACATGGTACATAAAAAATGTTGTTTTAAAATTTTCACGTTCTAGCATGTTCTTACTCGAATTAAAAGTGTGCAAATCTCTGTACATACAAATGAATTGCTGTTCGTTAGTCTCGCTAAAACTCGAGAACTGCTGGATCGATTTGGCTAATTTTGGTCTTGAATTATTTGTGGAAGTCCAGAGAAGGTTTAAAAGGTAGATAAATATGAAAATGCTCTTAATTAAATAAAAATTATAATTTTGTTTTTCCTTTGATGTGTCCCCCGTCGGACGGATTCCTTTTGTATATTTTAAGTTTATTTTATACAAAAGTTTAGGTCTTTTGTTTATAGATTGAGGCACTGCGAAGTCTGCCGGGTCAGCTAGTATAAAATAAATATAGAGTTAATTGATGATTAATATGATGATTAATTTAATAATATAACATTTATAAATTATAATTATGGTAATAAATAATTTAATTACATTCATAATCCATTAACATAATAAAATATTAGATCTAATCAATTACATATTATTATCATTTAAAAATTCACCAATATCATAATGACATTTCCTTAAAAAATTCTTGTCAGTTGGGTGTTCTTAAAATTAATGCATGGCAAGATCTTTTAAACCGCATGACTCCATAGCTTATAGAAATTTCTTAAGCTTCATAAGTCCATATCCGCTAACAAGACATCGTGGAAGAAAGGGAGGGAAGCACCCCCGTGGCCCAGTTCATCGACCTGACCTAAATACGGCAGCCTCAGACGATTAACCAGCGTAGATTGAGCCCTTGATAATGATCTTAAAGTTAGAGTAAATGGTTATCTGCTTAAAATTTTATATTTTGGTTTGTCATTTTTGAAATTTTAATAGATTATACCATAATTTATTTATTCCTGTTTCTTTTCTTATTTTTTACTAGCGGCGGGCCGCTCGGGTCTTTAACAAAAATTTCAACGATATTTGACGTTGTTTTATTTTTTTAAATAAAAGAACACTTATTGCGGCATAACTATAATAGTTAGACATATGCTGTCGCGACACTTTTTGTAAATAATAATGTGTTCTACAAAGTCGTAGTACATTATTTTATTCTATCATCAATACTTTTTGCAGGGCACGCCATGTAAAGAATATTCCAGGTAATTTTTTTACACCTAGAGTTACATTATTGGAATTTATTAAGGATTCCTATTTTTTTCAAAAAATGATTTAGCCTCGGGAATAGTGTAGCTTCCAAACAGTGAAAGAATTTTTCAAATCGGTTCAGTAGTTTAGGAACCTATTTAATACAAACAAACAAACAAATTTTTCCTCTTTATAATATTAGTATAGATTTAAATTATTTACGATATGTTGCGCACACCTTGTCATGAAATATAATACATAAATTTGACATATTATACAGACAGTAATATTATCGTTTTCAATAAAATGTTTACACCATACTAAAAGCCAAGACAGAATGAAAATGCTACTACGGCCGTGTAGTCGTAAGAAATATTTTATCCGGGCCCTAAAAACTGGCAAATATCCGGGAATGGCCAGTCCAAGGGCGAGCCCAGTTGCCGGATATCCCGCCCTTTATCCGCCTGCATTATGTACATACACGGCTTAGGTAAATTGAAACTTCCCTAAATGTTTATTTGCTTATAAAGACTTGGTACGAAAGTTATAAGTTTAGCTACAAAGCATGTTTTTAAAAACCTTTATAGAAGTTATTAATAATGTACAAATGATATAATTTTTTTTTGGTTGCCGTTAAAGGCAGATGAGCATACAGCCACCTGACAGTCGCCCATAGAGGTCAGATATGCCACTGCCTATCACGTCAAGCCGCTGCTTTTCACCAAATTTTGTTCTAATGATAATAACAAAATACAATGGTAATTATTAACTGAAAGTCCTTTAGTCCTTTCTCTCGTGCTCAGTACACTTTCAGAAGTGATTTCTGTCACATACCATTAGTCTATGCAAGGAACCCCGTTTCTTAGCGTTTTTCATGACATTTGTTGATTTGAGGTGAGATCTCAGGTTCCTATGGATTGGCTATGTCCACTTGGCCACGTCCACTTGTCCGTATCTTCTTCTGCCTTCCAACACTTTATTTTTTATTGCATAGATGGGTCGACGAGCTCACAGGCCACCAGGTTTTAAGTGGCTACCGGAGCTCATAGATATCTACAACGTAAATGCCGTAAATCAGTTTTTTTACAGTACGACGGCTGCCCCACCCTTCAAGCCGAAACGCATTACTGCTTCACGGCAGAAATAGGCAGGTTGGTGGTACTCACCCGCGCGGACTCGCAAGGGGTCCTACCACCAGTAATTACGCAAATTATAATTTTGCGGTTTAATTGACACTTCTTGATTTATAATATTAGGTTTTGATGTTTTGTTTACTCTATCGATCTTTAAAAAAAAAAACTGACTGTTTATTTTTAAAATGATAACGTTCGTCGATAGCTACGAATAAAAAATACCTGCTTAAGTATCCTGGTATCTCCTATTTTCTGGAATTTTTCACCAGACTGTACAGCTCCATATAGGATGGATGCTTCAGCCTCGTTCCTTGGTTTAGATGTTACTTATTCATAACTAGCCTTTGCAGCAATAGAAACTTAGTATGAATAGCAAAATTTTGGACAAAACAAAACAAAACAATTGTTCGAAAACATTTAATTAGCGACGCGTTCGTCATGTTTGTTAGCAGTTATGTTTTGTCAAATTTAACCTAGTTTGGTTAGAGCTTTAATTAAAGATTTTATTACGAAGTTTTGTTTCCGAAAACATTATATTATTGTCATGTGAAGTCGTCGTGGTCTAAGAGATAAGGCGTCCGGTGCATTCGTGTTGAACAATGCACCGGTGTTCGAATCCCAGGCGGGTACCAATTTTTCTAATGAAATACGTACTCAACAAATGTTCACGATTGACTTCCATGGTGAAGGAATAGCATCGTGGAATAAAAATCAAACCCCCGAAATTATATTTCGCGTAGTTACTGGTGGTAGGTGGTATCGCTGATTGTATGAAAAGGCATTATAGCAAATAGACATTAAGAATTAACATATTAGAATAACTTATGGCTATTTCATTATATGTTACATTCACGTTTAGGAATTCCTACCGATTGACTATACGGAGTCACGGCTTTGAATCTTATTAGGCAACTGATTCAAGTATCATCATGTTCATCCACGCGTCGATACCTTTAAGGCCGTGATCTCTATATATTATATAATACATTACACGCTCTTCCGTTTAGTTCTGCTTACTGCGGCGGGGAAAGCATCGTGTGTGGTAGAATTAGGCACTGAGAAGATCTGGGTATTTCAACGCAAATAATTGCTTTCCTGCAACCTATCACGTTCCATTTTCTACATTATGCAGTTTTTTTTTCAAGTAATTTTCCCCATATTCTAACTATAATACTACTCATGTAATAAATAGTGGTTATAATGCTGACAGTTTCTGTACCGTGATCATTAAAAACACCAATAGTAAATAATAGTTTAAAAACCGATAAACACGCTTTTATAGAAAATCCAACCAAAAAATTGATTGAAGTGGCGTGCATGGTGTCAATAGTTATATATTTGTTTGACAGATATAATTAGAAGGATTATCATCTATATATTAATACGTGAAGCAAAAACTTTGTATCCCTTTTTACGAAAATTGCGCGGACGGAAGAGTATGAAATTTAAATTTCATTAAATCAATAAAGAAAACATTACACACACTACATACCATGTATTAGACGCACACACGCATGCAAACTATTTATTGTCAAACTTTTGTTCTTGACGTCTGTTGTCAAATTGAGAATAGAATATGGTTTGTCTTTGTTAATATTTTTTATAGTGTAGTCTTGGCGAAATTTGTGATTATACAAGTATAAAATACAATCATAATAGTGTACAAACTTACAATTCTAATTAATTATAGTCGAATTTCGACTACTGCGGGACCTCTAGTTTTGATAATATTTTAAAAAACATCCCCCGCTTTTTATACAATAAATTTATTATTTTTTTGTTGGCATGAGCCATAATAAGATAAGTATTTTTCGATTTAACAAAAAGTACCAACCACCACCCTGTCTATTTCTGTAAATTATACAAACTTACCCCTCAGATAAATACAATTTCAGGAACCTTTTCCTGAGCGTCAAAACACCCGGCTCCTTAATTAATGCAATTAACAGGCTCTTCATTTTACGAATGGATAAATTTAACGAAGGGATGTTTAGAATGAGGAAATATTATTCTCGTTCGCGTCTTTCGGTTTCGATAGAAGAGATTCTTTTAAGAAGTAAAATATTTGCGTTTTTAAAATACAATAAATTATACATTTTTAAGTTTAATATCACGATGGCGGACTAAGGCAATGTCACTGGATTGATATGTCAGCTTTACAACAGGTTCCAAAAGAGCCACAGTCCTGAGAAGAGATAAATAAATTTAGATTCAATGACATTGTTTGCCTCATTTAAATATAATTTATTTTACACGGCTTATGAATCGATTCTTAATTTACAGGCATTACAGATCACATGATATTTAATGGTTATCACAGCTCATACATAAGTACAACACTAACGTTGATACATCAGAATCACACATCACAATAGAAGGTACGGTTTATTCCCTATTAGAAGATTCGAATAGTGAATACTGAAATAAAAAATAGAATAAATGGAGATGATAGTATAAAATTGCTTTTTTAATCAATCCACGATGCTTAAAATGCTTTTAAGTTAAAAAACTAACACCACGTTAATCGCTGCTATCGGAGAAATCCACACATACAATCCACTTTTCATCGTCTATTCAGCCTTCGAAGAAAATCTCCCGCAAAATCTTGACGTGTCTTATAAATTAATCCGCAACACATCGACTCGACCAAGGTCCAAAAAATGGGTTAAAATATCCTTAAGTAGGCCATCATTAAAATATATTGTTTTTATTATAACGAAATCAATAAAGTCTTATATGCAACAAGCTCTCCGGGGAAATTCACATTTAGTACTTGGATTTTACGATACAAATTTAATTGGATACTGGCGAGCCATTTCTGACTTTTGTATTGTAACGCATGGTGGGGCAAGGCCGCGTGGGAGCGAGACATGAATGCACCATTTTCCTGTTGTTAGAAAAGGACGATCGGAAGGAATGCAGGGGTCACAGGTAGTACGGTAGCCTGACCTACTTTTGAATGCAGAGCGTCGGGTAAATATTGATTTAGTGGATATATTCACTTGTTGAGTCGGCTTGAGGTTGCGGAGGTGAAGGTTTTCTGGATTTTCGGTTCTTGAAGCCTTTCGGGTATTATTCTGCTACGGATTTGGAAGTGGATCAAGACAGTGGATATGAGATCAAATGTGTGTATTTTTATTTGAATCTGTTTGAGCGAGTTATTGGATAAGGCTGTGTAGATTTGTGGCACTCGCGCCTTATTGCCTGTATCTACATATATGCCAATGAATTTGAAGGATGTAGTTGTTTCATATTACCGTAGAATATGTTTTACTTGTATATTATTCAATAAAATTTAAATGTAATTAAAATTTCATTGTAATTAATATGTAATGATTACATATTACATACGAATATGATTGTAAATTTATATTTAGATGTAATTATGATGTACTTCATAAAAAAAAAAACAAAAAAACAAGCGTGCTGAGTTCATGTGCTATTTCGTAATTTTATTCCAGAAGTATGACTCAAAGTAGGCTGCGACAAACGTCCACGGAAAGTGCTGGAGTGGTGTTATTCCAGAAGATACAACACCCCCTTCTCTGACCGGGTTCTGATCCCGGACGGAGATCGGACATCGGGTGTAAGAGTGAGTG
Organism: Bombyx mandarina; assembly: GCF_030267445.1. Taxonomy (NCBI): domain Eukaryota; kingdom Metazoa; phylum Arthropoda; class Insecta; order Lepidoptera; family Bombycidae; genus Bombyx; species Bombyx mandarina. The sequence goes on from NC_143213.1 coordinate 15,552,680, forward strand.
CAGGGGAGTCGTTTAGTGCAGTAGGATCCTAAAACTCTTTGGGCCTGCGGTCTGCTCCCAACATCTACATATCGTGAAGTCCTCCACATGCTCCGCGCGCCCCCTAAGCGCGGGGACCACGTAGGAGGTTCGGCCCTCAGCCCGAAAAAAAAGGCTGATACAGCCCAATAAAATGTTTTTTTTTGTTTTGTTGCAGCCTGGGTCCTTGGTTGGCTGATGTGCAAGACGGTGCCGTACGTCCAGGGCTTATCTGTGGCGGCCTCGGTTTACAGCCTCGTTGCCGTATCCCTTGACAGGTAAGTGTTTGAATACAGAAACTGATAATATCTATTGTTTATTTACTTTTTTGAATATAACAGGAAGTTGAAGTAAATTAGAGCAAATTTTGGTAAGTAAGACGTTCTTAATGATCAAATTGATTCCTTCTGGATAGCCGGTTCTTGTGGGTGTCGTAAAAGGTGACTAAGGGATTTACCGGAGAATCTGCAGCAACCTTTTCTGAATACCACACCTGCGTACTAGATTGCCAACTGGAATGTACTGGGGTATCTTGTGAGCTTGTAGCCGCGAAGTCGTCATGCTTTCTGATTGGATCCTTTTACAGTCCTCATATAACAAAATGCAATTTGGACTCCAACATTATGATTCAAGATGAGGCGGTGATTTTAAAGTTGTCAGCTCACTTACGTTGCAAATAGATTTACAGTTCAATATTGTGTTATAAAATGAAATAGGGTTTCAAAAACAAAACAATTGAGTGCAGCTATAAAAATCAACTTATTAATTTACTAATTCAGCATGAAATAATATACCGTAATAAAAAGATATTTCGTAAGATTATGTCAGCGTCGTTAATACAATTCCGTTTGTTCAAACTGATTAGATTGAAACTACTGCAGTTGTTAAAAAGTACTCACTGGTATTTATTACTGGTGGTAGGACCTCTTGTGAGTCCGCACGGGTAGGTACCACCACCCTTCCTATTTCTGCCGTGAAGCAGTAATGCGTTTCGGTTTGAAGGGTGGGGCAGCCGTCGTAATTTTACTGAGACCTTAGAACTTATATCTCAAGGTGTGTGGCGCATTTACGTTGTAGATGTCTATGGGTTCCAGTAACCACTTAACACCAGGTGGGCTGTGAGCTCGTTCCCATACCTAGGCAATAAAAAATAAAAAAACTCACAATGGTATACGTCGACCAATGTCACTCACTACAAATAATGCCGATGACTAACTCGCTTTTGATTCAAGAGAAAATGTCCAAAATTAAACTTCATCGCCTTTAAACGGAAAGTATTTGAAATGATTGCTTTCATTTCGCTTTTCTATGAGATATCCTTAAAGCAAAGTTATAATTTATAAGCTGAATAATAATAATGGAGGACTCGAGAAACTTAAAGCTTTCCATCTCTTGATTAAAATTTCCGTCGCAATGTTACGATCGGCGGAATGTTGATTTTAATATTTTATGAAAAAATCGATCAAAGAACAATTCGAATCGAGTTTGTGCTGCATTGATTGTTCGTTGATAGGTTGATAGGTAGCAGTAATACGAATGGAGATGAAATTGATTTGATTCTTTAAATCGGTCCCCATGAATTACCGTTGATAGTAGACATTATGAGTGATTCGTCTCCAGCCACCTTAAGACACGAACATCGAAATCTAAGCAAATGACTAACAAAAAATAATTTCTCATGTTCATTTCTTTTTATTTAGTAATTATTATTACTATGGCATTGTATTATAATTATGAGAATTCGTGACCACACCATTATTTACTTTTCAAAAATAAACTTCCAATCTATGTTCAGCGGTATTAATCATTGATTTTAAGATACCTCAAATGACCCAGTTTCGCCCACCTTGACCCACTATCTGGCGCATAAAAAGCTTCCACACGATTGCGAATGCCTTCTCAAGGGTCGGCGTTTGTCAAAACCTTCAAGCAGAAATATTTCCGCGGATCATTTGATTGATGGCCTGACATTTTGCTGAAGCTCGAACATTGCTTTTAAGCTCGCGAGCTCTTGGTAGTTTTGACGTTTTTTTTTATGAAATACGTGCAGAAAAAGCTTTTCATACTTTCAAGTTTGCTTCTGAATTGAATATCCTCGATATCCCCTTGAGCGCTATGACTTGTTTTTCGTAAAGTAGACTGGAAGCTAATGTTTCCAAGAGTTTTTTGTATAATCTAAGATGTATAGACGAGCTTTCAGCCCACCTGGTGTTAAATGGTTACGCAAAGATCTAGAATCTTTCAAAATAAAGCAATTTATGAGTATTACAATAATATTTGTCTACCAGCGCATTTAATCAACAGTCCCTTATTCAAGGTCGTGACTAATAACGGGAACATGCGTCTTTGTTGTGAGGGACAAAGGGTCCAAGGCCCAAGGATTGGTTAAACCAGAATTCGGGGCTTTTGTTCTAAACTGTACGAACGTAATATGGCCTACACTCCGAAGCTTTTAATTTTAATGTCATCATTATGATTTCGGAGTGTTATGTTGACTTGAGAAATCCCATTGTCAGGACAAGAAAAAATCATAAATGGATTGCAAACCTTAGTAAATACATTTTCTGCTATTAATGCACTATAAACAGAATTAAATATTTGGTTGTAAAGTCTTTTTGTTTCGGATTGGTCACAAGAGATTCGCGTTGTCTATTAGTCTATAGCAGTTTTTAAGTAGCATTGAGGTGTGACGTTGTTTTTCTAAGGTCTCACACCAGCCGACACGACCGACACTACTGGCTGTTCTATACCTCTTACTTAAGCTTGTCCATGGTAGACGTTGACATTGTTGCAGTCGAAATGGTCGCTATTTCGCCAATACTCGTGCACCGTAGTCTAGATAGCTGGGCCTGGTTTTTAATACATTTAAAGTAAGGTCATAGGTCAAACATCACAGCTGATATTTTCGTTAAAGGATAAATATTACGTTAGAGTATTTCACCTACAAGTTTGGTGTGCTCGATAAATTAAATAATGAGAAGGGTTTGTTGTAGTCAGTTCCTTACGGTAATGACCGTCTCTTTAATTAATTAATTAAATTAAGGATGTAGTTGTAGGCTTAAGAATTTTTTCTATCCTAATTTTTGAGCTTATAATTTAAAGGTCTTTTTAAATAAGCTTTTATGAATAATAATTATTATTATTATATTAATAGCTGTTTAGGGTATATTGGGTTTAGTGAACAATGACCAAAGTTAAGTAATAAGTAGTAAATTTATCAGTGAATTTTCCTCATCAACTAATCAACGAAACAAGAATATTGTATACATACTAATTCACAACGATAACTCATTAAGCTGACTCCAAAAAAGCCCAGGATAATCTCCATTCTATAAGCATAAACACGCTACTACTCACCCTAAAGTAATTATCCTTGACGATACTCCTAATTATGAAGCCCAAAGCTTCGGGGGGCTTTCAATGGAATTCTATTTGCAAGGTTCCGAAGTTTTGATGCCATGGGAGTTTTAGAAATGGATTTTTTTCCAATAAGTAAATTTTTCCGTGTTAAGTTATGATAATGATGAGATTTAACCTCGTTTTTAATGATGGGCGGACGTTCTTGGGAAATTCAGTAGATTGGATCTGAATTAATTTTGTCTTTTAGTCTCTTTTTTGGTTTTGCGAGTCGTCGGTTGCGTCTTACTGACTCCGTGTATACAGCTAGTATCAGGTTACATTTGGTATACCGTTACAAATACAAATACTAGATGTTGAAAAATTGACAAAACCTAAAAATACAGTCCAGGCCAGTTCCAGTTAAAAATGAATCATAAATTAACTAATAGCATGCCAAACTAAAACTCAAAAAGCGAAGGACACAGCAGATTAGACATGACCTTAATTTGTCGCTGGTATTACTAAATTTAAAAAAGGTTATTATATTAAGATGTATAGTTTAATATTGATAGATTAATTTTCTACTCAAAGTTTTTCAAGTTATTAATACACAGCTATGAACAAAAAATAATAATAGTAATACGTAATATCTGTAAAATTGAGACGATAGTATTTTTAATTTATTATTTATTTGCCCTTTTAATGTAGAGGGGGTCATGGGATATATGGTCGTCGAAGTAGTTCATAGGGATCAGCATTGCTAAAGCATCTCCAAGTACCTGATTACATAATTAATCATGTACAGAGTAAGCATAATGTAAATCAGTTTGAAATGCTTATTGCGTATCTACAATCTGTGGGATTTGAGTTTTCTGCAAATTATATACATACATATATTGGTTTTACAGTACAGTTCAGTCGCGTGACAAAAACGATATTACGACATTAACACATAATTTATTGAACTTATTTTTCAATAAATACTCGCAGCCATTTTTCTAGTAAAAGGCGTTTTGAGGTCCACAGTCTACTACAATGAAAAATTTTAAGCGTTGCGCAGTAAGGGATGCACAAAAATAGGAATATGGGAAAAATATGTACAACGAACAACAGTAATAGTATTTAGTACTCAACTACATCAGACTTTTATTGAAAACAACAAAGGCTTTAACTAGAATCTTGAAAATCGTTCATACATGAAATTGGATTCTAGTGAGGGTATTAAGGACTTGTCGATATCTTCTTGATATATAATGGAAAGCGAAAATTATCCATGTCTTGGGAAAATATTTTATTTAACTGATTTTAAATCAACGTCACTCATTCTTATTCCACAAATGACGCAGCATGCCCTTTTTTTCGTTCGTTTCGTTAAATGACATCTCTGCATTCACACTCTTCTCCCGTATTTCCTCTTTCACACTGTCCATCCAAGTCTTTTTAGGACGCCCTTCCTCATATTATTGTCTACCTTCAAACTGGAAGACGTAGCGTGGGTAAGCCTCCCATAAGATGGAATGACGAGTCATAGAGGTTCGCGGGAATCCGCTGGCTGAAAGCAGCGCAGGACCGATCTTTGTGACGTGGTTTGGAGGAGGCTTATGTCCGGCAGTGAATGTCTGTGGGCTGATAGAACAGAATAGAATCTTCTCTTCGCTGGCGCTATTTTCAGTTTTCTCCTTATATACTCATTTACAAGAATACACATACACGTAAAATCATAAAAGCATAGTCTAGTAGAAAACGTTCAGTCACTGTCTGTTTACAGACCCTTACTGAGGTTGAAAATCCTTTATTGTATTTGATGGTGCTTCTGATTTAAAGATTTTTATTAAAGCAAACGAACCCTGCAAATAAATTGGAGGAATTACTTTTTTATCTAAATTCTCTAGTCAACGTTTTCTTCCTGATTCACAAAATAGCTGTTATAGAAAATTTGTCGACGCATCTTCTAAGTGCGCTCATTTCACTACTTCATGCTGAAGATTTGACAAAATGTAAATACTCGTTAACGAAAATAAATATAGTTATATCCACGAAAGGCGCGCGCGGCCAAAGAAATAAAAAAAGCCTAGCCGATAAGATAGTTGGCGATTATCTTACAGCTGGGATCCTCTTATCGAGAAGACCTAAAAGATATTATTAGTTCCTTTTGTGGGAAATGAAACATAAAAGTTGAAAAATACTTTTATAGCAGACAATTAAACGGTAGTTACATAGTACAACATTCAATTGTTAACGAATAACAAATGTCTTGGTCATCCGCGACCACGAAAACTGCAAACTATTTGAAACGTATGAAATAAAATAATTATAATAAAAAAAAGCGAGATTAAACCGTAAAAATATGTTTTTATTCGATCTGCGAATGAATAAGCCAAAGAAAATACAGTACTTAAAGTTAATACACTTCCCTATTTTCTCGCCAGATAATAATAGCACTAAAGTGATGTTTTTATACCATGCGATGCCTATTTCCTGCTATCAAGATTTTTTCACAAATATAATTATGATTAATGATTAAAATAAGCAAAACGTATGCTCAGCCCAAGCAGTAATTGCCTCGTCAGTGCTCCCTTTATGAAGTTATCGGAAATATATTATATTTTAAATATATTAATAGAATTTCCTTAAAAATACTTTTCTAATTTTCCTTCCGCATCTTCACTTTATGATATAAACACGATTCATTATTACTCTTGCAAATCACTAGACTGCGTTATTTGATGTCATTGACATTTCATCTACAAAGGTTTGATCCGAGACACTCGTATACCGCGCATATCTCTAGCAGCTACATCTCCTTTGATATATTACCACGCGAACTCCTCTTTGTGGTATATTAGACAAATTTCAAATCACTGATTCGAGGTTGTGTAGCAAATGTATTTTAAATTTATTTGTCTTCTTTTACATCGTTCCCTTACTGCTGAGGATCGCGTCCATGTGTGACTTTCCTCCACAGTGTTCGATCATTTTTACTGGTGGTAGGACCTCTTGTGAGTCCGCGCGGGTAGGTACCACCACCCTGCCTATTTCTGCCGTGAAGCAGTTATACGTTTCGGTTTGAAGGGCGGGGCAGCCGTTGTAACTATAATTGAGACCTTAGAACTTATCTCAAGATGGGTGGCGCATTTACGTTGTAGATGTCTATGGGCTCCAGTAACCACTTAACACCAGGTGGGCTGTGAGCTCGTCCACTCATATAAGCAATAAAAAAATAAAAAAAATCATGGGTGGCATGGACCGCTTGGTACAGACTACCACTAACCGCTTCCTTTACCAGATCTGACCATTTGGCTGGTGTTCTGCCCACGGCGCGCTTGCCCTCTATGCGACCCGAAATGATTACTGGGTGTCATTTAAACTACAACGCTAGGAGAGTGACTCTTTGTATGCAATCTTTTCTTTTTCCCTACCTAAGCTGATAGCCTTGAGAGGCTATTTCAGTGTAACCTTAACTAATAGGTGAGCTCACGGGGCTCAAACCGGAGTGATGCTAACACTGACCCTAGCAAGAGCAGTGCTTCGCAGAATCTACCACCGGGCCGGAAACGCGACCCACTGAGAAGATCCGGCGAGAAACTCAGTGGGCTATGCAGTCTTATTAACGGTCGTAGTAACGGAATTAATTATAGTGATTATTTTTTCCTTATCTTCGAACCCGGGATGCATGAATGCTTTGCGTCAGAAACAGGCGGACAGGGAGAGTTGTTATACGACACAATTGAACCGTGTGCTCGTGTATCTATCTATACAGAAATAATAATCAATATACGGTTTCTGGGTAATATTGAATAATAATAATGTTTCCGTCACCGAATAGAGAATGCGAACTAGAAGTCGTTCGATATGAAACTTTACACATTAAAGCTTTGAACAAGTTTTAAGGTTCTCTAATATATAATACTTGTTTTGTGTCGTGTGTTCAATGGAGAGTACTCTAAGGTTGAGGTAGAGATTTGAGGTTGAGGTCGAGGTTAAGGTTAAGGTTGAGATGATCTCCTCATTATCTTTTTATTTCAGTTATTATTTGTTTGGGACGTTGAGTTCACAGAATAATAAAAAACATAAAAATATATTTATTTATTTCTACAATTAATGATGGACAGCGATAATTGGCGCATGTTTAACTATCGGCACGATAGGAGCCGCAGCCACCACCGGAGCGGCGACCACTGGGGCAGCGGCGACCACTGGGGCCGTGTGAACCACGTGGGCAGCGCGCACTAGTGGGACCGGGTGGACCACGGCGGTGTGAGCCACGACGGGGTGTGCTACAGGCACCACTGGGGCTATGACGCCCGCTTGGGCCACAGCGATAATAGCGAAAATTACTGTCTGTGAACAAACAAAAACTGGCAATAAATGGAATGATGAATTAACTTGAAATTTAAACTTGAAATTATCACTGTATTTGTGGAAAGATTTGTTGTTTGTTTTACGACCTCGGGACCGATTTGGCAACATTTTTTTTTATAGCTTACATGGGTGGACGAGCTCGCAGCCCACCTGGTGTTAAGTGGTTACTGGAGCCCATAGACATCTACAGTGTAAATGCGCCACCCACCTCGAGATATAAGTTCTAAGGTCTCAAGTATAGTTACAACGGCTGCCCCACCCTTCGATCCGAAACGCATTACGGCTTCACGGCGCAGAAACAAACAGGGTGGTGGTTCCTACCCGTGCGGACTCACAAGAGTTCCTGCCACCAGTGTAAATTTACAATTTGGAATTTGCAATTTTGCTTGCAAAGCTACCATGGGTTCAGGTCGAAAGTGTAAGAGTCATGCGTTCTACAGTACAGTTGAGACTTTGATATAGCAGCTTCTTGAGACGTTATAGGGTCTGTGAAGCTAAGGGCCAAGTTCGCCTACCTATGACTTACAATAAGAATGTTAAAAAATAGATTATCTAATTTCAAGTTTTTAACATATAAAAAATTATAAAAAAGACGTGTGGCACTCGGGGACTGCCGTGGTAAAGCTATTGCAAAGCATTTTTAATCAACTTATGCAATTACAATTAGACAATAATAATTTAATATTGAAACAATAATAAAAATTAGACCACGCTATATTTTATAAACATTAACAAAAGCTAAACATTAACTGTCCACTTCACACTCATAAGCTAGACCGCGTGAGAGAGAGATGGGCAGACTTTTGATGATGCTCATGCAGTGCGACGTCACGCCGCGCGCTTATTCTCAAGCAATGCACAACATACACCAGTGCAAAGTGTGAATGTGTTAAACGCGAGCTACATAGTAGGCGTAGTGGGGGTGTCAGGTTATTTTCGTTACGGAATTTCTTGATTCAGTCGCTGTGCTCAAGGCCCACGATAGAAGCTATGCAATAGCTTAAAAAGAAATCAATAGAAAAATCGAACCGACTACAATGTTCATTTAAGATTATCTTAAAAAGAACTGTGTATTCTTAAGTTTGTTATTTGAAGCAATAAAACTTTAAATACTTTTTATATTGAAGAACAATTTATTTAAATGGCAATTCGAGTGATTTGGACAAGTATTTTACGAACATTTGATTGCCAGACTCCGAATTATTCTTTTTCAACCAAAGAAATTACCATACTAGATTAAATATGTATTTATTTCGAAAGTAATGAAATCTGGTTACGCTTAGCTGTGACTTTTTTTATTACCACCGTAGATAGACGAGCATAGGACTCTCCTGAACGTCAGTGGTTACAGCTGCTCATGGGAGTAAGCAATGCCAAGGCAGGCTGACTTGGATATGAAACATCGATATTTTGTTATTATTATGACAAACACCTTTATTGAAGTGCCAATAGCACCTGTACTAAGTTTCATCTTAATGTAATGAATAGCTTAGAAACGTATGTATATAAGATAAACGTACAAGGAAACATTTATTTTTAAAACGCCTTCATCAGCTAGGCCTTTATGTACGTAGCGTAATTTTTCAACATAATTTTCCCAAGCTTGACACTTTCAGATGCCTTGAAAATTTGCACAATTTATTAATAGCCGATGTCTGCATAATAATGTTGTTTGTTTGTCAGTGGCTGTCTCTGGCAATGCTGATTTCTATGAGCGACGGTGACCACTAATTATCATGTGGATCGTATGGTCGTCAGCCAACGTGGCAATTAAAAAAGGCTAATATCCAAACCAAGACCACCAGGTTAAAAAAACTATTACTTTTTATTATTATTACGAGTATTATTACGAGTATATACAAGTATTAAGTTATATATAAATTTGAAATTCGAATGTAATTTCTCATAATTAATAGTAAAAAAAAGGCTCGAAATTAATGAATATTAGAATAACTTATCTAACAACTTGAATATGAAGAGCCCAACTTCAAATAAAGACTTACCAACTTGAACATTTTGCGGTCTTTCAAATAAAAAACTAGATGTGTTCTGCCGATGAGCTAAGTGTTGTGTTTATTCAGCGCATTCTAGATCTAGTCCTTATATAGGACCTGGGTCTAGGTTGAATCGTGTTGTTCATAAATCTAGTTCTGCAATAAATGTACTTGAAGGCGTCATATCCTGTGTTGCGGCTTTTATTTAATGTGAACTTCAAAGTGTGTTTTAATGAGCTTTCGTAGGCAGATTTTCAAATTATAAATATGACACTGCTGTGAATATTCCTGTCATGTAATCAGACTATCAAAAAGCTCTGGAATAACGTACAATGGATACAAGCTCACGGCCTGCTTTATGAAAAGCGGTAATTTGAGACCTTGGGTGAAATAATGTGAATGCCACCGGGCACCTTTAGAGGTGGGAGTCTGTTGTGATTTTCTTAAATAGCCATCCTCCTAAAACTTGATGACCTGAAGGTCTAGCCTCATATCTCAAGGTGGGTGGCGGCATCCATTTGTGATGTCTATGGGCTACAGCAGACATTGAACAGACTCTGAAACCGTTCACCCGTCAATAGCATAAAAATAATTTAAAAAATATGGCTGCCTCACACAAATGCGATCTGATCTGTCACTAACACTGACCATATGGACTGTAGGTTAGTCGAATAATGTAAAGACTAAACTACTTCTACGTATAAATAACTATACTATATATAAAACTATACAAAGGTGTTAGAACTGAAGAGTACTTAGCCTTGTTATAATAGAGGAAGAAAATGCGGGCCTTAAGAAGCAGATAATTTTGATCCTTAAGACTAATCGCTTTAAGGAAGAAATTAGTCTGTCATCTTTGCACAGTAAATTACAGAATAAATCTTCAAACGTCCTTTGATTAACTTCGCGCTCGAAAATTGAAGACGAGAAAATGTATCGACAATTTGATTTCCATATAAAAATAGAGTTGAATATATGAACAATTTAAATATAATTACGAACAATTTGCTTCATTTTCCTTATTTAAACCCCAATTTTAATAGCTCAATAATTAAAACATTATCATGATGATGCGAAGACAATCTCATCGTCTACCTAAAATAGTTTTAAGCGATTCTTTAGAATGAGACATGAAGTTTCAATTGAATTAGAATAAAGTTTTTCCCACCTGGCATACTAAAACCAATGATTGCCAATGGCATCCAAAAACTTTGAAGATATTCGATCCAGCAGCCCTTGGTTTGACGAGGACTTATCACTCTTCCAAATAGAGTAAGTAGTTTGATAATTCAATATTTCGTTTACATCATCAAATTTCTGGATACGTTGCAATCTCAAAGTACATTGCTCTTTTATTTTGACAATCTAATCATATTAACTTTCGGTCGAGTGAAAAAGCTCTTCGTTAATGAAAGCCCCGCCGTAAATTAGATAGCAAATTTCGTCTTCGCGAGATAAGCTTTCGTCTTCCTTTAGGTGAATGAAAAACAGATGTCATCAGTGGAAATCATATTTTATCTTGAATTAATTTTCTTCCTTAGTTAAAAAAAGATATCAGTAATTAAAGTGCCTGTTTTTTTTGTGGATACTCAAAAAAAGTTATGAAATTTTTAAAAGTTTGGTAAATTTATGACAGAAAGTTTTTGATATCTTAATAGTCATCTCGCAGGCAGCAGAAATTATTAGGAGAACAATAGGGCTACCTGGAAACATTTTGTTAGTAAGACTAATTTGCTAGGCCAAGAATAGTATCACTATATCTCTCGAGTTGGCGTCATAAGACACGACTTTTTAATTCATCAGATATTGGGTTATCTGAGTTTTATACCAGCATTTTGAAATCACTAATAGGCATTTTCTGGCTATCGGGTAGTAGTATGCACATACGGGTAGATTCCAGGCTCACACCCCTTGTCATGCAATGCAATAATTTCTGAAAGTAAGTTAGTAGAAATAATTTTTTTTTTAAATGTTCTGAAATAACTGTCGCTCTCCGTATTGTCGGTTTATCGTGTTCCAGATTTTTTATTTATTGCTTAGATGGATGGACGAGATCACAGTCTACCTGGTGCCAAGTGGTTACTGGAGCCCATAGATATCTACAACGTAAATGCGCCACCCACCTCGAGACATAAGTTCCAAGGTCTCAGTATAGTTAAGACGGCTACCCCACCCTTCAAAACGAAGCGCATTATTATATTACTTCACGGCAGAAAGAGGCAGAGGGTGGTACTCGTGTGGACTCACAAGACGTCCTACCAACAGTACTACCAGATACCACAAAATATTGTTTAACTTAAGACATAAATGCGAGCCATAATTATAACATCCGCTAATCGTACCTAAAATGCAGCATTCATGGGTTTTTGATGTTTAAAAGAAACATAAGCTTAAATTGTACAATGTAATTAAAATGGTTTTACGATTAAAAAAGTTTCATCAATTTTTTTCTTATTAGCTCTGTTCGAGATTTAAGTAGCGATTTATTTTCTGGTTGTGAATTTCTTTTTGTACTTGTAAGTGAGCAGCGGCGAGCTCACTACTCTCCTGTTAAGTGGAGCGGGGCCTTAAATATGTAAATTAAATCTTATTGCATTCCAGACGGTTCCTTATCGACAGGGTTAAAGTCCTGTCTGTGTGTGACTAATCGGACGCAAGTAAAGTTTATATCTAGCAATTAACAGAACCGGGGACAGCAGTCGAGTTCAAAGATTTTCATTTTTAAAAACAAAATTGCAGCTCCCTTTGTCTGTCTAGATCCGCGAAGAATTATCAAGAACTTTTCTCTAAAATCAAGTTTAAAATATGAGCTTTCAAAGGAGTTCTTAATTAAGTACTTTCAAAAGCTTTTTCTCTTAATTACTGATTATTGAACAAATTGAAGTCAACCTATAATAAAAAGTACAATCTGCAGAAACAGACCTAATAGAAAGTCATTATTTAAATATGAAGTAATTGGCAGTATTAATTTAAAGCTATATTTTTATATTGTTCTAGGTAGATGAACTCATGGCTAGGTTGGCTATAGTGATGCTACTACGTGAACTCATTATGTGCCCTGTCACTAATCAAAATGAAAAAATCAAACTATTTTAATTATTGGACACCTTTACCAACTCCACTGCTACAAAAACATAATAGACCGAGCTGGCTACATCCAATAATTTTGAAACGTCAATTAAAGTATTTTATTATTCTAGAACCGGGCGTCAAATTCAGTCATTCAGTCCGCCTATTAGATGTAGTAAAAAAGCGAATTTTGACTGAATTCCGATACGCATATCAGACTACTGGTGGTAAGACCTCCAGTGAGTCCGCACGGGTAGGTACCACCGCTCTGCCTATTTCTGACGTGAAGCAGTAATGCGTTTCGGTTTGAAAGGTGGGGCAGCCGTTGTAATTATACTGAGACCTTAGAACTGTCAGTCCGTCCTACCATATAATCAATAAAAAAAAGATACATCAAACGTCTCTTAGTGCAAGCCAGAGCGGGGATCGAGATTACAGCTGAAATGTTTTTGCGGTGAATAGATAGATCGATATTGGGTGGCCTATTCAGTACTAAAAAATAATGATCTCAAGACTTACGCAAACGTTTTGAAAATCACAATGGTCTACCGTAAAACCGCTCTGATATCTATCCCACTTATTTCTGGTACGAAGAAATTTTGGGTTCCGTTTTGCAGAGTCGGACAGCTGCTATGCTAAGCGATTCAGACTTCGGGCTCATATCCCAAGAAGAGTGCTGGGATTTACACTGTGATAGCTACGGATTTCACTGAGTGTTACGTCCACAGGAGAAGAAATTAAAAGAAAATCAAAGATAGAGAAGAAACTTTCTGTACAAACCCAATCGTGATACAGTAGCGACCATGGTATACCTTGTTTAAGAGGCTCCACAGAGCTTATTGACATCCCATCTAAGAAGAATTAAAACAGACATTCCTCTAATATATTTTCAACCTTCGTACTTCGTATTAATGTCTAAAGTCCAACTGATGAAATACTGCATAGGTAGGAAGGTTCAGACGAATTCAATCAAACAATTTAAATAGTTGATGTACTTTAAGTGCCGTTAGAAAGCTTAGAATCCTTTTGTGAATAGCAGTTCTAATAAAGTATACTTAAATGAGTTAAGACGATCGAGTTATCTGGAGTTGGTGCCTTCCTTTGTTCTGATGCAAGTCTGGAAATTGAATTTCGAAACTGATTATGTTAGTGCTAGCTACGAAATCTTAATAATACTTCCAAAGAGGGCAGATTTATCTGTGGCTAAAGCTGATATTTGACGTACATCAAAATGTAGGAACAATTCGCGCACCTTATCGAAATCGGGGTTTAATAGTTTTTTTTATTGCTTAGATGGGCGGACGAGCTCACAGCCCACTCGGTGCTAAGTAGTTACTGGAAACCACTGATGTATGGACATATAACGTAAATGCCCCCATTCACCTCGAGACTTGAGTTCTAAGGTCTCGGTTTTTACAGTTTACAAAACGCATTACTGCTTCACGGCAGAAATAGGCAGGGTGGTAGTAACTACCTGTGCGGACTCACAAGACGTCCTACGACCAGTAATTACGCATTTTGCAATTTTACGCAATTGATTTTTATTACACGAGGTTATTCCTTCATCGTGGAAGTCAATCGTGAACTTGATTTGTGTAGAACGAATTCATTAGAAAAAATGGTATCTGCCTGCGGGATTTGAACACCATTCAAGGTAACAAAACATAATATTGTGATTTACGTCTATGTGATCAAGTGGCTCAGATTGGATGCATTATTAGCACCTTTACCCGCCTACTGCTAAGCAAGTTGCTTGTCCAATCTGTAGCTGAATAACTGTCGCATTAAAAAACAAAGGATCGGGCATTGACATCGAAAAATATAGCCTCCAATTGTTTACATCTACTAGAAAACGCAAAAACAAGTTTCCCACTAGATCAATCATGCGTACTCCACCCGGAACAAGAATCTGGGACATCCAGACCACGTTTCATAACTGTAACCGGGAAACTTAAATGTAATGTAGGCCTTTTTAACTTTATGACATTCTCTTTTGTTTCCTTTATTTAGGACGATAAAAAAGTTTATGTAGAGCTTAACAATAATTCGCGGGGTGAAACGAGCCCGTGTTTTGTCTTCCTCTAACTTGTTTATAAAGTTTAAGTGGAAACGGAACAAAACACCGAAAAATAATATCGTTATATAAAGAAATTGTGGGTAGCTGAATTATTGTTCGTGAATTTGCTAAAGTGGCGTCGAAATGGACAATGAGACTATACTACGATTGAAAGAAATGTTTAAGGCTTAATCTCGCTCTATGTTTTTATTATGCTAAGTAGGCGAGTGAGGCGACGCCCTATCTTGTTTTAATTGGGTAACGAAGCCCCTTGATATCGTAACGTGAATGTCGAGGTCGCAATTCGGGACGGAAATAAGCAAAGCGTCGGTGTCTCCGCGTGAATTAACTCTCCGTCCAACGCATTTTTAAATTCTTCATACGACTGTTACAATATTATATTCTTATACCTTATTTTTTATTATATATGTGGGATGCAGGCTTCAGACATTAAATAAAAGTTTCGCGCTTACTTCCACGTTTTAGTAAAGTATTAATTAAAATTATAATCGTTTCTTGTTCTTCGTGCTTCGTTCGTCGTCGTTCATCTGTCATCTCACACGTCATCCCCTTCCTTTCTCGATATACCGCTGCGTTCACAAAGATCATTCCCACATATATATATCTCCTGCGGCCTCAGAATCAAGATAGAGAAAGTAAATAAAGAAACTACTTCACAAATAAGGCATTTATTCCCCGTGTGTGAGCGTCTTTGCTCAGGAGACCGATAGTTCAATTGTTTTTGTTACGAATTTGTTTTGAAGTTTCTTAGCACTGTCATAAAGTGCAATGTTCTTATAATAGAGTTTAGTGGTATAAATATATTGCATAAAATTAGTTCAATTATATGAATTTTACAGGGCTATGAGTTAGAACGGTCTCGATTGAGACAGGCTCATATCGACTTTTCTGTTGCGCTGAGGGCTGTGGGTTCGATTCCCACATTGGGCACTCGTATGATGAACATCTTTATCTGGCTGTTTATTATCTATATACCTAAATATATATTTAATCGTATATAAGTATGTACTCTCATGTTAGTCTCAAATGGGTTGATCCGGCACGTGAGTGATTTGTTTCCACTTATTAAAGTATTGTTATTATTTATTTTAGTAATTGATTCCGTCATTTGGGTCATTTACTCATCATTCAGCAAATTCAAGCTTGAGTTTCTTCAATGATCTGGATGCTTAGGAATCTGATTAGGTTTCATTCACCCAAATAAAACACTCATAAATAATCACAATTTTATAATTTAACCGTAGTACGGTTGGCTCCTGTCAAATTCAGTAATACTATAGTAATGTAATGTTTTAGTAATTTCAATACTGAATATATACCTCACTGCAAATATTATCTAAAAAGAAACCAGTTTGTAGAGATTGAAGTTCACTGTTGAATGCAAATGACGTGGCAAGTATTAAAGTAAAATATTATTGCAGCTCACCTCTTGTATCGTATGAAAAGAAACTTTAACTGTGAAACATACAATTTATTTTTGAAGTTTCAGTAATCACTTAGTTTTACGGTTGCGACAACCACTTAATATCGAATGGGCTTGTCCTCGCTCGTTCACCGATCTAGAGGATTAAAAACGTAATTTAGTTTAAATTGTATGCCTTTGTGAAGTTAATTTGATTGCTGTTTTTTTTTTCATTTTATATCATTGTATTTATTTTAGCAATAAAGTTGAAACAAATTGTATTTTAAAGACGGCCAAATGAAATACCCATGGTGTGACAGGGATATCTCGCTATCTCTGTTGCACGTCTGCAGTTAATATTAGTAGGCAAAAATGGTTTGCCTTCTCTTTTTGCTACTACTTACTACCACTCAACTTTAAATGTTTCTAGCTTACTTTTATCTGAACTGGTTTCTTTGTTATTTAGAATTTGCAAATTATCATGATCATTATGATGACATTAAATAACGTGATAGTGAGTTTTGATTTTGTATTTTACTATTGGTTGTACCATTTGCACGGGATGTACGGCATGGCCCAGGGGCACCGGGTAGGGACTGTACAGAGGCGCCTGGACCAGATTGAGAGGGGCGTGGTGACTCCCGTGGGCATTGTGGAACAATAGTGGCGGTATTGGTGGTGGTGGTACAGCGTTGTACGAAGCGTGCAGGTCCAAGGAGCGATGAACTGGTATCGCCAATGATCTATTAGCTGATAACACTGTCAGTATCTGAAAAATATAAGGTGAATTGTTTGGATACTCTGAATGGCTTAAAAACAATTCCTTCATGATTATTTTAGCTATCGAATTTGAAAAGTGTGGAAATTTTGGTTGACGTTAATGCATTTGCCCTAAGCCGTTTCGATAAGTCAAATTGTTTTAAGATTTTGAAATAAGTCACATTTCCAATCAAATCACGTACCATGGAACTTTCTTAAATTCCAAAGCGAAGTCTTTGAAACTCTAGTTTTAAAGTGAATGAGCAATTAAAAACTAGAGAGTCTAAAGTTTAGAGAATTTATGGAATATCACAAGTTCAAAATTCTTAGGATTCAAAAGTCAATGACGTCATATTTGGACGCTTCTAAAACGAGGGCATAAGGAACTTTTGATAAGACGCTTCAGCTCAAATTTAAGTGAGACCCACGCCTCGACTTCCACTTTCTACAAAAACTAATAGTTAAAACTATTTAAAATGTTGTGTAACTCAATAAAGGACACGACATTTGTTGTCATCTTAATATACTTATATATTTCATTGTATTCTCTAAATTTTGGATTGGTGCGTGCATATTTAGTCTCACTCGTACAGATTTTGGTCTAAGATTAAATTAATTGTGTCAATTTTGTTATATATTACATTACTTTATAAAACAGACGAAAAATTATTTTAGGTGATTTTATTTCACTACTTTCAGTGACGGGCTGTACAGACACACCAATTTGTTTGCAAATATATTTACCAAAAAAAAAAAACTAATTTACATTCCTAAAATTGATACTTTATCGAATAGCTTACTGCAATAAAATTCAAATTCTGTTAGAAAATCACAGCTCTGCATTTTAGTCAATAAACAATGTAACTGGATTTTTATGAATTGACTTTCACCAAGTTATAAAATCACGATTAAGCATAAAATGGAGTGAAGTGTTTAACTTAACGTCTCGCACGGACAATTTCATTTTAATTTCCATTCAGAGAATGTATAATTTGTTTCTTTTTCAAATTAAATTTAGTCGTTTATAACTTAATCATTGAATAACATTCAACTAAATTGAGGTATAAGTGAATTTTATGAAACATCAAAATTGAATATGGTTGACGAAATATTAGTAACACCACACATTAGTAACACGTATAAATATCATTTTGTTTGTATCTTATATGGGTAGATGAACTCACAGTGCACCTTGTGTTAAGTGGTGACGGGAGCCCATAGATATTACCAACATAAATGACCCACCTTAGGGCTTGAGGCACGAGGCAAAATTGTTGCCCTACCTTTCAAACCATAACCGGTTAAAACGGGCAGGGTGGTGATAGTACCCTTCGTGCCGACTAGATTCATTCCGTACCATCAGTCATTAGGGGGCTATCGGGATTGAATGGTCAGATGCTTAAGTCAAAATGAAAGTGAAAATACTATCGCTACTGAAGTTAACCATTTTGTAGAGATATGATGAAGAGATTTAACGTATTTTTAAAAAAAAAATAAAGGGTTTACGTTAGTACTTTTAAGACCTAGTGTGTTCACAGTCCCTTGTCAAATAAAATGATAAGTAAATCTAACTTACTAAGGCCAAACAGCGAATCATCTTGAACACTCACTAACTAAAGATTTATAAATGACAAGATATTTATAATTAGTAGATTTAATTAAACAATGGATGTCATGTTGTATTGTGTGTTAATAGCAATCAATCGTCATCAAAATCAAAAGGCTGTAAGTCTACGTGCACTGGATACGAAAATAACTTGACGCGTTGAGAAAAGAAAGTCCATTATCTTTTTTAGTAGCTGTTAATTAACTGTTGCGTTTTATGGTTGTTTCCTTGTGTCATCAACTTATGAAACAAGGAAATCTATCTATGGCAAACCATGATCCATTTACTTGGCATCTAGTTTTTATTACCCAGCTACCATTTCAATTTGATTTTTTTGGAACGAAGTTCCTTATGGGACGATGCGGAGGGGTACTCTAACCGGGAAAAAACGTCCGTAACGTAAGATTTTTATTAGTAATGCACACAGTTTACGACTTAACTTTGTAATAACATATAAAAAATAACATATTTTTACTATATATTTTTTATAAATCATTGTGAATAAAATAAAGTTGATAACTTTGTAAAGTAGTTTTTTTTTAATCAATAAAAAATGTATATGTACGCGAATAATAATTTTCTTTACACCTCGAATAGAACTTATAATTAATATTTTTATAATAAGGAACTTCGTTCCTATCCGGTGTCCCACGACACCACGCATCTTTTTTTTGTTCACACGGGAGTATGGTCTCCTCTATCTGACTACTGCAATAAAAGAGATCTCAATTTTATTACTTCTACTTTTAAATTTCTACTTCTACTTCCTAGAATCCTATTTTCTACATTCTACTTTCTAGCATTGCATCGTCGGATAACTGGGCTGGATCGTATTATCTAACGTATAAGGGCTTACAGCACGCTCAGTTGTTACTCAAGCTAGAACTACTTCGGGACTAATTCCTAGCAGTTAGAATTTCTAGAAGTTACAAAGGCTAGTCTGGATGAAAAACGTGTAAGATGACTGCTAGGGAACTACCAGTCCGAGGTCCACCAGTACATTTCTTTACAAATGCAAAAAAAAAACTACACAATTATTATTAAGATTCTCTGACCTAAATATAACGTAAAAGCCTGCTTTCGCAAATTCAAATCTTCTACTTTAATTATTTAATATCTTTCCTGCAGTGGATTCCTTTGTGAAATCATTTTTATAAATAATTAATGAGAGATATCTCGAGATCAAAAAGTCAGATCAGCTTTTGGTTTTTTTAAATCGCTTTTATAAATTTTCTTTTGAATTAACTTATTATTATTAGCTCTTGTAATAAAGACTCTCTCAACCGCTAGACTACTTATTTATGATCAATTCATTAAAGAAATCTGAACCCTAAATGATTATACAGATGTTTATATTACATTATAACCAATTTCAATTTAAAATTTGAAATCTGATAACAATTTGGATTTCGATATGGATATTTTAGACTATAATTTAAAATAATATAAACTAGTTTGTAGGAGAGATTTTTTTTATATAAATTATGTGTCTTACTAGTGATATGCAGGTCCTGATCATGCAGGAGCCAGTCACCGTCGACGCCCTAGACACGTCCTTACGGATCCATCAGATCCAATAACCTTTGCATTAGATGCCTTCAGCTCTAATACTAGGGGCAGGCTTAGGGACCCCGGTAACCGTACTCGTCGAACTCGACAAAGAGGTCGACGTGCAACCTAACCCATGCATCAGCCCGCTGAGTTTCTCGCCGGATCTTCTCAGCGGGTCGCGATTCCGATCCGGTAGTAGATTCATTCGCGAAGCAGCTACTCTTGAGCTGTTAGGTCTCCTTCGGAGGCGCTCGGGTAGCTGTTAGCAAATCCCACCTCTCCTGTCTGAGCCTTTGCTCGCCCACGTGTCCTGGTGAAACTGGAAAGGCCTTCGGGCCACCAGTAATCTTTCAATCATAAAAAAAAAAAAAAAAAAAAAACTAGTGATATGATGAACGCTTGGATTTATGTTATACTAGCTGCCCACTCCGGCTCCGCTCGAGTCTTTAACAAAAATTTCAACGATATTTGACGTTGTTTAATTTTTTTAAATAAAATGACACTTATTGCGGGATAACTATAATAGTTAGACATATGCTATCGTGATACTTTTTGTAAATAATAATGTGTTCTACAAAGTCGTAGTACATTATTTTATTCGTCATCAATAGTTTTCGCAGGGCACGCGATGTAAAGAATATTTTATGTAATTTTTTTACACCTTGGGTAATGTTATTTGGAGTTTCAGTTATTTATTCAATACAAACAAACAAACAAATCTTTCCTCTTTATAATAGCAGTTTTTTTTTTAAATAATAAATAAATAAGTATAGACAATCAAGCACAACTCGCTAAATGGATTTGCATGAAAATCCATAAAAGATTCTGTGTGAACTGGATGAATACCTAGGATACGTTTATCATGATAAATGCCATGTAGACCCACATTTAGATTATGGGCCATACAAGTGACACAACTCTTATTGCCGGAAAATGATACGTGTTACATTTACTGGATGTCGAATTGAACACAGGTGAAACCGCAGAGTGTCTCTTTTATTTTAGTGTGTTATTTAAAAATTTGCTTTAATTTATGTATACCATTGAGAACCATTTACCTATTTGAAATAAAATGAACAGACATATTTTGAGATAAGCGGTAACTTTGTTCAACTTTCATATCTATACAATTATAGCATAGTGTATATAAGTAAATAATATCTTCGCAATCTGGTCTCCTACGAGTCAATGTCAGAGTAACGAGCTGCCATAATGCGGTCACGATCTAGTTTAGTTAGTAAGTACAGTCGAAAACAACAAAGAGATTAAAAAAATTTAATGTGGAAATAAAATTGTTTTATAGTTGTTATAATATATTAGTTTTCGTCCGAAAATATCTTTATATATTGTATTAGTGGAGTTTGTATTCTGTTTTAAAAAACTATCAAACTGTATCAAATCTGGAAACTCCTATACCATGAAATTTGCAAGACTTAAATCAGATTGAATTTCAAGTGAGGAAAGTCTCCACTGATATTTCCTTTTCTAACATGTTTAAGTGTATCCGACCAAGATATCCGATGTTCATGATTGCAATGCATAATTAAAGTATCTATCAGAGAGAGCTCACGAAAGCCCAACCACAATTAGTAAAATGAATTAATTATTTATAAAATTTTAAACAATATTTGTTGCGCATTTCCATTTTTTCCACTTTTGTGTATACCTGTACATATTATCATTTAATGCATAACTGAAGGATTTATTAACAAGAAATGTGTCGTGTGGGTGTTTTGACATGTGACGGAAAGGACACGGTCATTCTCGGTACTTCGTTTGTTTTGTACACTCATAGGAAATAAGTGTGAGGTCTCAATAGAAGCAAAGGTCGATATAAGCTAGACGGCAATGCTAACAGATGTTGTTTTTTTTTGCGATGCGCGTGGATCCGGTGACCCCACTGCAATAGGCGTAACTTCAATTACAAGTTTGTGTCTAGTAAACAATAATTATAGTTTTTTTTAAATGCACACGGATGCTTGTGGGCCGGATTCATAGTCCACACAACTACCTGTTAACAAGTAGCTAATGAAATTTCGAATCGTAATTAAGTCTGTAGTTAAGTCTGTTTCGAATCGTAATTAAGTTTTACTGGTGGTAGGACCTCTTGTGAGTCCGCACGGGTAGGTACCACCGCCCCGCCTATTTCTGCCGTGAAGCAGTAATGCGTTTCGGCTTGAGGGGTGGGGCAGCCGTTGTGACTATACTGAGACCTTAGAACTGTATCTCAAGGTGTATGGCGCATTTGTGTTGTAGATGTCTATGGGCTCCAGTAACCACTTAACACCAGGTGGGCTGTGAGCTCGTCCACGAATCTAAGCAATAAAAAAAAAGTCTTCGCCACTGAACAAAAAATGATTTTATGTTTTGATATGTTAAATTTTCACCACGTTTTAAATGACGCCCTCGGGCGAGATGAAATTTAAAACATATATATATTTTTTTTAAAATATTACATAAATACTTTGTATAACTCAATTAATTTGGATCTAAAATTGCTTTTAAGCCCACACAATGAACTACAAAAAAGCGGTTTGTGTAAAATTAACAATCAGAGAAGTAGTGCTTTTAAGTACTTTCTGTGTGTTTTCGCAAATTAGAAGGGTTTCATTGAATCGGCCTTTTTCTAAAATATGCTTTGCAATTCATATTTATGCCTCCCTTTTATTGTATACTGGTTACTTAATATATTAGAAATAAACACGTCACAATATTTTAATATAATTTCAGTTTATACTATATATTCAGTCTGTAAGTCAATCAAAACGAACAAATATTTCGGGATAAAGGTCAATCCGAAAAAAAATACGTTGACAGAAAACATACGTATTTTGTCAAATGGAAATAATCAAATGGGCTATAATAGTGGTGTTTGGAGATCACAATATATATGTGTACGGAGTTATTGTTTGTCTCGCTAGAGAAAATAGTAATCTTATAAGTGGGTAGAAGGGAGTTCACGATATTTATATAATACTAGCTGACCCGGCAGACTTCGTAGTGCCTCAATTGATAAATAGAAGACCTAAGCTTTTGTATAAAATAAACTTAAAACAACATTAAACTTAAAAGAATCCGTTCGACGGGGGACACATCAAAGGAAAAACAAAATTGTTATTTTTATTTAATTCCGAGCATTTTCATATTTATCTACCTTTTAAACCTTCTCTGGACTTCCACAAATAATTTAAGATCAAAATTAGCCAAATCGGTCCAGCCGTTCTAGAGTTTTAACGAGACTAACGAACAGCAATTCATTTTTATAGACCTATAGGTATGTAGATCTAAATCATTGTGTAAATCCCTAAGCGTTTGAAAAACTTCCGTTTTATTGAAACTACTCGCGTGGAATATATCGTTTATTGTACAACCAACAAACACAGAAACTGTCCTAAAATATTGTATTAAATATAATGTAATTTTTAGCAACGTGTCTAGTTCTACAGCGAAGCAATCATGCGTTCTGGTTAGCAATTGGGACTTCAATATCACCGAAGCGGGCAGGACATTCATGTTGAAGTGTCCATGAACTCCTATGTCTGTCAAACGTAAAATAACCGAGATGTTGTTTGTGGCGTCTTCGTCGTGGCCTAAAAAACAAAACACCCAATCTAATTAACTTCAAAACGTTGTTGTTGTTGTCATAGAATCACAGAACTTGTAATTGACAGTAGCCTTGTCTCGTTTTTGCAATACCGATTTGCTGATTTAATACATTCAAGATTTATATCAAATAAAATGAGTAGGCATCAACATAATATGTCAACAGCTTTTGTTCCCCTGTCACAGATCGTAATCAGATCGTGCAATAGACTGGTTGTCCGCGAAGATTGCAAGTTGTCCGATATCGTATCGACTAGTATCAAGATATGATATACTGGAATATATTGGAACTATCTTTAGCAAGTTCCGACTTTTCCAAACAAAGCGTACCTAACTAACACGTGTATAAGAAATACTTGACTATGAATAAAGAACACAGTGTTATAAATCTGAATTTTTAAATCAAAATTTATTAGTTCTGGGATTCCATAAGGGTATCACCAATTTGCTAGGCAGTCCTGCGATCCAGTGCTAAGGGTGAAATAGCCATTTGCATAACGATTGACACTTTGTTCTCATGTCTCGAGGTAGGTGGTGAAGGTCGCGTAGTGATGTCTGAGGATGCATGGGTCATTAACTCATCTACCTAACCAGATAAGAATATCTAAAAATTTATTTTGTCCGAACGAAAAACTTTATTATTACACTTATATTGAAAACGGGTGTTGTTCATTCGAATAGGGACATGAAATTTGATCTTTATGTGAACGACTTAATGATGTTTTTTGTATGTAAGGTAATCACAGAACATCTAATGAAAAACCTTCCTGTGCATATTTATCAGTAAAATTGTTAAAGTTCCGTAATCAGCGTAGTCAGTGCGATGATATGATTGAAAGAAAAACAATTCAATAATGGGGTCAATTATAATTTATTTTTGAAAAATCAATGATGAACAGCGATCAGGGGCAAAGTCTTGACGATGGGAGTGTGGTGGTGCACCACGGAGGAACTGTGAGCGATGGCAGCGGGGGCGGTGTTCACAACTACACGAGCGGTGTGGACGATTGGGACCGTGTGGACAACTGGGGCAGTGACAGTGTGGACCACGGGTGCGGCATGGACCACGGGTGCGGCATGGACCACAGGGGCGGAATGTACCAGAGTGGAACCATGGTTGACAACTTGGCTGCTCTTGGTCACAGTGGTCTTAGCAGCCACGATGGGGACAGTGTGGATAACTGGAGTATGGACAGCAGCTACCACTGGGGTTTCGTGGAGGAGCAGGCCGGGTGCAGCGGCGGTGCAGGCCAGGAGTGCGGTGAAAACAATCTGTGGACAATTTAGAATAATTCAACGATGAGTGTAATGTTCCGTATCGAAATGTATGGAACTTGAGCGTGGGAGTTTTTCTCGTGCTGTGTATTGCAGTGTTTGATGTCACAAATAAGTGGGCCGCTGAAGGCTTTATGACATGCCTGTGCCCTTGGCTGCTCATGGACATAAGCAAAGCCAAGAGCACAGCCAGCCTGCTGCCTACTTGAAAACACTCATGGGCACCATGATCCATTTAATTTCGCCATAAAAACAATAGCAATAATATAAGAAATAATTGTTATCATTGAAAAAAAACTTACGAAGGATTTCATTTTTGTTGATTTTATTTAAAAATCTTTATTTAGATCGTTATGAGACGAATGTAAGTTGTTATCTAAATTTTTGGTCAGTGGTTTCGGCTTTTATAGAGGCTGAAACCGAAAACGACAATGAGGGAACGCAATACCTTGTATCTCGGTACTTGAATCTTGATATGAACGAATAATAAAAAATTGGATACGGTATACCAAAACTAAACCTATTTTTATTTTGTTAGTTTAATCTCTACGGAAGTTAATCATCAATACATTATTACGAAGAAGTAGTTCATCAGAGTTAAAGTGAGCGATCATTCTGGTGTCTGTTGTTATCTATCTATAGGTATATATATAAAAATGAATTGCTGTTCGTTAGTCTCGCTAAAACTTGAGAACGGCTGAACCGATTTGGCTAATTTTGGTCTTGAATGATTTGTGAAAGTGCAGAGAAGGTTTAAAAGGTAGATAAATATGAAAATGCTCGGAATTAAATAAAAATAACAATTTTGTTTTTTATTTAATATGTCCCCCGTCGGACGGATTCCTTTTGTTTGTTTTAAGTTTATCTTATACTAAAATTTAGGTCTTTTATTTATCGCTTGAGGCACTACGAAGTCTGCCGGGTCAGCTAGTTATCGATAAACATTTAAATCACAGGACAGTGACAAGCAGAAATCATTAGACGGGTCGTGGAGCGTGATGCCGTTATTTCTGTACTTCTCATGTAAGACACCCCGTCTATTCTTATAATGAAAGATACTATAACTTAATAACCGTCCATAAAATACAATAAAAAATGAATATCCAATATTTTTATTTATAAGTTTTTTGTATTCCTAGTAAAATCCATACATATGTAATACGCTCTTCTTCTACGCTATTAGAATTTCCCCTAAGGTCTTATGGGGGCTAGTGATATCCATATCATTGCGGTATATATGCCACTTCTATAACATGAAATAAAATGCATATATATGATTGAATTTAGGAGACGTAGTATGCCACATCCACACTACTTTCACTATACACGGCTCGTTGTATCGACATCCCGTCATACTTGTTAAGATTAATGAACGCACAAACATATGCAAGTACGCTACGTGATTATACATTTACAACGGCTATGTATTTAGGTTGATGTCAAGTTCATTCGGATTTTAATTTTGTAATTTGCACAATATTGCCTTTACGTGTTTGTCAAACTGTGTGTCCTTTTAATTTTTAGTGCAAGCAAGGGAAAGACTAACTCGGAAATGTCATTACTGTAACGTCGATATATAAATAGTTCTCGACTTTTTTTTTATCAATTAATTATAAATACTTTTAAGATTTTACTTAAGTGACTAAGTTTATACAGCATTGAGTTGTCACAGGCTTCGGTTATAATTTAAAACCACATAAGTCATAAGATCTATTATCCAGTGAAAAAATATAATTATACCCTCTTTTTTTTTAAATGGCTACATTACAGCCGTGATTCTGCAGGGCTCCGTATTTTTACCCAATATTTTATTAATTATACGGCTTTGCCTTTAGTTGTGATTGTCCTAAACTATATTTATCTATAATACGTACCTAGTATAATCCATTTGAAAGTAATGGGCTTTGAAATAAAAAAGAACACAAAATGTTTAATAGAATACAAATGACAAAAACTTTAAGTTTATTTCGCAGGTTTGAAATGTTTGTTTAATTGTTAATTTTATTGTACAATTTGTTTAAAGGTTTTTGGAAATAAATGATTTCAATTGAATTGTTTTATTAAATGTTCTGTTTAAAAATGGATATCATGAATATCCAAATTTTTGGCGATAGTTAATTCAACTGGACGCAAATTATAATGAGTAAATTATTCAAGTTGACATGAATGTAACGATAAATCACAAGATTACGTACGTACTCGAGTCATTATCATTTACACTTTTTTGCAGTGCACTTAATTTTTATTGCAACTTCAAATTTATTAAAGAATATATTTAATATGAAATATTGGCTGGTGGTGGTGTTTTTTTTCGGTTGAAAATAAAGGTTTTAGTGAATAATCACTAAAGAGGGTCATAATCTTGAACAGCTGATGGTGACAGGAAAGGGGGATGGCAAACGTCCCATAGGACGCAGTCCTACGAGATGGTCGGACCAAATACGATCTTCTCTGCACATCAACTTCCACACTGCCTTCCACAAAGCTAAGGATCGTAGAAGATTGAGGGAAATCGTACGGAAGAAACTGATGCAGCGGGAGAGTCATGGCCCTCAGTAATGAGGAAAACGACGCGAGGAGGAGGAGTGAATAATCAAAATTGTATATATGTCACGCTGACTTGTGACGTTGACTTCGCATACGATTCTTCTGACTCTCAAACGAGGTTTTTCAGTAGTATTCAAAAGCATTCATTTTTGTCCAGAAGTCAGTAAACTATGCCTAGTATCGCTTGTATCGTCTACCGCCAAAAGCTGAGTGTGCCGACGTCAAAAAGGGAAACAAATCTGGCATTACCGGAGCCCGTAAACATCGGCAGTAAAACGCAGCGTTTCTATAACATCGGAATATCGAATACACTTCACAACAGGAGGCACAGTTACTTCATAAAAAAATCGGTTGTCTGTAAAGTCGGTGTACTGACGATAGTTGAACGTGACAACGTTATAAGGAAATACTGATGGTTGGATGGAGGATGAATGGTTTCATGGTTCAAAAGAAAATTTTAATTTTATTTGTTTGATAGATATTTTGTATGGACAATTGACACAACATTCACTTTTCACTGAACTTCATACTTGACGGAAACATGTAAATGTATTATTGTATAGCAGCTGTCCACGTGGATGCATCGCTCACACAAGTAGGAGAGAGACAGATGTCGAACGTTGCCGAACGCGGAGGCCGATTGTGCCTCTTTGTCGCTCGTTGCGCGCTCTCGCTTGCACTTCAAGCCTTAAATGGAACGCCTTAGAGCGAGGTAACGTCGAATGAGTCATGTTTTTTCGTGCGTGCAGCCGGCTCTATCGAATTATAAGACGTTGTCACGTCAAAAAGGCGTAGAATGTTAAATGGTTTGCTTATTAGTTTCAAAATCAATTCTAGTCACTTACACTTCTGCTCACTATTATTAACTTATTAAGCTAGCTATTAATGTAGGTATGGGGAAACTCTTGAACATTACTTACATTATTGTAGTGTGTAATTTATACGTCGCTTGAGGTTACAAAATTAAATATTTGTACATCAGAATATACAATTTCCTTCAGTCCCTGTTTAGATTTAATTTCCTTGTTACATAATAATAAAATGGTTTAATAAGTAAAACTTCCGGTGTGTTTCCGGAATCAAAGGTTTCATGTATAACATTCATTATGTCACTACATACGTATTGTATTATTGACATTTTAGTCACATGTCAAATTATGTTTCGTTATTAGCTGTAGGCGGGTTTTGGACGACGTACTCATGGACTATGGATTTGAGGCTTAACATAATATATTATATTATTCTACAGGCTAACTCTAAGCTTTGTTAGAAACCCGTAAATGCCATCACATGCACCTTGAGATATGAGTTCTAAATCTCAGTTAGGTACCTGGTACAATGGCTGCTCCATAATGTATTACAGCTTCCCCGCAGAAATAAGCAAAATGGTGGTATCTAAACTTGGTGTGGGCTCACCTATTTTTTGTTTTATACTTCACGGCGAACACGGTGTTAAGTGGTTACCGAAGCGCATAGATATAGCTGTGAGATTGAGGCGTATGTCACAACTGTTTAGTAATTACGCATATTACAAATTTTGCGGGTGTGATTTTTATTACCCGGTATTATTCCGGTAAAGTCAGTCGTGAACATTTGTTAAGTACGTATTTAATTGTAAAAATTGATACGCGCTTGGGAATTGAAGACTAATGCGCCCTGTATGTACTTAGTATCTTACAACAATCTTTAAATACTAAAGGAACAGCTTAAAATTAAGCGACTTGCATCCAACAAGCTTCTGAGCTTTAGATGCCAACAAAGTTTAAGATTATAACAGATATAAGTTTTTTTTTAAATTGCATCATACAAAGAGAGCGCGACCTCTCCTTTTAATCTCAAAATCTTGATCACGCTGATAAATTACACAAGAAATTTCTTAAGATTTTGTAATGCAACTTGCTCTTTGCTACTTTTCATATTTTGTTAGATGCTCATAATGATAGTACATACAATACGCTGATGATTTATAGGACATTTTGATATTCCATAAAAATTTGGAACCTTATTTAAAATACGAGGTGCGGCTTTCTTGGGAGACAATAGTTCGTGTGGTGCAAAGTTCTATGTGGACTAAGGACTGTTATAAGAGGTCGCATGCTTCGTACTATCGCTCTTAGAAGATAAATTTCATCGGCTATTGCCAATACGGGACGTGTTCTCGCACGCGTCGAGTGATAGCTATTCGGAATCATATTTATTTTTTAACTGAAGGTGTCGTGATTCTCCCCTGAATTCAATCTTTAGGTTGCCTGGGTTGGCACCACCGTCCTACCTATTTGTATAATAATATGGTAGGCGAACTCATAAGGCTCAACCTGAGAGAAATTGCTCATACCAAACCCTAGCATGAACAATGCTTCACTGAATCTACCACCGGATCAAATCTCAGGGGGTTGTGACTATGGCTTAAAACAATATACTGGTTTTCTCAAGCTTCTAATGCACCATATTCGTCCAAAGTTGATGTCACCTCGTCTTATCTTCCTCACTCTCAAATTACTCCTTTAATTAGTGACAATAGGGGTATTGTCAACTAGAAGAACAGATAAATAATAATAATAATATTGCAGATTTATTGTAGTTTCTATGAGCTTTTATCGCTTAAAATCTGGTGAGCTGTAAGTTTACTCGAAGGTTTATGTTAAAACACATTTAAAAAAGCTCATAACAAAATCGATTTTTTTAATAAAATCGTGTCAATGCCAATTATGATATATGAAAGTGTCGGCAAATTGACAGGTACAAAATGACAGAATGTAGTTTATCATGTCTGCATTAATAACTGGTTATTTATTAAATCAACATGATTAATACATCAATCATAGTGATGTGCGTAATAATGATTCTTCCGTAGCGACTGGTTCAATTTTGAAGTTTTTGAGATCACTAAAGATATTGCAATGATAAAAAAATCCAAATAATTATATCGGCTCGTTAGTACTTTCTGTTGTTTTCGTTGTTTATGTACATATTATTATACTTTCCTTACCAATATCTTGCTCTTCGAGGACTTGATTAATACCATCGGACACTTACGTGTCAAACTAGACATAAAAACTATCCACCAGTAATCCTTCCTACATTAAAAAAGAAAAAAACCATAGAAGAAAATTTTAGCTCAGAGATACGAAATGTTCAAGTGAAAACAAAAATACTTGAAGATAATACATAATTTAAGCACATCCATCCCAACTCTAGATACTGATTTACGGTATCATAATTATACCACGTTTAAACAATTTATTCGTCTTTAAGCACGCAATACTCGAGAACCATAATTAAGTTGAATGGAATTACTTTGCCACAGAAAAAAATACAAGTTTAATTTATAAATTAAAAATATAAATGTCCTGGTATCTGAACGTTGTTACGTCATCTCAAGGCAGGTGATTCTTCAATACAATGTGATTCAAAGCTCATATTTCAGGAAGTAAGATATTAAGATATTAATTAAGAAGTAAGATATTTATAATTTGCGTAATCACTGGTGGTAGGACCTCTTGTGAGTCCGCACGGGTAGGTACCACCAACCTGCCTATTTCCGCCGTGAAGCAGTAATGCGCTTCGGCTTGAAGGTTGGGGCAGCCGTTGTAACTATACTGAGACCTTAACTTATATCTCAAGGTGGGTAGCGCATTTACGTCGTAGATGTCTATGGGCTCCAGTAACCACTTAATACTAGGTAAGCCTCGTACTAGTATCAAACCGAAAGTATTGGTTTTGCAATGAAATTAATTTAGTCCGACCTCTAACGAAGAAATTCAGCCTTTTGAATGCTATAAAGAAAATGCTCACAAGCTTTCTCGTCGCCAAGACGTCGACTGATTTACGATCGATCTACATACAAATTTACTGTTTACGTAATCTAAAAGGCGTCCGATCTTTGATGTCAGCGTTTACTTTGAAGAAATTAAATATACATATATTTGTTTATCCATGTTAATTTAGCTTTAATTATTTTTATGGTTTTTACTGTATGAGTTTTTCGGGTATTATTAAAATTGATCTAAATAGTTAGACGAGCTGACGGTCCACCCGATATTGAGCGAGAGGTTTGACCAGAGAGTTAACAATTCGATGTCTAAATTGTATAGGGTCTTCTTGAACACTCATGCGCATGGCAGAAATAAGCAAGATGATGGTACATAAATCGCCGGATTCACAATATATCCTACCTCCAAATTTGTTGAAGAGATATCAAAAATATTATATCTATATGCACATATATCTATTATAATATGTTACATTATTATAGCAGGAAGTTTCATGCAATTTTCAATAATCACTGGAGCAAGGTTTCAACTCGATGAAAAACATAAAACGCTAACACATAGATGTATATTTGATTCTACATAATATACGCACAGCTAGACAGCTGTTTGAAAAACTAAGGCAAATAATATTAATACTTTTTCTAAATCAAACAAAAATAAAATAAAATGATCATATTCAAGCTACACTACAATAAACTGAGGATTTTTTTAATTAATTTCATTTTTGTCTATAATTGGCAGAATATATCTATTTAATATCCGGGTATATTTTTTACAATATTTTGTACTTATCAAAACAAATTCATTAATCACAGCTCATTTTATAATTATTAACAGAACAAATAACAAACAACAGTGTAAAATGTAAACAGCAGTAATTTATTTATCCAGCGCATTACATAGAATTACAGTATCTAATTTCAATTACGTTCTAGTGACATTTTAGTATCGCATTGTAAGGTCAACGTATTGTTAAATCCTCTATGATCGGTATCAGCCATTTAGTACGACAATTCGCAAACAGAAGTTGTCTAATTAATTATAAACAAAACCGGTCTCAATTCAAAGCGCCTTGAGTTGTCGATCGACTAACTATTTTAGCGACGTAACAGACTGGACACACTTCAATATTATCAGCTCCTTTATGTAATTACTTTATGTACTAAAATGAAAATAAAATTTAAGGAGACATTTAATACAAACATAGAGTATAAAATATTACAAAAATGATATTGTGTGAAGACAAAGTCTAGCAAAATATGAAAAAAGCTGCAGATCTGTATTATTAAAAAAAACAAGAACATTTACGAGATTCAAATATTCTACCAAACAATATTAAATTCAAGTATCGATTTTTATAAGGAGCCATGAACACATTTTAAACGTACTATTCCTAAAGATTACTAGTCAGCATGTGGTCTTACTTTAACATTACTTTTATTATTGAAATGTCTATTTGTTTAAAGCGACATGGAACATTGAAATAACAAGGTTATTTTGTTGCATCGATAATTTTGAAAGAGAACTAAAGTAGTTTCGTCATTGAATTCGTTATCTGTTAGATAGGATTTTGGAATTGGCGGCCATCAGCTACCCTCATCAATCTGATCACTTGAAACCAAGTAGGCTATTATTTTTATTTATTTTATTGCTTAGATGGGTCGACGAGCTCACAGCCCACCTGGTATTAAGTGGTTACTGGAGCCTATAGACAACGTAAATGCACCACCCATCTTGAGATTTAGGTTTTAAGGTCTCAAGTATAGTTACAATGGCTACCCCACCCTTCAAACCGAAACGCATTACTGCTTCACGGCAGAAATAATCAGGGTGGTGGTACCTATCCGCGCGGACTCACAAGAGGTCCTACCATTAGTAATTACGCAAATTATAATTTTGCGGGTTTCATTTTTATTACACGATGTTATTCCTTCACCGTGGAACTCAATCGTGAACATTGGTTGAGTACGTATTTCATTAGAAAAATTGCTACCGGCCTGAGATTCGGACACCGGTGCATCGCTCAACACGAATGTACCGGACGTCTTATCCTTTAGGCCACGACGCTCGTCAAAAAATGTTTATTGCCTAAATGAGCATAAATGTCACCACATATTTGTATTGTATAAGGACTGTCTGACTGCGGTATTCTGTACTCATGCGGGCTCACACTACGCTCTACTGCTGGGTAATACCGGTTGGCGATCAGGGTGTGCCGGCAGAGATCTCTGCTGAATCTCTTACTCACCTTTTTGGACACCCAAAGTAAAAGGGGAAGTGTAGTATTTTAGGTCGACTTAAATTAAAATAAAGAATAAAATAAAGGACCCAGAAAGGTCTCCAAAATTGTATTAAGAGCTATTGATATAGTGGGCTAAATAATCTTGCATCACCTTCGTATACATTTATAACAGTTTTCCCATTCGTTCGAACCCACGCTCATATCCGTAGATTCCTATATACTTCTGTATCCTGTTGACGAACTCCCGGGCTTGTTTTACGATTTCCGAGAAGTTCATTGTCATCTCTCGTTAGCAGTTT
Source organism: Bombyx mandarina (assembly GCF_030267445.1). Lineage (NCBI taxonomy): Eukaryota > Metazoa > Arthropoda > Insecta > Lepidoptera > Bombycidae > Bombyx > Bombyx mandarina. The sequence goes on from NC_143213.1 coordinate 15,586,596, forward strand.
CGGCTTCTGAATAAATAAACAAATGAATGTGCTGTTGTCTGCGACTTCGTTTGTATAATATCCGATTTCATAAAAAATCTTATAGTTCTATTGTATTGATTGCTGATGCTGATACTTGCATCGTTGAAGAAGCGCGCACACCGAGATATTCTTCCTAGTGATTGTCGTAAACCTTAGGTCAATACCACGTATCTCTTTATTTGGGCCTGAATAAAGAACTGTTCAATAATATCACTGGTCAAACACGTGTCGTTATGAATCTCGCTTAGTGCGGCAAATTATGTTATTATGTAAGGCAGAGGTCTATAAGCTACCGTAAACAAGCATTAAAATTTAATCCATTCCGATTTACTATGCACAAAAATATACTTATATACATATATGAAAGAACCGAGATATTATAACTATTTTATATAAAGCATCCTATGAGCTTAAGCCACTTATGTTTGTTAAGTCTAAAGAAGTTGTTTAAGCCGATCACGCTTTTCAATTATGAATCCTAATTATGGTACAGCTACTTTACGCTGTGCTATCACACTTGAAATGTTCCCTGTACAACCTAAAACATGTGTACCATACAAACTTTCAACTTATTCTGATGAGGAACGTTTTAATGCATAGTACATGAACAAACGTACAATATTCATTTTTCCGTGTCAGAAGATTGTTTCTATTGGGAAGGCATGAGCATTTCGTAAAAGTTGCCTTTGGCTTTGAGAGGAATTATTTTTGTTTAAGGCTGAAATCCAATTGTCCCCAGTGCCTTTAGGTTCATTTACTGTTATATATTCTTTTTGTTTTGAATAGAGTAATATATAATTTGAAAAAAGCATGGCACAAAAGTAAATGTATCTTCTAAATACAAGCGTCTGAAAAATTGGGACTGTGAAATACAAATAGATCTTTCTTTTATTGGATTGTAATGTAACTTTGTAGTAGACCTACCACTTCCATTTTTTATTTATTTGATCCACTTAGTTATGGCATTATCATTTAGTTTCTCAATTAAATGCACCATTATTATGTATTATATACTATTACTATGTTTTTTTTTTATTGCTTAGATGGGTGGATGAGCTCACAGCCCACCTGGTGTTAAGTGGTTACTGGAGCCCATAGACATCTACAACGTAAATGCCCCACCCACCTTGAGATATAAGTTCTAAGGTCTTGATTTGATTTGATTTTGATTTGATTTGATACGAATGCACCGGACATCTTTTCCTTTAGGCCACGACGACTTTAAAATTATTAATAGTATTATTATATGTAGTATTATTATGTATTATATACAGGTTTATATTAAAACCTAATTGTATTTTCAAAGTCACTGGAGCTTTCTTGTTGCAACTAATTTGTAGGCTTTTGGGTTGGCTGTTAGCTCACCCACTCCTCTCTTGCGATAAAAAAGTTATTTAGGTTGAGAAATATATAGCCTCTGGAAATCGCTTAGCATCAAGCGGATCTTCCTAGTATCTTAATCTGCGCCAGCCGAAAATTGACCTTGTTGAATCAGTTAGCTGCTCAATTCCACAGTCTCGATTTTTTATTACCTCCAAAACCAATTATTCCAGTGGACGGTTTAATTCGTTCGTCCTTCGTATCCGAACGTCTTCCGGACGATTTCACGCCGGGAAGGCTAATCCGGAAAATCACAGTCTTGTTTTCGCGAGCATCCGTTGAATTGTGAATAAATCAATCAAGTCTTATTTGTGACTTTGTCGAGCGGTTCGTAAAATTGCATTAACTTTCTTTTAAATAATAATTTTCTTTTCTTTTAAATTCCTCAGTTCGAGCGTTGATTCTGATAGACATTTCAGTTTATCTATTAGTGATGTTTTCTCGATTCAAAACGGCGCTGAAGAAGTTTTAGCTTCACAACCATGTTTTGATTTTCAGCTATCCCTGATCAGTGAATTTTGATTTTTAAATTTACCCCTGTTGGTTTGTTTAAATAAAGAAATAAAACTGAAGGCTTTGTTAATACAAACATATTATTATGCCGCATAACTAAAAGCTAATTACTATAAATCATTGTCTTTCGTTTTTTAGACTAGCATTCATAGTGTCTTACTGAATTTTGGAACGAAGTTTCATAAGGGATGATGCGGAGGGGTACCCTAACCGGGAAAAAACGTCCGTAACCTAAGATTTTTATTAGTAATGCACACAGCGTACGACTTAACTTCGTAATAACGTACAAAAAATAAACATATTTTTTTATCATTCATTAATCACGATCTCAGAGCGTTCGTTTGCGCAATATACTAACTCTTATGCAAACAACCGTGAATGAAGTGTACCACAATAAGTTCGCACGTTACCGAATGTCCGTGGGTTTCGCAACAACCTCCAGTTTTATTTTCTTTATACCTCGAATAGAACTTAAAATTAATATTTTTATAATAAGGAACTTCGTTCCTATCCGGTGTCCCACGACACCATACATCTTTTATTTATTTGCGTTGTAATTTACGAAATAATTGAAAGTTTCTTTCTTCCACAGATTCCTGGCTATATGGTGGCCGCTCAAATGTCAAATCACGAAGCGCCGCTCCAGGATGATGATCGTCTTCATCTGGATCTTTGCTATTCTCGTCACCACCCCCTGGGTCTTTTTCTTTGATCTTGTCGTGGTATTTGAAGAAAACCCTAATGTACATCTCTGCATCGACGTTTGGCCAAATCCCTTGAGCGAAGTCCTTTACTTCGTGGTTGGAAATCTTATTTTTTGCTACATTCTCCCAATGGTCATGATTACGATGTGCTACATTCTGATTTGGATCAAGGTCTGGAGACGGTCTATCCCCACCGATACCCAAGATGCCCAGATGGAACGTATGCAGCAAAAATCCAAGGTCAAAGTCGTCAAAATGCTGGTTGCTGTTGTGATCCTGTTTGTTCTTTCCTGGTTTCCATTGTACCTGATCTTTGCAAGGATAAAACTGGGAGGACCGATCAAGAAATGGGAGGAAGAGATGCTTCCGATCGTGACACCACTGGCTCAATGGCTTGGAGCCTCGAACTCTTGCATCAACCCGATCCTGTACGCGTTTTTCAACAAGAAGTACAGAAAGGGATTTGTAGCCATCATCAAGAGCAGGAAATGCTGCGGCCGACTCCGCTACTATGAAACTATTGCTCTGCAGTCCTCGAGCACTTCCACCAGAAAGTCTTGGCATTACAACAACAATAACCCGTCGATCACCCGGCGGTCCCCACCGGTCGACAAAAACGCCGTGTCTTTTATATTCAGTCACACGGGCGTGTAAGCTCTGCAAAGAAATGGATTCTGGTTGACAATCAAGCCTTAGCTAGAGACCAGTGTCGAATAGCTAAGTGAAGAGTAAAGACAGCATATCGTAAAACTACAAAATACAATAAACGGCTCTTCTGTTGTTGTGTTTGTGTGCGTGTGTGTTACACTAATACATGTAGCGGTCAACGTCAAAAATTTGTATATTTTTGTAAAATCTCTTTCCTATATACACATTTTTGATATGGATCGATAAAATTTACATAGTTAATATATGGGATGTATGTAGTTTTTTAACTTGTAAACTTTTGATACGTAAGTCGTTTGGGATGTTGTTGTCGACTATTTTCTTATTTTTTCACTGCGATTTTGATGTTTAGACGAGATGCGAACGCACACTAAGCACAAAAAAATATATTATATAGGGATCTCAGTAGCTGCTTGTTTAACATGTTACTTATAAGATTATTGAATTAGGGTGAAACATAGTACCTATCTTATACTCTGATACATTTTTGTAAATTAAAAATTTATCTGTGAACATAATTTCTCTGTGATTCGAAGAATAAAAATCTACATAATTTATTTAAAAATTTGATCTAAATTTTTAAAAACCATTAAAAATCTTTAAAGTTAAACGATAAATTTACAAAAAAAAAATAAAGGACAAAAAATACATTACGTACAATATCTATATTAAAAATGCATAGTTTTAAATATTATAGTACAAATACATAATACGATTTAAAACTAATAAGAAAAATACACTAAATACATAGTACCTATTCTATGTTAAATGTTTTTGAACAAATCCCGTGTTTTGTAAAATTGAATAAAATTGTATTTAGCCAATTTAGAGCTTTGATTACGGAGAAAGAACTTAGGAATCATAGTTATTT